>NC_052510.1:20292797-20618588 GCF_014356525.2 Nilaparvata lugens
ATCATCATTCCAGGTAATTGATCAGCAATCATTTCGTTTGGAATTTACTTTTCATTCATGACCGTCGAACAATTGGGGAAACTCATTGCCATCATTTTAATGTTTCTATTAATGGGACAAGCATTATTGATCATATTATGTTCGCACCTCATTTATGTTTGAAGCCTTGATCATTTTTCAAAACGCCAATCGGACGTGATAAAAACATCAACAAGTATCGCTATGTATTTTAAAACCGTTGCGGTGAACACAATAACACCTTTCGAGTTAGAAACTTTATTTTTGGTTGATGGCACGTTATAAATAAATTAACAAACTGAAACGCATTTTCTTGAAATTACTCAATACAAAAACAAATTATTCTCTGCATTTTCTTCTAAGCTTATCTGATGATTCATTTTTTAATTACTGTATAATTGTTATTCATGAAAAATTGAGGAATATAGCGGAAAATATCAAATAACTCACTTCTGAAGGCCTAGATAGCGGAAAATGGAGAAGAATAATTTATTTTCGTCATAATGAAGATAAATAAAAGGAATGGTCGTAGTCTGTCACATGTACTAATGAAAATACATTATGGATTTAGGTATAATGTGGATATTCTCCTATTTCTCCAGAAAATTAGTCACATCTTCTAAAGTATGCTTGATGAATTTAGGAATAATGTGGAGGTTCTCCTATTTCTACAGAACTTGGAAGATAATAGAATGAAAAAGATGGTGGACAGTCAAAAGGCACACATTCAAAGCAGGAAATGAATAACGAAAAAACCAAGAACAATGAGAAATATTCGCGGAAATGAAGAATAGAGAAGAAGAAAGGAATTAGAAGAAAAGGGGTGGCTGTGAAAGGAAACCGTAATCGACGAAGCAGAGTGTGGAAGACGATAACAGGTGAATAACAGGTGGTGTTAAAGGATATGCAATGGACAAATGATGAGCCAACTCATACTTTTGGTCAATTCAAGTTCAACTATCTTTGAATAACGAGCATAGCTTCCCTTCTCGATTTTTTTCCAACTTCCTACGGAAAGTAATTTCACTGTAATAATGCTGTCTCAATAGTCAAACTCCAAAAAGCTTGAATGTTCACTGGAAGCCAAGATAGCAAATCTAATCCTTTCATGTTTGCAAGAAGTATAAAGTGGATACATCCAGACCATCCTCCCTAAAATGACAATATTCCTGTTAATTTTTTATCGATCTATTTCGATATTATTATTCAACATTATCCTTTTCATCTATTACGAACGGTAGCCGGTTTTGAGTCTATTCAGACATTGAAGTGATATTTAATTTTTTACATTAGAAAAAAATGGGAAAATAAATCTATTTTAGGCACAAATCTAATTTAGTTGAGGCTCATAATGTTTGAATATTCCTATATGAGTAATCTGTAAAGTAATGAGGGCGATTATGTAAAACAAATAATGAGCCTCCATATCTCCATAATTTTAATATTAATAAGAGCTGAGCCGGTATTGAAAAATTGAAGTTCAATGTCTTTGCCAAATATTATTGTACAATACAAAACTGACCAACAGTTTAATTGTAATGATCACAACGAGTAACTAGCCGGTTTTGGGTGATTGAAGTCGCAATTCTGACAATAATCAGAAAGAAATGATTAAGTTTAAAAAATCAACAATCTTTAAGAGTTTTTGGATAAATCTTTGAGAGATGAGGTTCGTTCAGATGTTCAGAAGACTGTAGTGTAGAAGTTCAGTACTTACAATACAAAACTGATCAACAGTGTTATTGAAATAATAGCGTCAATAATTAAATTGTTGAAGGGACATTCTAAACGCCTCTCACAACAGAGAAAAATACAGTTGAAGGAGAGATAAAAAATCAAATTTATCCCCCATTATTCTTAATGCTAATTAATCAGACAGAACCAAGCCGGCAATAGAGGATCATTAAGACACTTCTCACGAACATAATGCTAAAAAGATTTGAATTTTTTCAAACTCACAGTATCTTTTGATGAGGGACTTCTTGTAGGCCTTACAGTTGGGACCTCCATGCGAATCGGAGTCATCACTGTCATCGGTGAGGTATTCCAATTTGACAGAAGTAGCGGCGACCGACAGGTCAAGGGGGGCCTCCATCGCGTCCTCGGGAAGATGACAGTGCCCGTCCAGAGGATTCATAGGTCCAACAATTCCACTCTACTTCACAGGCCACCACATACCTACGGGGGGCAGCCCCCTGCACGAGGATCTAGTGTATTATCAATCAATTCACACCTTCACTCAACCAAATCACTTCAGGAAAACAATATCACAGTTAGGCTCCCGAAAAATTAATCTAGTCAGTAAGTTAGTCACTCGAGAAAATAATAACTCAACAACAAACAACACAGAGTCGATGATGGATCAATTATTACTAAAACCGGCGCGAATTTATCAAAAAAACTACTATCCTCGTCTCACACGTTGTAGGATAAAAGCACTGAGATAGGCGCTCGTTCGAACTGCATGCACACCCCGATCTCAACACGGAGAGAACCAGCAGACGACTGAATTCTACCCACTGTCCTACTGACTCAGATCGTCGCGTTCGGCCAACTTCGGCTACGCTCGGCTATTATCGGCGGCTCAGCTCGCTAGCGCCTGGTCTATTCACTGATATGCTACCCGCAATGCACTTTGAATCACACACACACACACACGCACGCACTAGCTAACTGTACACACACGCTCACAGACAAACACAATAGACGAGAAGATACTGTCTAGGAACCGTCTCTGCCAAACTAACAACCAACCCTTTCGACAAGACTTTGCACTATAGCTGAATATTTCACCAGAGTTATATAAATTAACCTAGTTTTGCTAATTCAAGTGAATTTTGAAAGCTTAGAATAATAATCATTAAAGCTAAAGCAATTTTCAATACATTTACATTGAAGAATGGAACCTACAAGCGATTAGACGTGGGGAATTGACTTTGTTTTCATACTAGTTTATTAATTCATTAGCAACTTATTTGGAAGAATTACGATTCCAAGATTGGGAAAAAACATACTGATTATGAGGAAATGGTTTGTGGATGATGCAGGTAGATTCTAACTTGTACTCATGAATAGCATATTATTGCTAAATCATATTCAATGGGAAGGTCCGGTCTTTGGAACCCACCTATCTTATCGAAGGTAAGAGTGAGCTCTTGAAAGAAAATTTGAAAAATCTTGCTAATAACAAATTATAATGATAGGATAGAAGTAAAATTTAACAAAACTTCAAAATGTGGATAAAGAGGAATCATTGATGTTTTACTCACAATCACAGGTGAAGGAAGGAATTCATAATATTTTTACCTGCAACAAAACATGAATAAAGTTAGCAAAGCTGAACGATGAGACACAATCCATGCATGGAATAGACGAATTCTATGATAAGAGGTATATTATATTTACAATATTTCACATGAATCAAGTAATCTTAATAATAACTTATCAAAGATACTAGTAATCTTATACTAAGATAACTTATAATACTAGTTACTTAATATTATGTAGTCTAGTAGTATATATTTGTCCTCAATGAACTCAGTGCTTGTGAACAAGCCAAGCCTTCTTACGCCAGCAGTGTAATTCTGTAGAAGAATGTGTTATATTCAGAAATTTTTACTTGTTTCTGTGGAAATAAAATCGTTTCTTATCCTTATGTATTGAGCAATACATACTCACATTGATACTATATTGGAACTTCGGAAGTTGTCAGCAAGACAACATAAACTGTAAACGAAGCCATTTTGGCCGACATTTTGAAGGATCCAAGGGTGGGAAAAATAAAAGGGGTGATTTTGTACGCAGAGGCAAAGTTCATCGAGGAACAAGTTGAGGAAGGCCTAGTGAGGAGCTGGGGGAGCGAGAGAGATAGAATGAGACCGAGAGTGAGAGAGTGCACGAGTGAGAGATAAACAGAGTAAGTGATGAAGAGGCAAAGAGGAAAATGGAGTCCATAAAGTACGCGCCGTTAAATGAGGAAAAGCAGCAATAAAAGTTGAGAAGACGCTATGACGACGACTATGGCAGGGGGAGGAGAGGTGGAGGAGGAGGAGGATGTGGAGGAGGAAAAGCCGGGGAAATGAAAGTGGAAAAGGGAAAATTGGTGGAAAGTGCAAGTGGAGCGCTATGTAGTGTGCCTGTCGTTGGCTCGAGGTCGTCCCAGAATAGTTTCAGCTACAATCGATATCTCACGACCAACGCCAAGACTTAGCACATCATGCTTCAAGCTCCACCTTCTATTTTCTTTTTCGTTTCTGTTTCCACTCTTTATCAGTCATCCTTGCATGATACTTCTTATCATACTCTTTGTCTCACATCTATTTTCTCTATTCATCATATTATTTCTCATCGTACACTTCCAGACAGTATAGAATGAGAGAGAATGCATCTTACTTTTCACCTTACTTTATATCATACATTTCATCTCACCTCTCATAGCACTCTTTATCATACTTCTCATCCTACACTTCATGATACTCCTCATCTTTCTCTTCTAATTGTCGCAAATCTGGATTTATAACGATAGTAGCCTACATTAAATGTCCAACTCGTATGAGCAGCTGAAAAGTAGAATTTCATTTTTTCTATGTTGCAGGCATTGCTGTGTGAGATCAGAATGGACTAGGCTTCTGTCATAGAGGAAAGAATACTAAAAATTCGACTGAGTCACTGTCAATGTTCTAGAACCGTTTCATAATGAAATAGAAACACTCATATATCGTCAAATTTTACAGTTTTATTTGGTAAAGGACAATGGTTTCGTGACCACACAGATCTGACTGATGACTGAGTCAGCTTGAAAATGTGACCTGTGTGATCACGAAGCCATGGTCCTGTACCAAATAAAAATGTAGAATTTGACGATATATGAGTGTTTCTATTTCATGAAAGAATACTAGTTGATCTCCATAGTGATCGTTGATATCTGCTTCTATCATTTAATGAGAGTTGGAATAATGGAGGTGAGGTGAGAAAAAACTCGTCCATGACTAGAAGAGTCCCATAGGAGGATGGGTCGTCTACTGAATTTCCATTCTACGAAAAGCGTATTTTACTGTATGTATTCTGGTTGTCTGTATCACTGTCAACCCAAGTAACTACACGGTACTCCAAAAGTTGTAGTGCAGAGGAAAATTGTACATAAGTAAATTTTATTTGTTATTCACCTACACAATACTAGTAGTTCTGTGAACAGTAGACCTCACGCAGTTTTCTCATCCACAAGTATCTGATGTCACCTGTTCTAGTTGATTCAGTTGAATCATAATTTACTCTTAAAAACTGTTATTTGTTTTCTCTAAGATCAAAAACTCACTTGTGTTAATAAACTCAGTTCACGTTTGAGTTTGAATCCCATATGACGATTCATCCAGTTTTGTGATAATCTTTTGATCTGATAAAAAATAATTCTCATCTATTTAAAAAATTTTTTCAATCAAGAATATTATAATTTCTTCGGCATTATTCAGTTCATTTTATCATTTTATTTTCAATCACCTTTTAAATTTGTTTTTCAAATGTGAGAATATTGATACTGATGGCCACGCATCATAGAATATAATTGAAACCCTACCCTTTAGAAATAGTCACGGCCAGACATCTGTATAATGCATGCAATGAATAATACACTTGTCAGCTGATTGAATATGAATAATTCTATAGTCTGATTGATCCTATCTTCAAAGTAGAAGATATATGTAGTAATATCAGAGAATGGAGGAATTCCTTTTCTTTTCATATTATTCTTAAAAAGCAAAATTTCAAAAAACCATCTGTATACATCGACGCACAGTTGAAAAAGTAATATTCCTGCCAAATCTCATCAAATTCTATCAACGCGTTTGGCCGTAATCACGTTACATACAGACAGACAAAAGCAAATCGAGTTGAAACATAGACCTCACTACGTTCGGTCAATTAATAATAATTTTATTCACACAATATTTATTTAATACAGGACAACACAATATACAATACAACCATTTATCATACTCCAATTAATTGATGCAAATCTGGATTCATAACGACTAATTTGAAGTCTTCTAGTTGAATTCTAAAATGTTTTTTCTGTGAAGCTGATTTGAGTTATTGTACAAGTGTTTTTTTCGAGTGAGTTGCATTTTGCCCAATATTATAATTATTGTGTCTTGTCGATTTAGCCCCATGCTATGTTGCAGGAACCGAATTTAAGTTATGTTTAATCAGTTCAAAACGTAGAACCAGAATGTCAAACTAGTTGCAGCTTGGATTTATCACCTTTCATTTCTCGATGTCAAGTTACAAACTAATCGAAATAGATAGTTTGATAACGATAATAATTCTCCAATATATAGTGACAGCCAATCACAGTGGCTAGTGGGAGGAGCTACTTGTAGTAGCCAATAGGAACGAGGCAGTGGGAGGAGCTGAAGGCACGGCCAATCGAATGAGCCAGCAGTAGCTACAAATGGGAGAACTACTCAGAATTTAGAGCAGGTATCAACTTTTAACTGTTTGTGATTAAGGGTGGCTAAGCAAATCAGTAAATAAATATTATTAAACGAAAATCCAAATTAAATGCTGTAATTCACTCCGAACACTTCTGCTACTGCAAATATTGACAAATAGGTAGCTAAATGTATTGTAATGTAGTATTGGGTAAACAGCTAGATGGAAATTCGATGAGCATTCATCCGTTGGCATTTGATTTATTGCAACGTCTCTGTAATTTCCATCTGTAAATCAGTAAATATTTGGAATTGAAATAGTTCATCATTAAAGATGAACTGAAGACAAGGGACAAAGATTACAATTAGTAAATGTAGAAATTGGAAAATATCTTCTAGAAATTAGGAAATATCTTTTATTTTAATTACTGTAATTTCAAATTGGATGAACTTGACTTCAGAAGTTGTCGGTGGAAGTCTAAACAATAAACATTAAAATAATAAAAAATGTATAGAGACATCAATTTATTTCACCGTCTGAAAGAATATTATCCCGTTTTCTACTAAGCCTACTATAACAAAAAGTGAAAAAAGTATGTAGTTGATATCGATTGCATTTGGATTCATTTGAAAATTCTTAACCTATAAATGCAGGAAAATATCTTTAATGAACTGCTGAAGGAAGTAGTGAACATGATTTTAATCAGTATCTAGACTACCCTACAACATCATAGACCTCACTCACAATAACCTAGAAAGCTGGACACGTAGAGTAGCACCTAGACCTAGAGACAATACCAGTAAATATTGATTTAAAAAAGTGAAAAAACAAACAATACGACACAAGTTGAAGCAACAAGCGACCTCACTTTAGAATTCAAATTAACAATGTAAACAGTCTCAGAAGTGAAATAGGAACAATATTGCTTGTTAACACCATCCACTCGAATGCATTGTACAAATATGTCTGCACCTCCAAGTATTTGATCTACTAAAACGCCGTCTTCGAAAGTAAAGCGGCTTAAAGGAAGTACACGAGATTCATTTCAATTCTCAGCCACAAGCAGCTACCGTCTTACATTCAACTAATTTACATACGAAATTATCGGTGAGACTAAAGAAGTGGGATTGGTCCGTCTCAGTAAGTGTACTATTCAATTCTGAGATTTGAATTGTTGTTTCAACAGTGACACTAGAAGACACCTTGAAAGTGAGAGACAATCGCTACAAAAATGCATTATAAATAGAAGCTAAGCTGTATAACAGGCAACAATCTGTGGCTGTATCTACATAAAACTGGGTTGATATACAAAATACAGAAGCCGACTATCATTGAATCATGAAAAATAGAATGAGACAAAATGATACAATGAAATAAACTGTACTCGAGTTTTTCGGGAGTCGACCCTATTGAGTGAATTCCAACAGCTGAGTAAGGTATTGGCTGTCTATTTAAAATGACCGATTCTATTGGATTTCTTTATGCATTAGTATTTTTGTATATTCTGATATTGAATATGACTTTCAATTTTTTGAAATTCTTCCAGAGTTTGATTGTAATATTGTAACGGCAAGGCAAGGTAAGTGGACTTATTCCACCCATATTGTTATACTACTTTTTTCGCATCATAGATTTTGACGAGGAAGAAACCAGAAATTTTAATATCGGATTATAAGCGATTAACCACGGTTTATAAATTGAGCCGCTCTCGTCATCGCCACGCGTTCTGTACTCATGCCGTACCGGTGAGAGCAATGCTTTACAGTTGGTCTGAATGTGATCTAGAAGTAATCTAGATAATTTTGTCTAGAGCTTGGCTTGAAACGGCTAAAGTAAGATCAGGTCAGCACCTGATTAACATTGGTTTGCTATCCTTGTCTGTAACTTTTCTACCTCTGTACCGTTGCCAAATCGTTTATTAGCTACAAGGAAATAATGAAATGGATGTTCAAATAGATTGAGATAAATTTTCTGGTTATTCATTCAACGAATTACCAGAATATTTCATATCAATCACGACCATTTATAATCAAATCATGAAAATATTTTTTGTCATAGTCATTCAATTTCAGCTGTTTTACATCCATGAAATCAAGCCGGTAAACAGCTGATTGTAGAACAATTAAACATATGATTCTCATTACAGCATACTATACTGTAATAAAATCATATGTTTTCTTTACAGTTGAGTATTTTTCCTAGTTCCGAATTAGGAAGAGCAAGACTGGTACAAAAACCACCTTTAAGCTCCAGGTGGAAGTTTTGTCAACTACAATCAAGAAATTCCTGATTCAAAACTTGTAAACTAGGTTATGTTTATAGAATGCATGTAGTAATGTCAGCACAAGCAGGTAATGTTTTCTGTTTCTTTTCTAGATTATTATGACAAAAAATAGTGTAAGTTACTTGGACTGTGCACGGATGAAATCCTAGTCTCGGCTAACGCCTCGACTAGAAACATCATTCTCGCCTGCAAAAGGCCCCTTCCCGTTCTTGTGACTTAAGATACTATTTTTTAACAGTTAGTATAAGATTAGATATACCGGGATAGGTTGAATTACAACTATCTACTATTTGTCAGTGGTTCAACAGCATCAATCTGCATCTTAATGTTAGTAAAACTGTTAGAATGACCTTTTCAAATCGTGTATGTTGTATTGGTTTATTGCTGGATGATGAGTTCGTTTCAGAGGTTGAAGTGTGTAAATTTTTAGGTATTCATCTGGATTCTAGTCTTAACTGGCAATCTCATGTGGATCATACTTGTTCTAAACTAAGTTCAGTGATTTTTATTTTAAGAACACTATCCCGCTATTGTACTTTCAATATACATATACTTATGTACTTAAAAGCATATATTTTGCTTTATTTGAATGTCATCTGAGTTATGGAGTAACAGTTTGGGGCAAGTCTTCTGAAAGAAATGTAAGAAAAATATTTACTTTACAAAAAAAAAGCCATTAGATGTATGTGTAAACTGACGAGATATCAGTCCTGCCGAGATTATTTTAAAATTAAAAGTATTCTCACATTTCCATCTTTGTTCATATACAAGACTATCCTTAGAACCGTTGATAATAATTTTCTACCCACTAATAGCAATATCCACAGTCATAGAACAAGAACTGCTAATAACTATCATTTACCTAATGTTAATTTAGCGATAGCAAAGAAAAATCCATTCTATCAAGGAATAATTTTTTACAATATGCTCCCAAATGAAATAAAATCTATTAAAACAAATAAAAATGTATTTAAAGCCCAATTAAAGAAATATTTATTGAATGGTGGCTTCTATTCCATAAAGGAATACATGGATAATTAGTGGATACATTTCAATAATATTGTGTACTTATCAATTAATAGCTGTGGTTGATAACTTATTGTACTTTTGTGTTTTGTACTTTGTGACATTGATCATTTTCATGTAATTTATTTGCTTTCATAATTGACGTTTGCCATATCTGTAATTGTACAGCTTTTATGCAATAAAATATTTATTTATTTATTTTTATAGAAGGCGGTGGAAAAGGAAAAGTGGCAACATTGTGGCATCATTTCCAATTACTTTAACGAGAATCTCATTATTGGTCATTGGTTATTACTGCAAATAAGATTGAGGATTATAATCAGTAAAACTAACTAAAGCTGGTATAATTCTAAACAAGCCTGAATCTTCATTTTCATAAGTGATTTGAAACTATAATTTGAAACTAAATCGTAAAAGCCCACGTCATGAATAGAACAAACTAGAATAACAATAATTATAAAATATCTCTGCGAAACTACCCCACAATAATTGAAATGCAACTACAGTCCCACTGCATCGCGCCAGAATCTCAACAATTTCCATGAACTAGGTTGACGTTTTCCACAGCGTCGGAAAAGCGCCGAGACGTTGTCCAGCAAGACAAATGGCATTTCCCCCCCTCCAACCATCAGTGGAAAGCCTGACTAATTTCGCGGCGTTCCAGTTTCGCAAGACGGTTGGCGCCCTCACGCGTACACACGCGCGCCCGCTCAAAGCGAAGCCATTATTTCCGGAAGGATACGTACAAAACGCGTCCTTCAACCGAACAAAAAGAAAAACACATTCAACGACCGACGACTGCTTACTTACTGGTGGCGTGCGCTGATCAAAAGCCACAGAGATTTCGGCTGCAGATAGACAAAGAAAAGGATTCATTTTTCTTCTTTTCCCTTTCCGTTCTATACAGAAAATAATCAGTAATCAATATACATTGTTGATTACACGAAAAATTGCTTCATGGCAACATTCCAGTATAGCTTAATCCTGCAAAATCTAAAATAAAAAAAAATTACAAACTAGGTTTCGGTTGCTGGTTTGATTTCTAGACCTTCTGATAGAAGTTGAGATGAGATACAGACGATGTGGTGCAAATCGAAATGTTTACTCAGTCGAGTTGATTTTCAAACAATGTACAGGTAATAACTAGGATTCATGATTTGAGAAATTGGAGCATTATATTTTGAAAAACAAATTATAGACTATTATCTCCATTCAATATCTAGTATAAAGATACCCTTAGACCTTCTAGTTGATCTAAATATGCTAATGTTCAAATGTATTCTCCAATTAAAAATCTGCAAGCTGCACTTGAATTGAAGAGAGCTGTTTGTGAAGGTTTGATGGATCGTGGCCATAGTTTCCAACTTGAAACAAATAATGAGAAAGGTATTTACAAATTCCAGTAGAATCCAGCAAAACAACTAATTAAAATTAAAGATTTTTCACTTTCCACAGCGAAAGAAAACCGAAAGTAATAAATTATAGATATCCGACCGTTCTCGTTCCCAATGAACAAACAGGATTAAAAAACCGACTCAAACAACTCGAATGAGTTTCAAAATTTCCGACAACTTCTGCTGCTACTTGTGAAAGTTACAACTTGGGCATTAATACGAGACTAGAATAGAGTACCGGAAATAATGGCAATAATAAAAGGAATCGGAGAAGAAGGAGAGTCAGAAGAAGAAGAAGCATCAAAATAGGCAGTTAGCGAATCAAGTATTAAACGGGGTCACCCGTACGAAATCTGGGACAGCTGCGAAATAGCCAAACATTTCGTTGGAAGTGTGTGAGTGTGTGCATGTGTAACACACACACACACATGGCTAGTCATTCACTTTCCTATTCACGCCAGCTTATCTTCCATTCATGGGCCCGTAATTATCATTCATGTTCATGCACTCATTAAAGTAATCAATTGTATTTTTCTGCATTTCAATTAGAACTACAAATGCCATTTGTCACTTTTACTTGTTTGGTGACATGCAAAACAAGTTATCATCGCTTGCAGAGCCACGTTACGAAGTGGAACAAATTTTAAAAACGATTACCGTACTTTATAGTTTGAAACCCAATATTTCATTTTTATCACTTATAATATTATCCATTAAATATTACTGAATTGTATATTGGATAAGTTCTTCTGCTTGTAGACACGCAGAGAATGTTTATTAGGCTAGTAAAAGTTGAATTTCAAAAAGGTAAAAGCTTTGGAAAACTTGGTACAAACAAATGAAAAGAAGAGATCAACTTTGTATTTTTTCACATGGTTGGCTACAAAATAGTTAACCAAGTAACAAAGTGTTGATAATTCTATGAAGTAACACTTTAGCTATAAAGGCATTACAATAGAAGACTCATTATTGAAGTATTCAACGTGGAGCCCCTGATTCCTAGTCGTATTCAGTACCTAATTGAAATTATTTTTCTATCATCAACCCATTCAACAAGATGAAAAAAACTATTGAATGTAGAATCTGCAAACCATACAGGACTTACTTCCAATATAGCGCAAACCGCATGCAAATTGGACCAATGAAACGTTTCCAGTGTCTACCAATAGCTTTACAAATGTCTGTTTTTATAAAATAATCATTTTTCATGTTATTTTTACAACAAAATCTGAAAGAGCACTCTTATTTTCAAAAATTCATCAATTGAGAAGCAACGGTTTCATTTATTGAGATTTCCGTACTGTATCTGAATATTTTAGAACAAACTTCTTTGGAACTGTGTTTTATCAAATTATTATTAGAAAAAAGATAGTCACAAATATCCATGAAAATTAAAGTTGAAATTCAGATGATTTCAAATTTACATGTAAATTCCAGTTGACTACAGATTAAAACAGAGAAGATTCCGAACAGAGAAACAGAGAATTTTCCGAGCGAGATTTTCATCGCAGTTTTTCGGCGCACGTTATCGGGGACGTGGAAAATATTTGTGAAAGTGGAAAAGGGAAATGCCGCGAATTATTCCAGTCTGTTTATTCTGGTTGCAAGTCGCGTTCACTTATTGCCTTTCGTTTTCTTTCTCCTTCGTCCGGTTTGCCTTGCTCGGAACCGGTAGTGCGAAGAAAGAGAAAGAAAAACAGAAAACACATTCCTTTTCAACTCCTTTTCTTCTACTTCCCCTTTCAATCAACTTTCTTACAGAAATTAGCCGACTTCGACAGGAAAGTTGTATTAATGGTGAATGGTATATTTATGTGTATGCCTTTTAATAGTTGGAGTTCTAATTTCTTTTATTTCTTCAGGAGTAATATTCAACTTTTCTTTCGACCAAGTTATTAACAAGTTGATCTACTTCACGATACTTTTGTGTCCTCATTATAAGCCGAGGTGCAAACGAACTTCTTATTTACATGTACATAAAAGAATAGATTTTTCAATGTAAACTATACTATAGGCCTATAGTATAGTAAAGTAAAGTATAGGTCTATAAGCCTGTAGTATAGGCCCATTGGAAACAATATTATTATTTGAATAAAGGATTAATTACTATCAAAGTTTGCAAGTTCAAAGATCTTTCTTGAGTTCAATATATTCATTGTATGTTATTATCTATGCAGTGAATTCCTGAAAATACCTATCACTAATATTAAAAAGGTTGTTGATATCTCGTGGAATTAATAAGAATACTGTATCATTTGTAACTTATTACTCACTGGAAGATTGAACTTTATTCAATTAATTTATGAATCTTATTCAATAGAAAATTATGTACTTTCAAATTATATCATTGTGAACTACAATATTAATCTTGAAGTGAATGTACAGGTAATGACAGTTGTTAATCCTGAAATAAATTAAATTATACTCTATACTTTTGTATAATAGGTGAACTTTTATATTTACCTCACTTTACTTTTATATTACACCAGCCCTTGATGGATTATCTTCTATGAAGAGAAGATTTTGAAATCAATTCAATTCAATTTATTTTTTCCTTCTGAATACAATTCAAAGCAGTTACATAGAATCTTGAGCAATAAAGTTTATACAATTCAAGAAACGATATAATATACTTACTAAAAACAAACAACAAAATATAGAACTATACTAAACAATAAAACTCTTGAGCTATCACAATTTTATTCTTGTATAAAATTCTTGTATCAGATAGGAAAGAACTTACAATTTATTGAATGAATAGAAAATTATGAAGTTGGTTGAAGGTAATGAAGAAGAAGATTATGTTGAAGGGTTGAGATAGTGTCGAAGAGATTATATGATGGATATGCATTTTCCCTTCCATTCACAAGTATACTACTCTCATATTGAAAAAAATTTTCCACCTACCATAATGTTTTACATTTCCCTATGTCTGCAGTACTCTCATATTAGATTATACTGATTTATAACAATTTGTAAGTGAACTACTTCTCCAATCACAATACAAATTTATGTGAATAATACGAAATTGTGTTTTGTCGCATTCCTATATGAGCTCTCGCCTCACAAACATATACAATAAACAAAATTAATAGGAAGCATAGAGCAGATGAATTATCATCAAACAAAATTACAATAGAAATATAAAACAATAGCAAGACAATTAGGTTTCATGAATCAATAGACAGTATTTGGCACGGTTGAACACAGCTGTTAGGAACCCACACAGGCATCCAGATAAATAAATTTGATCAAGCAAGAATGCATGCAGCCTAAATAGCTTATGTGTTCTGTTCTAGTATAATAATAGCAGCATATTTGGGACAAGACGTTTAGAAACTTGGAAACTCTCAGCTCTCCAACTCAGTCGGTTTTACTATCGGGTTATTTATCACAACATCTTTGGCTGTTGTCTTCAATTTTTTCCAACGTTCCATATTTTATTTCTTGTGTCGAGTCATTCTGATATTGCAATAAAAATATCTCCAAGTGCAATAAAACTATTTTGTTATGTACGACCTACTTTGTAATGCTATACTGAATTTTCTCGGAATTCTAAAACTGTCTCAAATCCTGTAGTTGCATCTCAAATAATATCGGGAGAAGTTTTAGATTTTGTGTGATTTCCGTCCCTTATTTTGCTGATTTTCAGATGAATAAATAATATAAATAGGGGAAAAATTGGGGGCAATTGATTTACAACAGAAATTAATTTGTTGCATGTGGGTGAGGGGAGAAATAAATACCAAAACTGGAAATTTCAGTAGATTCAAGGATAAAATGAAATGCTGAAAGTAGAAAGAAATAATGTTCCAAGTACTACGTACATTATTGAAGCTTATATAATTATTATCTAACAGAAAAAAAATTACAAAGATGGTAACCTTCAGTCATTATTGAAAGTTGACATATTAAAACATGACTTTATTGTAAAAAGGGAATTCAATTATCACACATAAAAAAATTGATTTAATTTCATGAAAAAAGCCCAGTATACACGTTTTCGTATGATGGCTCCCTTGTTTTGATGAGTATGATGACCACAAAAGTCTTGGGCTTGTTAGTGATTAATTGAAACAAAAAAAATTAGGATAGAGAATAAATGGACCTACTACAGAACTACAGGCTTCGGTTTGTTCCGAACCACTTTTTACAAATACGTATTTATGTTTGGAGCATGGTGCATCCATGTTCATAGATAAATAGGTTGCAGCAATTAAATGAAGAACTCGCAAGACTACTGAGCACATGCAAGATGCAATTATTAGACATTGAGATGCTTCATATGTTATTTGCAACAATTAAGTAGTGAAAGGTATTCAAGAGTTTTATCACGAGAGAGGAATAAAGATGACAGATTATTGGGAGAGAGAGAGAAGTGAGCTGCGGAGATGCACTTTCATTTGTGAATTAGGCCATGATAGTTTGAGGAAGAGTAGTAAATGAAGGCTATTAAAAATAACTGAAACGGTAACAAACATGAACACCTCAACATGCAAATAGAAATGAAATTTTTCAATTCAGATAATGATACAGCATTGTAGTTAGAGGATCGAGATTTGCATGTAATGTACAATATTTGATTTTTTTCAATTAATCATTTTTTTCAATCAATTTTCTTCTTATAGTAAGGTCCACATTATAATTATAGCAGTAAAGGAAGATAGGAGAACAGCGTTGCTGATTCTCTGCCTTGCCACTGCCTTTGATAGAGGATAGCTGATACACATAAATGTGATGTAATATTAGTTTTTCATTCTTGTTTAAATTAATCAATTATATTTTATTCGTCAAGAAAATATATTTTTCAAAAATTAAATAATAATTGAGATGAAATATTTTGTTAATTAATTTGATTTCTACTTTGTTAAAAAACTATCTGACAACGTTGCTGTTTTAGAAAAGGATGTCGCTATTTGTCAAATGATAGACAAATATGGCAATACGAATGTTAATCATATACTGACATTATAACATCGGCCTCACTATAGATACTCAAAAGAGTATTGGAAATCGTATGAGAAATCAGATTTGTTAAATTGTCTAAAATTTGAGCTTGAAATGAACAGACAGCATACGTATATTATACTGTATGTCTGTATATACTTGTGGAATTGGATGCAAAACATGAAGTTTATATTAAATCTTATAAGTCAAATTAAATCATATTCATAGTGATTCTGAAGGTAAATATTTTCAAGTATACACTTTCTAAGTTATAAGTTGGAGGGAGTGACACAAATACGTTCTTGTAAGAGCACTATATTCTTGTAAGAAATACATTTCTTACATTCTTACACGACATTTTTTGAGGTACGTCTTTGTTGTCTAGCAACAATATGCTTGAACTGAATTGATTGATAGGGAACCAAGTGAAACCTATCTAGGTTTGATATCAAAAATCGTTCTTAAAAACAAAGTGACCGAATTGAATGACTCATTGAACCCCATTTTAATCGGTAAAATCGACAATCATATTCAACTGTTTGGAATAATGTTCAAGATTTCCTCTAATCAAATCACACCTCGTATGCAAATCACCGTATGGCCCAGATCTGTGAGAATTGAGTACGCAAAATAGAAGAATTGTAACATTTTATTCAACTTTTATGTATTTCATGAGTGTGCTTCTGTCTATGAATCTCTCTATTAAATCTCTCTATAATTTGAAATACTTTTATTTTGTTAACACTTCAAAATTCTCAATAAATAATTAGTCATAGATCGATCCTATCATTTGAACACAATATCAAGTAACATATATCGACCGAACTAAAATTATAAAAATAGATCATTATCAATAATAGACGCTTGAGCCGAAAAAAAACGTAGACAAATATGATCAATTTGAATTACAAATGAACAGAACAAAAGACCGACCCTATTGAAAATGAAAAACACTTAATTTCAAATCCTCAGTACGAATTTAGAAAATTCATGCTCAGAGAAGAGGCAAGGTCTCATTTGCGTCATAAAAATTGAGGATTGACGTACTCCAGACCCAGGTGTTGGCCCGAAATAAAAGTTTCTAATAGCAAAGTTCCAACTTGTACTTGAAAAGGAAGGTAAACCAAAAATTTTAATTAAAAATTGAACGTGATAGATGTCAATTGTTGTAATATGACGCACAAGTTGTTTATAACAGATCTAAAAAACACAATGAGTAATAATAATTTTTAATTTCAATAACTATAAAAAAAATTATCTACGCTTATGAAACACGTGTATTAAGTGGGCCTACTGGATTAATTATACACTGGTAAATTAGTTGATCAAATGTAATAGAACAGCAGAATGCCTAAGAAAATATCCAAAGAAAAGCTGCATTCCAGAAGGAAGAGAGAGACCAAAAAGTGAGAGGATGGAATGAGAAACGATTTCTGAAAAATGGGATATAGAAGACGAAAGACAGAGGACCGAGAAGCGTGGAGAGCTATAGTGGAGGCGGCCAAGACTCATATTGAGCTGTAGTGCTGAATGTGAAAAGTCAAATACTGAAGAACTCAATTAGTATGATCACACCTCAAGGCCGGGAAGTATGTGTTAACGGGACAACCATGATGTATCCAGTCAATTTCATGTGAGTCTCGTAACATATAAATGGCCTAGTTACGTATAATAATTTCGTATAATAATTTCCACCACACAACCAGTCAATATAATGTAGAAAAGTGAAGAACAACAAAAAATGTAACTGAAACAACCTAAAAACGAACTAATAAAAAAGGTGCACGACAAGAAGGCCCCTGAAATGGTGGAAACAAGGCCTTCTCGTCGTGCCTAAAGAAGAATGCCATTAAATCATTAAACTATGCTATAAATAAAAGTAATCAGAAAGAAATCACTTTCTGTGCAATTATCAGTGTTTATTTGCATGAATGAAGATATTTTGTCAGTGGAATGCAAGTTAATAAAATACTTTCCTCACTAGTCTTCTGAAAAAATTGTTTCATATTAATTTTCCTTTGACACTTTTTTTAAGTCAATTATTAACCCTCCTAAGAATGGGAATCAATTCTTACTTTTCCATATAATGTCAATCCCATACCTGTATTGATTTCCATTATGAAAACACTTGTCACGAAAATCGTTTACTAATTAAAAAAAAAAACTGATGATGAGATGATGATTATATTCTCAGTCAACTTGTATGAACCCGGAAAAAATATCATCCGCCAATAGAACACTATCAGGGTCTATAATTAATTACAACAAGTCGTAATAAACCTTTTTTCTACGCATTTGGAGCAAAGGTTTTCGAAAATTAAAACTGTACAAGTGTTATCAGTCAAGTTCTGTTGTAATTTTCGCTTACTAACGTCAACAGATACGATAACAGTTTTATTAACCGTGGTCAGTGTTTCAACTGTCTGCAATTTCTCAATCGACTACCTTCTTGATAAATCGATTTCCGGTTATTTTGTTGCAAAAACTGAATAATTGAACATAAATCTCGTACTTTTCGCTCTCACAATGTTAGTTAGCAAATTGGTATCGAATCAAGGTTATCCAACACAAATAGAGTAAGTTATATGAAATGCAAAAATCTACCAAGAAAACGTCGCAATGTGGATACTTATGTGGGAGATATCCAGGAATAATTTTGGAGTAAAACGTACCATTGGTGTTGCATCGATTTATTACCGTAGGGCAGTACTTTACAAACATGATCAGACGAAGATCAACGATTATTTGCCCATACATGATACTTTGATATCGGATAATCAGTGCATAAATATGAATTGAAATATAAGATATATTCTTACTGACTGAATCATGCTTTCGGATCCATCGCGGCCCATTATGAATTTAAAATTACATATTTCTCTCATAAACATAGTCTCAAATTCTTCATTAATACCTCGACTTAAAACTAGACTAGTATACATAACTATTAACTCTCACTAATGCTAACTCTTCCTTCTTTATGATATCAGCAGCCGCAGTAATCAAATCAGTGTATCATAATGTACATAAAACAGACAATCACAATCCTCAACCATATCATTCCCACTTATATAACCAATACAATAAAATAGCCAAGATGAACTAAATCGTTTCGTTTTAAATATAAATTCGATCTGAATATAGATTTCGTTTTTCTATGCTGTAACACATCAAAGTAACAACTATGTAACATTGTATCAATTGACTATCAACCACAGCAGGAAAGAGAAACACAGAATCGGGATCAACCCAAAACTTGGAACTCTACATTTTCGAGAATTCTCCCGATACAAATTAATTTAGCGCCAACGTCGCGAAGTTTTTGTTGCTGAATCGACGCCATAATACATGTATAATATGCATGAAACTTCATCGTATTGTGTGAAATATTTCCGCAAAATCTGTTGAAATACTCACGAGTACATAAATAGACAGTGTAAATTCTATATGAACTGAGAGTACAGGGACCATTTGAGGGTATTATAAACCCGTTCCCTAGTCGACAAACCCTAGCAACGTTGACAATAATATGAAACCGTACGCTCTTCTGCGCTTGGAAATACAATGACAATAAAACTGGGTGAATCATTCCTATACTACATTGTAATACAACCAGCTTTATTCGGGCTCCCAAATTTTGTTAGGACCACACTTTACCGCAGTACATGAACACAGTACACGTCAACTGATCTATTGTACTTGAATACAGTTTTCCATTGCCAAAAAGTTTCATTTTCCTCGAGTTTGTGGAGTCCACAGTTCATAACAGTACATGTATACGTGAATTGAACTTGATGTTTATTTGTACATATATTGTTCTTGATTACAGTTTTCCATAGCCCAAATTTCATTCTTCTTCGATTCGCAATTTGCCCACAATTTGTGAGGTCTACAGTAGTGAACGTCATAAATTGATCTCTACTGCTTTGGATACAGTTTTTTATGGCTAAAGCTTCCTATTCTACCAGAGTTTCCATTCTTATACGAGCAGCCCAAATTTTGAGAGAACCTCTGTTTTGTATGTCATGAACTCTACTTGAATATTAATATGCAGTATCCTGCTGTTTGAATACAATTTTTCAATGTCAAAACTTTTCATTGTATTTTCAAACGTTTGGTTGGAAGGACCATAATACGGTTCTGCATGTAAGCGGCACAAATAATTGATCTGTACACCTTGCATACAGTTTTTTATTGCCGAAAAGGTCCATTCTGCTTGAGTTTCCATTGTATTTTCAGCTGCCAGAATTTTGTCGGGACATCAGTGGAGCATACAAGCCATAAATTGATCTCTATTGGACGAATACAGGTTTCCATTGCCGAAAATTATTATACAGTTCATAATTGTAGCAGAAACTGGTAACATCCTTACAATCAAGCCTAATGAATGGTTGGTTATTGTGGCGTCTGCTCAGCCTGCTCCAACAATCCTGCTCCAAAATGCCATACACAAAAATGAAAATGATAAATTCTCATTCTGAGGGATACCAAAAGCAAAACATGACAACAGTATAATAGAGTAGTGTTACAAATCTCAGTTATGTTGCGACAAGACATCCCAATTGGAAATAATAGGTTTGGAAAATCTCAATGGTCTACATGATAACTAGTATAAGAGTGGGCTTATATATAAATGCAATTACAAAAAAATAATATAATGCTATCATGATCCGAAAGAAAAGACAGTTATTTCAAATTATATAAATATTTTTTTAAATAATCTCAACTTGCTCTGGATACAGATGTATGTAAAATTTAATGAAATCTTTCACATTCATACAAGTATATACGAGTTTCACAAGAGTATAAATTCATTGTGTGGATCCTGTATTTTTGTCAACCGCTCTATGTAGACATCCTGAGCTCATGAGTACCTATCAACGGTACTCGTCTGATTCCTCAATCATTCTCTAGAACTGGAGTTCTGGAATACGGAATAAAATTCGGATGATGAAGATGGCAAATTGGAATAACAGCCGAAATTCACAAAGAGAGGATCAAGAGTTGATAACAACTGTGATAGTAAAGGATTGACAAAGAGCGAAGAGTGTATACGAAAGAAAGAGAGAGAGTGAGAGAGAGACTTTCATTTCACAAGAGCACAGATTGCTGATTGTAAAGTATAGTACCTGTCCCGCGGGAGAGAAAGAGAGTTGGATAGAGAATAGAGATAGAACGAGAAAGTGGGAAAGAGTGGGGGAACGACAGAAAAGCAACAAATCGCGCACCGATTATAAATTATTATAGATCCGCGCAAGCTTTCTCGCCTTGTCCCACTATTGCCACCTGTTATCCTTCCTCGGTTATTGCCACTGCTTCCCTTTTCCACTTTCCTTCGTCCTCTTTCCCCTCACCACCTCCTTCTCCTCCTCACATCCTCCTCTTCCTGACGAAATCGACGCTCTTACATCAACTTTTCCGATCGCCGTTCTTGCTTCACACTCAACACAGCTCTCACGCTCCCTCTCTCTCACTTCAATCAATTCTCATCAATTACCTTCAACAAGTTCCATCGCTCTTTTCTCTGGTGATGCCTCTTTCTCCATTTTTTCTCACAAAAATCTCCGATTTTTCAATAAGATGATATAGAGTTGCTTTGGTAGTTTTTTTTAAAGCATATCGCCTCTGTATCCTAATGGAAAGGACACGAATAATAACCCTCATAAAATCCGTTACCCTCTTCATGAATGAACGGTGTACGGTATAAAAATTTCATTTGACAAAATAATCCAACCTAAAAATCCGTGTTTTATGTACCAAAGCACTCAAAATCATCATTATTGTAAATCAATTTATAATATTGAGACAAGAAGTAATTTTCATGGAGGCATTTTAAAGTGATCATAAGTGATCTTAAAAGTTATCATTCATTATATTGTTTTTTTTGTTCGTATTGAAACTGTGTTCGAGTACATAAGATTTTTACTTTGTAATAACCATTTTTTTTCAAATAAACATCTTCCTGTCTGTTTGTCTGTCTGAACAAAAAGCACCGCTTCTCATTTTTATCAATCCAAAATTATCTCTCTATAGAGATTACATATTACATACATGCACTGAATTTTTGTGCTTCAAATGCAATGCTGATAGTGCCATCAAAACACATTAATTGAAATATTCATCCTTTTTCTGGGTTGAATTTATCTAGAAATCAATTTATTCGAAGTGTTTATTGAGATCAATAGGATATGTAGATCTGGCGCTCAAAATTTCAACAAGCTTTGAAAGAAGGCTCACTTAGCACTTTAATTGCCAGCTTGGCACTTATGCTCCCTCACATGATGACAACACGCTCGCCTTGTGAAACTCGTACCAGTCTCATAAAAGTGAAGCCATTTCGTATGCATTTTTCATCCAAACCAGCTCATCTTTATAGGTTAATTATGAGACGAGTTAGTTATCTTTAAAATGTGACAACTTATTCAGCTCTTGAAGGTGGGGCCAGACGTTTTATTTCTCTATCATTGAAATCGTGAACTTTGATCACACTTCAAACGAGAATTGATCAGGTCTTGAAAATAAGAAATCTTCAATTCTCCCTCACTGGTCTTGTAGTAGCAGCAGTATGTACATACACCTACTGTATGTATAGCAGTAGGTTTCCATCCACCCCAATTTTGCGAAAAAATCAGCAAAAGAGGAAAAGTCTTCATTTATTAGGCTTTCATGGGATTTTAGGAATTTTGGATTCATAGGAAATAATTGAAGAGCACTCTACACGCAGCTGAAGGTGTAAATCCAATCTCCTTCTTCACCAATAAGTGATGGGTATAAGTGATAGTGCACTTAAGCATATATCTCTTGAAACTCTTATCACCGTAGGTAAGACAAACTATTCGCTAACCGTAATTCACGATCGTTTAAATACCATAGGAAATGTTAAAATTTGTTTTGCACGACATCACCCACCCACAAATGCAATCCATCACCAGCTGTGTTGGTGGCAGCCTTGAGCAATAAACCACATTGGTAGCCAGGACCGAGGAGCGTTCTCTCCACTCTCCACCCGCGCCCTACAAACAGTTCTCGACCTCGGATTAACATTTTTTTGGCCGCCGCCCGCCTATAGCCAGCGGTTCGCGTTGAATACTAAGAACGGTGGAGCGTTGGATCACGCGCGTCACCGCACCGCGGTGCGTTCAAGGAAAGCCAGTGGGGTCGTCAACCGCTGCGACGCAACTGGGACACCACACAGCACCACAACGAGGATGTAGTTGATCAGCTCACCACGACTGAGAGACGCTCGCGTCCAATCTCTATCAATCAAGCTATGAACAGCTTCAGAGTTGCGTTGCTGGCTGTTGACTTCAAGGGCCAAGCCACATGAGGAGTTTTTCAGACGAGTTGGCAGGGCCGGAATCTCTCCGATTGACTGATTGGTTTGGCGTTCGAGAATCAGCTGATAATCAGCCAATCGGAGAGCATCCTGCCCTGCGGACTCGTCTCAAAAATGCCTCTAAAAGTCTGCAACATGCAGAATTTTTCCTCAATCCTGCCTAATCTATCTATTATCTATGGAATTATTCATTTATTGGTCAAAGAGTATCGCTATGTCATAATAGGTTTTTGTGAGGACGGAACAGATATATTTCAATAAATTGTGAGATAGTGCCCCTTTTTTATTTACTTTTCAAATAATTATCAATATGATTAATATTAATTGTTTAAGTTTCAATATTAATTGTTATGAATATATTAATTGTTTCTTGACATTGATTTGGTTATAAGTATGTGGATTCATGTTATGAGCTTGAATATTTTTTATAAATATCAAGAAATAATTCTTGAATAATTTGGTAATAAGAATTGATTGATAGATTGATTCATTCAATTGCCAGTTATCATATCGATTCCTCCAAATTATTCATTGTACATCTCAACTGATTCACAATGGATATTTGGATCGAATTGATGGATATAATCATGATGATAGTTGAAGAATATAATCATCATGATAGTTGAAGAATGTAATCATGAAGAAAGTTAAAGAACGAACTAAATCAAAGGCGGAGTTGAGTTGAATTATGTATTCGTATCCTCAATCAAAATACATTTTACCTCTCATTTGGACATGGAAGAACCTCCAAAATCAACCATAGACTGGTTTTCAAAGAATCCAATAAGAGTTGAGCTGCACCAGAAAAATTGCAAGATTCCCTGATAATAATAATTGATGAACACTAGCTCATAACATGAATCCACACACTAAAACCAACCTGCAACTTTAATAATTCCGACCACAGTCTTGCAACATACTTGTGGCTCCTGAATATTCCAAATACTCCACTAATTACATTATAACCAACGTGCGTGTTTATTGAATACCATGTTTGCCTTATTCTAATGAGTTCAAAACTTGCTATTAAACTATAAATGAATCTCCCGGTGTTTGCAAAGGTTACCCTAGAAAAAGGTAACCTTTCGATTACGGTAGACTCGAACGCTAATCGATGTTAACTATGATTCTGCTAGTTTCGAAATTCACGATTTTCGGTCTGATCATCTTGTATGAATGCATGAAAGGCTCCAGTGAGACTCATGTCAGTATTGATTGAATGGAAAGCATTGATGGCATTTGGAAGGAATACTGACAGTTTAGAATGAATCTCACTATAGGAGACTGTATAGTTTATCACGTGACCAAGATTGGAGATGAGTTATCAGCGGCACAGCGGCTAACCCACTCGCATTCAACTGATGAGCTTTTCCTTTCTGAATTCTATATAAGAGTCGTGATTAGTGCAATAGTGCCATCTTGGATGGCACGACGCTTGCATAGTTGAGTTGAGCTGTGGGGCATTTTGCAATAATTGATTCCAGGTGGCTCATGATGGGATTATTGGACTGCATCCATTTAAATCACAATATATTATGGTGAACAAGGATGGAACGATAAAACGATAACCTAACGTTAAATGGTGACTGCGAATCTAGTGAATTTATCCGCTATTGAAGATGTATCACTGTGCAAGGGAGTAGTATCTATTTGCAATGGAAAAATCTTTATTTTAGAAATGACTGGATTATGCTTTCTTAGTCCTTTTTGAGGGAGAAATCTTGTAAACTTCTACAATGAAAAATTATCATAGATTTTCATACATTTCATTGTGTCTATTTTTTCACTATTCAAATTTGATTTTTTTTATAATTCTCAATAATAGTAATTGCCTGAGATAGTAGGCACGGATCTACATTTGAATAAAACTGGAATGCTGAAAAGACTATTTTCTACGTAATGACATTTAACTTTTCTTTCC
The DNA here is from genome assembly GCF_014356525.2 of Nilaparvata lugens. Lineage (NCBI taxonomy): Eukaryota > Metazoa > Arthropoda > Insecta > Hemiptera > Delphacidae > Nilaparvata > Nilaparvata lugens. Next base: position 20,318,150 of record NC_052510.1, read on the forward strand.
CCTTGTTTGCTAATGTGATCTAGCATAATGTTGATGACTTAATATATACTATATTATTTTCTTTGATATTTGTAATTGATTAATACTGATGCGGAACTGTTAAATAATTATTTATTTCTCAAGTTTGATTTAATTTTATATTGTATTTTTTTGTGATTGTTACCACAGGCAACAGCCTTGTAACAATTGTCAATGAATATCTTATCTTAACATAGTTCCAAATGTACTCACAAATAGAGGACGTTCGACCATCATGATGAAAATTCTTACCTGGAAAAAATAAGATTAACGTAAGTATTATTTAAATGTGTAAAATGTCTGAATAAATTGATTAGAAACAATGACAACACCAGGAAAACAATGGAGAATATACTAGAACATCTTAATTATATACAGAAAATATATTTACTAATGATGGACTAGATATTCTGATAAAATATACTAAATATTCTGATATAATATACTAAAATATTTACAGACTAAATATTTACTAATGATGGAGAGCGAACTCTCCATCCCCCACACACCCATTTTAGACAGAGCACTAATAGAATAAGAAAAGGAAGAAGTAGTGGTAGAAAAAAGAAGAAAAATAAGTAGCAGAAGAGGAAGAAGAAGAAGGAGAAATAAAGAGAAGAAATAATAAGAAAAATAAGAAGTAGTAGTAGTAGAAGAGGAAGAAGAAGAGGTAAAATAATAAGAAAAAGGAAGTGAAAGGAGAAGAATAAGAGAATGAAGAAGAAGAATAATTGGAAGATAAATCAGAAAATAATTTGAGTAGAAGAAGAAAAATTAAAGAAAAAGGAGAAAAAACTTTTTAGTAAGTTATCCCTATATCTGACAAAACATCTAGTACCAAAAACGTTAAGAGGTGTGTGTGTGTATTTGAGTCATCGTCAGATGTTATTGATTGAAGGACGCGGGAGTATCAGTTCAAGGATGAGTGAGGTGAAGGGGGACCAGTTGGTCATAGCCATAGCCATAGCATAGGTGACTGCTGACTGCTGACTGCTGAATGCTCACGAGTCGAGTGGCTCAAGAAGTCACTTGGCAGAGGAATGATAGCAGCAGCAACAGCAGCAGCATCAAAACGTGTGTTGTACACTCTATGTGTGCAATGTGTGATAATAAATTGAAAGGGCGATATGACGCCGGCACGCTTGGCATGGAGGTATCTCGGCTATTTGATTAGTGACGATGTGAACAGGGCATCATATGAGATGGGTCCTCACAAATTCAAGGTTACGAAATAAGAGATTCAAGGAGCAGCATGGAAAAGGTGAAGGAAATATGAGACGAAAGGGGGGTATGGAGAAGAAGATGGAGGAGGAGAAGGAGAAGAAGAAAAAGAGGTTGAACAAGAAAATAGAGAAAGAGAAGAATATGAAGAAAAATGAGAAGAAGGAGGAGGAGATGAGAGAAATAAAATGTGAAGGAATAAAATACAGTTTCATGAATAATATTGTAGGTAGATTGAAAAATAATTAATAAATAATTATATTGAGAGGCTTGGAGGTTTATTTTAGTGATATCGACTATATATAAGCAGGAATAGTTGGAAATTGTAATATTGTTGCAATATGGATAAAGAAGATGTAGAAAATACAAGATGACGGACAAGAAGCAGGAGAGAACATGAATCCTGAAAAAAGGAAAACGGACGAAAAGCAAGTGAGACAAAATGTAGAAGAAAGAGAAGTATGGAGAAAAAAGGAGAATTTAGAAGCCAAGGAGAAGAAGGTGAACAGCTGGGAATGACGTGGAAAATCGCGAGAAAAATAGATAAACAATTTTGTATAGTTGAATAAGAATGGAAAGCAAAACATAAGGAAATCGTGGAGTAGAGACAGATTAGAAATATAAATGAAAAATCATCAGTCAAATATGTAGAATTCATTGCAAAAATGTGTGAGCTGGAAGACAATTTTTTGAAGAAGTGAGAAAATAAAATTCAGCAGAAAATCTGCTCATTCAACCTCTATAAGTATTTGTAGTTTCCTGAGAATCAAAGTATACTCCTAGCTATCTGACTCAGTGATGAATCATATAAGTTTTTAGTACTAGGGTGTATTAGAATAAACACTCGACTTTTATCAGCACAAGACAGAACAGTTGAGGAAAAGCAAGGATATTGGGAAGGAAAACTAAATCAATTGGTGAAAACATGACGTCATAGATTGCTAGCCAGAAAGTAAACAAGGAAAGGGTAGGTAAAAGCGAGAGATGGTTGGAAACGTGGTTGCGAAATACGCGACACGTTTAGCCGTGCGGCAGGATAAACACCGAGGAGATGAGAGAGAGAGAGATAAACACGACGAAGATGAGAATGAGAGAGAGCAAATGAGGCAAATCAGATCCGATTCCGGCGGAGCGAGGTGTAGAGAAGAAAGAAGGAAAGAGAGAGAATGATGTAGAGTAGAAAGGAGGAAAGAGATCAGAGCTGAAAAAGGTTAGTTTTATGTCAGTCAAGGCTCTCGGGGTGTCTATTGCCACATACACTTGTAGAGCGGACCTGTGCAACGATTCATGTTTTCAAGTCAGTATTGCTTAAATGGAGAATTGATAGGAATCGTGTCCCCCCCCCCTATCATAGGTGACCACCACACCGTGGTTCACCTGTTTTCGGAATCAGCTCAACTGGTTCATCAACTATTATTATTCACATCAACTACATTACTACATTCATCAACTACAATATCGCAATAAGTCAACTTTATACTGTAATTAATTATTGTTGAATCAATAATCATTCACGTTTTGTTGCTCAGGGCCGGTTGCACAAAAGACGGTTAAATTTAAATCGTGATTAATTTCACAAGAACCAATAATAAATTATAGAAAGCTTTTTCGAAAATGGCTTCTCCAATATTGGTTCTCGTCGGAAAGAAGGCTTCTCTGATTGGTTCACGTGAAATTAATCACGATTAAAATTTTGCTTTTGTGCGACCGGCACTCGGTCTTCTAATAACACAGTCGACAATTCATATAAACATGAAAAATATTATCTAGTCAATCACTGAGATTCTAGATAACGTTTTAGAGCAGAATTTATTTATTTATTCATAAAGAAATACAATTGAGGTAAAAACAACAGGCATTCGACCAAACCGGCTTTCAACCTTATTTGGAATACACAGCCTAGAGGTTATGCAAAAATGATAACTTGATTCACAGAATGGCCAATTCATTTATCAAGAAATGTTTATCGAGAAAGCTCTATCAAGAAACTATGATGGCGTAATAAAGAAAATGAAGAGAAAATAGTTTTTCCTTAGTTTGTAGTTTGTGCACACTTTCAAGGATCTATATGATAATTGACAAACCAGTTCCTGTTGACCACGTGATCCATGTTTAATCAATCAATCTATCAACAAGTTTAATACAATTAAAAACTAGTTTCGCCACTGTCATGTTCAAACCAACTACGAAAAACAAGATTTAAGCATCCCTTTGAACAGATACAAATTAACTTTTTATGATAAAGTACCAGTATACATTAGAAGTTAATCCACTTAATCACATCAAGCACGTTGATTTCAACTAGTTTACCCAAGTAGTTGAATGTAATTGAGAATCAGTTTAGTTTCAACAAGAATCGTTGACCGGATAATCGTTTGCCAGCCGCCATAGCAACAGCAAGGTCGACCACATGTCCCAAATGGTCACTACACACACTTCGCGTCCAAACCAATCTGTGCATGTGGTCTGTACTAGATTTAGTACATACAACACACCTGTCAAATTACAGGAACTTTGACTGGACTGAGCTGGATATCGTTGAAAAATAATATTGTTTCTAAGTAGACTAAATTGAAAAATTAATAATTTTGAATGAATTTCAGTTTTTGAATTATCTGCAATTTGGAACATAACCATAGCCTCTAGAGTCTGGACTCATATTTATTTCAATTGGGATTGTAGCAGTTCTATGTACTTCAAGATCTAATACGTTCCTGTTATGTACTGTATTTAATGTCAATAAATAAATTATAAATATCATGGTATGATGAAACTAGCATTAAGAATAGGTACTATTTTTGCCCTTTTTCAGTACAATATTCAGAAGAAAGAAATTAAAAATTGAGAAGAATTAAATTGGTATTTAAGATTTTAAAATTAGAATATCTCCTGAGGAAAATTGAAGAAATCAGTTTTTTTCCATAAAACTATTTCCTTTCTAATCAAACCTCCTCAATCAGATTTTCAAAAATCATAAAAAATCACATCTTATGACAATGATGGAGGTCGAGTTATATTTAAGATACATTAAACTTCACAAGTTCACGTTGCAATGACAGTCGTATCGTGGGCTGCCACTGATAATATTACAAGAAAAACTCAAGAAACATCCCACTCTATTCCTTGAAAGATATCAAATCGACTATCAAATGAAAAATCAAGACTATTACAAAATCGTGTCGTCAATGATACTCTCATTATTATCGAACAATTGACGGAGATGCATTGGTAAACTCGGAAAAATCGTTCCTATTTCAATTGTCTATTTCTTTCTAATCGTCCCTATTTCAATAACATGTGGGTGTGTTAAGGAGATTTTACAACATAAAATAGGTTATAGGCGAATGTTATCACTATCGTAACCTTAATTATGTAATTCTATGACCGCATTGTAAAATAATTATCTCTGAATATGAAAGATTTATTGGGAGTTGTGTTCCAGGAATGACATAATCATTGAAGTTTTTCATGTAAATGTAGAAAATATTTATACCTTTGCAGATAGAGTAAACAAATAATAAAACAGGCTTTTTCATTAGTTTTCCAAAATTATTGTTTTTTTTATGTATTTTGTTTGCATTAGGACTAAAAAATAATGAATCTCCGTTACAGAAATATTGAATAGAAATTCCTATTAGAAAACGTAAGAGAAACTATTCTATGATGATCCTAGACATGTAGAAGATACTATAACAATACTATTGAATATGTATTATTCAGGCTTCCGTTTTTGTCAGAATGAACAATCAGTGATAATTCAGGAGGTCAATCATCAATGCTCGATTCAACGATAATTTTCACGTTTGAGATCATGAGACCAACATAATTTGATTGTACTTATTCGTAAATTTGACAACGAAAAAAGGAACATTTTCTTCCATCTTGGTCGATGTGATCCTCAGGGGAATAAATAGCTACGAATACAGTTTTAACTATAACAAGCTTTACAAAGTGGAAAACACCCCAAAACACTAGTATAGGTCCTCAGGATCACCGTTTTGTTCTCTATACATTTTACTTCTTCGATCGCATTGTACTCCAAACTTTGCTTTGAAAAGATGTGCACAAAGAGAAAGGCCTGGAGAAAGCATCAAGAAGCCAAAATAATAAAGGAACACTTGGGGAAAGCGTGAACTACTGATTGATTCTTTAAAAAAGGAACATTTTTACATTTTTGTTGAGGCTACACCACCCCTCGCTGCTTTGTTCAGCAGGGGCCCTTCAACAAATAGATGGGTCCTGCTCTTTCCAATAGCTGTCTTTTCGAGAAATGGTCTGCTCCAATTAAACAAAGAAACAAAAGATGGGTCCGAAAAATGTTTTGAGCGGAAGGCGGCAGAGACAAAACAACAGATTTGCAGTTGGGGCAGGCAAGTCTTCTCTCAGAGGAAATTCTTTTTTGTTTCTCACAAAGGAACTGGACCTTCTCAGCAATGTTTGGACAAAGCCCGGCTGCCCTTATTATTTCTACTTGTCTTCATTTTTAAAGTTCCCCCATCCAGTAACCTAAATTTTGGAGAATAATTTTGTAATGATATGCACTGGAAACAGTCCCTAGAACTAAATTGATGCAATCACAAGAAACTGCATTTGTCAATAAAAACTATAACAATGATTTTCATCAATAAATTCATTTCTATTCATTATTCTGATAATTATATCATGCCAATATAATTATCAGATTAATGAATAGAAATGAATTAATGATTGATTCTATTGACTAAAATAATGGGTATTGAAAAATTATCAAGTGGTCCATACTAGCACATATTTATCTGTCTTTTCTAGTACATTTTCAATAATCTTCGCCTATTTTTTCCGTTATGACAAGTTATTATTATTTGAGGAAGTGGAGATTTAAAAACCTTGAGATTTGAATGAAAAAACAAAGAATAAATACTAATTGAAGGAAGGTGACACAATATTCACATTCTCATTCAAAATGAGTTCGAATAAAAAAAAAAGAAAAAACTATTCATCTATCAAGTATTATTATTGTACAAAAATATTGAACGTAATATCACTTCTATTAGAATCATCATGAAATCTAACTTGAATCTGAGCATATATTTTGACACAAACTATTCAGCCTAACATTATTTTAATCAGAAACAAAGTCGGACAACTCTAATATTGTCAACAAAACTTTCCACAAAGCTCCATTTAAAAAGCTAATTTATTATTCCTAAGCACATAGCTAATGATGAATGACAATCGTTTCCTCATTTAAGGACAACGTAACTGATATGGAAACCACATAAACCAAGTTATGGTGACTACCAACCATGATATGGCGATAATGGTGCCTCCACCTACATAGCAAGCAGTCACCACAATCACCACTTGGAGTGGCGATCATACCTCAGCTACTGGAGGCAGTGCATTCCAATTCCGCTAGAATTCCTTGTACACACCATTGGCTAAGCAGTCAAGGACACATTCTCACTGGGCATAGGCCTACTACATATGACGGCTCCACACTGTTATGATGTCGTTAGTCCACATTTCATGTAAGTTTATGAATGAACGAATCGATGCCGCTTCCAATTAAAATCATACAACATGTCATAGTCAAGGTTTGGAGGCAGACATCGAAACTACGTTTCTGTCGACATTAAAAAGTCACTGATAATATTTGTATCCCTTTTAAATAAATACTGTATACCCTAAATACTTCTACAACACTCTCTCTACAGAAATATTTATGAATCTTCTTCAAACATTACATTTCCATTGATGAGGAAATGTAGTTTCATTTCCCTTTTGTAACAAGTGGACGATATTATGTAAAGAAGATTGCTCCTTAATATATTGAAAAAATATAACAAAAAATATTTTAAATCAGTAGCAGAAGTAGTAGAGTAGTGGTTTTTATTTGATTTTCTTTAAGGATGTGCAAAGGCGAAAAGTAAACTTTCTACTGGTGATAATTTTCAAAGTTTTTCGATTTGTATACATCAAGCTATCAAAATGAAAAAGTTTTCTTTGGAAAACATTTTTTCCGATCATTAATTTTCAAGATATGAGCGTCTAAAGATTAAATTGTTGGGACAGAACATTTCAAATTCGGTAAGAGATGAATCCATGAGATTTAGTGGATGAATTCTTTATGATATTTTTGATTGAATAAAGCAACAACTTTTTGAAAATATCAACTTTTGAGAAAGTTATTCAATTTACTAAAAATGGCCAAAAATAGATTTCAGTTGAGTTAGTCGGTAAGAGATAGATCCACGAGATTTAGAGGATAAATTATTTATGATGTTGATTGAATAAAACAATTTTTTTTAAATATCAACTTTTGAGAGAGTTATTCAATTTACTAAAAATGACCAAAAATAAATTTTAGTTGAGTTTGAAAAATATCACCAGAAGAAATTTTATTTTTAGCCTTTGCACAGCCTTAATCCTGAAGAATGGATGCAAATTAATAAAATTAATGAAAGTTTCGTAGCACTGTATTTAACAGTAATTATTAATTTTGTCTGGACACACTGAATAGACCTGTGGTACCTGAATAGTAGTATTGCATTCAACAAAAGTTAAAAAACAAGTTCGAGTCAAAACTAGATTATTGTTATGGATTGGCCCACACAGACACACCAATACAACACAATTGGCTCAGTAGCGGTTCTCGGCAGGATATTTCTTTCCCCATTGTAATTTTGACATGAGGATTATCGTTTCTAGGAAGAAATATAATAGCAGCCGATAACCACGTGATAGGCCAACAACCCGAAGCTCCTATTCTATCTGCTGCCAGCAACATGGGAAGATAAGGATTAAAACCTATTCTTCAGGCTAGAACCAGAGATGAGGGTCAAGCCAGAGATGAAAATTAATGCTGTAATAAGCTCAAGATTGTTAATTAGAATGCAGTGTAGGCGCCACCATGTAGAAAAGTGCAATTTTCAAGAGTTTTGAAACTTTGTAAATGATGTTTTGATGGATAATTGGTATATTGTGTAATAAGTAGTAAGGAACGTATGATTTATGTTTGTAGATTGTAGTGTAGTACTCATGTGTGTTTATTTGAGTGTGAGTGTATAATGTAATGATATGTAATACATATGTGAAGTAGAAATTATGATAAATGTGAGAGGAGGAATCACACCACTCAAAATATTATGGTTGATGTTTCAAATTTGCTAATTCAGATGTGAGTAGGACAAAAGCTCTTGAAGTTGAAGATTGAAGAACTTAGAAGGATTCTCATCTGCTACATTATCATAACATCAATACAAAGCGGAGGTAAAATATTGATGGGGATGGAACAAAGTTACAAGTATAATTAAAAAAATATATAAAATACTTGTAAACAAAATACAAGACCAATCACATTAGAGTGAGATGATTTTAATCATATTCAGCAGGAAAGCAAAAGCAAATCATTTCGAAAACATCACGTCAAAACAGTCCTAATGATCAGCCAGAGCAGACTAGGTATCCTTCAAAGGATACACGTCTTCATTTGTAACGTACCTGTGTTGCAAAAAAGCGTTACGTAACTCGCTTGGTGCCCATTTCCTAATACACATCCTTACTTCGACACACAACCAACAAAACTGCTCTTTTCCTCCAAGCTAAGATGCCGGTTGATAAATGAATGCGTTTCAGAACAATTTTTAAAGGGAAAACACAAATGTCTCAATGGAGGATGAATAGATGAAGCAAAGAAAGACACCAACTTTCGCCCATCGCAGGACTGAGAAAATACAAATGAGCAACTTACACCATTCAATTGGTGACAATGATCTCTGGGAGGAACAAATGTGAACCAACTTTGGAAATTGTGGAGCTGTTATGTAATCGGTTACATTTGCGGCTAGTAGCAACTGACTGCTAACTATTCATGTATTCAAATTCGTATTTAAGATGAAAATGTATGAATCCAACAAGACTTTTGAAAATCAACCATTTAAAAAAAGTTCATGACTAGAAATTACTTTACGAATCATATGCTTACTGTATTTGAGTCTCAAAAAGGCTATTGAAAACTCAGTACTTCCTATTTTACTGTTTACTGCTATTTTTGTCGTCAAAGTTCACTTGAAGAAAATTAAGAGACGTAATTCTTCTTTAGCTTCAATCTTTTAGCTTCGATTGGTAGGTAGCTTTCCATCGTTTTCTGGCCAGAGCTGTACTTTTCAGTTGGATGTAGCACTGGATCCATAGATCTTTTGTAACTTGCTCCAGACATTGTAGCCGGGGTCTTCCACGAGCCCTTTATCCAATTATTATACCTTCCAGTATTCTTAACGTGAATTCTTTGTGTCTAAATACATGGCCAAGCCAAGAATGCCGTCAGTCCTTTAAAATACGCCAAAGAGATCGCTTTTCCTCAACCCTTTGAGACGTACCAAGATTAACAAAAATGTTATCCCCAGATAAAGTTCAAATATGATGTTGACTCAAACCAAATTAGGCTTCAGTTTAAAATAATGCTGCACAATATGAATTTAAGATTCGGTTTTAATCCACACTATAGAAATGGCCCATTGATCACATACCTTGTGTTTCGTTTTCTGTCATTCACCAATGACAGCAGATAAAATTCGTTAACTCTCTTCCAATCAGTTCACTTTCCCGAATACCTAATTTGGAATAGCATTGGCCTCTTTCAAATATTCTACAGTAATCAAGATGAAAATGATTTTCGCCTGTGAAATTAGCAACAACTACAGGCGGCTAATAAAAGTACCGCCTTTGCTCTGCGTAGGTGTGGCAGGTCCATACACTGTTGAAAGAGCTAAGCCAACACATAAAATAATGTAGTACTGTATACACTAAGTAATAGCAGGGGTATGTTTGGCAAGAGTTCATTTAATATTATGACCTTTCTATTTTACATTTTGAACGGGTCAGATGTCAGATGCAATATGACATGCTTTGCCATGTTTGCAGTTTCCGAAAACAATCAACTTTGCTGGCCACAAATTCAAGGTAGCGCGTGATTTTACAATCCAGTTGTTAGTCAGACGCAACCGGCCAAAATAAGAAACGACGAATTTCATGCGGGGATTATTCAATTTGCATTTTAATCAGCCACGAAATGATATGCGTGGAATTTACTTTTGCATACAGATTATCAAGTTTAGCAACCTCGATGCATGATATTCAAAGGTTAAGAGATGTGAATTCTGGAGATAAGTTTTCGAAAGATGAGAGTGTTCTCTGCTACTGATGATGTTGCCAACATAAGTCTCGAGACTTGTGCTGGGTTAGTGAGGTGATGGATGATACAAATAAATGCTAGAATAGACTGGAATAATGCATGAATGTTATGTGTTCAATGTTATGTTAATAATTATTCAATGTATGTTCATGAAAGATGAATGTGCATATAACTGCACGAATTGGTCGGTGCAGCAGAAGCAGACTGAAGTTTTGTTACTATACTACAATACTAAGCTACTATAGGTTATAGGATATTCAAGTCATAAAATTTCCAACACATGAAGGCGAAGTGGAAGCAAAAAAATTTACGTCCTTTCTCAAAGATCGTTTTTTATCACTGCAGCAAAAAAAAAGTTCTTTTGAAAAGTTTCAAATTTTTCTACAATATTGCTTAACTGTAGTTTAAAACTCTATTGTTTCAACGTCATCATGACAACCAATTATCATCAATGATGCTGTGGACGCCATCAGTCGTTGGGTCATGTCAGAGGCCCTGAAATTGATTTGCGACCTGGAAGCTCTGACACCAGACCTGAGCCAGTCAGGTCACTCGATATTTTTATTATTAGTTATTATGGTGAGGACGTGAACTGATAAAATTTTACAACGATTTATTTTTCAGAGATTCAAAGAGTCTACTCACATTTCCCTACACATCCACCCAAAGGCTAATTAGTTTTGTATTGAATGAGTTTCTTATTCTGCCTCAGTGTTACACCATCATCTATTTCTATCAAGATGAGAGATTTGTTTGACTCTAATCTTGACTAGAAATGTAAAACAATCTCTAAAGTTAATATAGATCAAAACATAGTCCAACTTGATATCGTATAAATTATTAATACAGATTGACAATCAATGGTGTAACAACTGAAACTACATAGTTTCTCTGATTTAGGCTGGAGTCAAACTGATACAATTATTTCAGGTTTATAATAGTCTTATAAGCATAAGCATAATAATTACTGGTTACTCATTATTCAAATAAATAAGTAATTGGAGCATATCCAAGTCTATACTCCACTATAGATATCTACCACAATATCACCTCAACAATCACACAAAACATTTTATTCAGGCCATGTCTACACAACACAGATTGTCTGAATTAAACAAATCATAATCTTTATCGAAAAAGGAACAATTCGAAACTAGATCCATACTATAAACTTCGACAATGAAATCGGAAACTACAGGAAGGATTCTGAGAGATTGGGGAAGTCTGTAGTCAAAATAGACTCAATAGGAAGGGTGAAAACATATGCTTCGAAAGAGGTCAAAGTCATTTAGCTTTATGTGGTAAGGCCGCTGTAAGTATGTGAGGCACAAAAGTGCTCAATTAAGAGGTGAGGCTGGATCGCATTAAAATTTCAGAACACATGTGCGAACATAAAAACAAATGAGTTGAAATGTTAAACACGGGAGGAACAAGAAAGGGTAACGTTAGTGAAGAGATTCCAAACCACGTTGAAGAAATGAGACAAAAAGACTCGAGTTCTTTTGAAAAGAAATATGAAATACTATGAGTACTTATCTGCTACAGAACTCATTGAAGATGCCTTAGTTAACTCCAAGTAGGGCCCAAAACATTCTTAGAGTAAGCACCATCTCAACTTATTAAGAAAATGACTCACCATCAAACTCTTAAATTGCAGTGATACACTGATAAAAATTCCACAATTTGCTCACTGCAATAAGGTGACTTATTCAAGAGAGGTTCTTGATAAATTTGGAATGATAAAATTACCATCCATCAAAAACGCTGTGCTCCTGGATTTCTTTTCGAAATCATTCTCAATCGAGGAAACCTACAGTAAGATATGAAGAAACATAATCACTTCATATTTGAAAAATGTGCTTGGTGTATAATTACACTGTAATCATTGGAGGTATCATAAATTCTCATAAGTGAGATGTAAATACATGATATAACATGCATTGCTGGACAAGATATAAATCCCATTTTTGTAGGTACTTCATAAGCACCATACAGGCTCCAGAATTACACTAGTTCTTGCAGAAAAAGTTGTGAAAACATGTGAAAAGCTGTTATTAAGAATTCCTCATCAAAACAAATCAGTGACGAGTAACTTTGTCGTTGATAAGTATCTTCAGTATATTTTCAAGAATAACTACCCTCAATATCAATTATTGTGTTCTTGTTTATTGGATCGATTGTGACAGTTGGGGTCTAATGGAAGTTCAAAAGATGTTTGTTTTTCAACGAAGCGCGATAAAAGAGAGAGCTTAAAATGGAAAGAAACAGAGCTATGAAGAAATAGATTGGTGGAAACAAAGTGATGAAGAAAGAGTTTACATAAAAGAAACAGAGTGATGAAGGAATAGTGATTGAAAAGAAGAAAGGAAATGAAGGTGGGTTATGAGAGGAAAGAGAGTGGAAGGAGATACTGCACAACGAAGATGGGCTCCAGTATAACGTTTATGAATATGTGAGAGAAGTTAGCTCTGATAACCAAACTTCCTGGTTTTTAAAAAGTTGAATTACATCCATCCATAACGTTTAAAGCCCTCAGACTGCTGCGTTTGTGAACAGTGCAGTAAATATACAATAAATACAACACCAATTGGGTAGTTTATTTTTTAAAACTATGAATTATTTGAAATACTTTTCCCCAAGGTCCATCAGCTCATGCAAAATTTTCAGACAAGGCTGCCTCAATTGCATTAGAATAAAGGTAATTTGTCAGGCTATTCCACTAAGAATAATGTTTTTGCAAAATAGTAATACACGATATACTACTCATCGATTGAGTCGGTACTCTGTTTCATAAATCATTAACTTCACCAAATTATTCTGTTACTTATAGTCACTCTGCATTTACAAAAGCAATTATTAAGTTTACTGTTATTCAAGTTATATTTACTGTAAAATTTTTTGAAAGAGGTTCATGTACTGAAGCGTGAGAAGTAATATAAACATTGCTTAAAATACTATTCTATTAATTATAAAACTAGCAGATAACCCGTGCTCCGCAAGGGTTTTTGAAACTTGACAAGCTGAAAACTTGACGTAATGAAATTTTGAAGAATTGAAAATAGGCCTATAACCATCTTCGGTTAATTAAGAATTTATATGAAAAATTTCAAGTTAATCAGTCCAGTAGTTCAGACGCCAAACATAATTCTCATGTATAAGCCAGTTCTTTACTTTATTAAAGTATAGATTATCCTGTTTTACCTGAATAACCCTGTCATATCAAAATCAATATTCGCGTATGTACAGTAGATCCAACAGATGATGTCTAATCCCCAATTTACATCAGCAGATAAATATCGGAAGTACTGTACCATTCTGTATTTCACTGTTTATCAGATGTCAGGCGGGGTGGAACCCGTAGCGACGTCCTGCCGGTATTGGCAGAGTGAGGGTGACCTCTGACTGGTGGCGGTGGGGGTGTAGTGTACTAGCTCACACTGTACCCAAAATGTAGGTCGTTTACTCGGCGGTTCGGCGCGGTTACATCATCGCATTATCTGATGCAGGTCCCCTCCTTAACCCCCCCATAACCCCCCAAATGGCGACGCCTTCTTGGAGCGTCGGTCGCTGCAATGGAAAGGGAAAGTGTTTCCCGCATTGTGTGCCAAGGTCCCAGCCTGGCCTATCCTCTGTACTCTACCACTCTCGGGTACTTTGTGTTGCCCCCTTCATTTAATCTCTATCTTTCTTTATTTCTTTCGTTTCAAATGGCCTTCCCTTTTCATTCCTTTCCTTTCTCCAATCTTTCAAAACTAACCCTTTTCCTTGTTTCTTTACCTTTTTTAAATCTTCAACTTTTCATCCTTCTTCTTTTCCATAGTCTTTCTTCATCCCATTTTCCGTTGTTCCTCTATGTATTGCTTGCCCTCTTCCTGCAACTCTCTTGGGTACATCCATCTTCATATTTGTTCATTCATCTCGTTTTTAGTAGTTTCCCTATTTCATTTCTTTGTAACATTCAATATTAGATAAATTGCTAGCTCTCTCCTTTTTTTAATTTCAAAAATGAAATCCCACTCATATGTCATTCAATGAATCTCGCTGCCCACTGGTAGGCCTACTATTCAATGCTCCATTCAATGATTGAGTGGCTTACTAACTTGATCTATTCTTCAACATCCTCCATCTCTCCAATTTCTAATTTTTTAGTTATTACTTCTGTCCTTTTCATCTATTCTTTATATATTTCTCAATTTCTCATTTTTAGAACCTGCCAAATTTCATTTCACTCTGTTCTTCAATCTATTCCTATCCCTCTCTTCCTTCCATTACTTTATTATCCATTTCATTAATTTCGTTGACATATGTCACTATTTATATTATCAACATTCACAAGCTTAGTGACCGTCTTGATTCCTTCTTTATCTTTCTTTATTCCTCTCGTTTTCAGTAACTATCCTCCTATAAAATTTCTCTGTGTTCTTCAATCTCTAATTAAATTGACCAACTACTTCTGTCAGGCCCACTGATCGAGGTGTTTGTTCTTCTTTGAGATATTTATGATTTTATCACTCACAACAATTCTTCAATGACTGGTTTTACAGAAACCAATTTTCAAAACCGCTTGTGAAGAATGGAAAACGAAAATTCAGAATATATTTCAAATTATGAATGAGAATTAAATCCACATAATTTAATAATGAAATTTCTTGATTATGAGACAATACACTTGTTTTTTGGCTATACGGTTGACGTTCTCATTGATCTTTTTGGGTAGTGTAGTGATTTTCACATATGCTCATTATCTAATTACCACCTCTGACAATAAAGGGCGCTTAAACGCGATATCTCACGTTTCACACATTATTGTCTTCGCTTAATCGCGTACTTCACGCAGCCTACACCAATTGGGTCATTTCGTAACAGTAATACAAAAAACAAACATTAAGAAGATTAAAGGAGCACAAACATCTTGAAAAAGGCGTCGGGAAAGTATGAAAATAGCTCAAGATTTCAACATATTTTCTGATCGCCTGCATCCAACAAAACAGAACAACATAACAAAACACTAAAAGATATTTTCAGTAGCAGAGAGGAAAATCGACAATAAACATACTGACGCCGACCGACACAATTAGTTTCCCATGATACAAAAAACAATAACAATTAAAGCACGAGACACGTGAAATGGTCGTGGGATAATACTGTGCGTTTAAACCTACAATTATTAATTGTTCAGCCTCCATTATTTTCGTTATCTTGAATAATCATATATGCATCAATTAATTTCCTTGTTCAGAACTGTATGTTGTGTTCAACTCCGAAAAAAGTGTTTCAATCAGAGAGTATAGAATGTAGTTACATTTTTCCAATCCTTTTCTAATAATTATTTTTATAACTTGTCAAATCATGACTTTTGATTGACCACTCAAACAAGAAAATAAGTAGTTTGGAATGCTTGCATTTGTAATTAGAGGGTACAGCATGCCAGAGCTACACACTGCTCGAGCTTCGAAGTAACAATGGAAAAAGTTAGATCTACATGAAATGAGTGATCTCAATACCATCACGATATAAGCTGAAACTAACTACAATAGGAAAATGGTGTATTTAATTGACTTGGCTAATATGTACCATAAAAGTTCCTACAAAAATGTTAATTCCCATTGAGTTCCCCGTCATTCGCGATTTCGTTTTACAAATTAAAATCATCATGAAGCTTTCTCTCAAAGTGTTAGAATTTTTGTGAATAAATCGATAGATTCAATAAAACCAATGGGAAGTTTGTGAGTCAAGTAGTTAAGAATTTTCACAAAACATGCTCAAAAGATATTTTGTAAGTTTGAAAGACAGCAAACCTTATTATTTGAGTAATTAACCACTAATTTCAATAATCTAAAGTTGTAGAAAATGATATTCTTGCAATAATAGAGATAAACTCCAGCCACTCAATAACCCAAAATATTTTCATCTTCAGAAATGTAATCGATGATGATATTATTCCAAATACACAGTTTTCATAAAATGACTGTTATCTTCTTACCCGTCTTCTCCATTCACGTTTTATGCTAATCCACGATTACATGAAAATATAAAATAATAAAGTAGGCTATTCTATTTCGGGAAGCTGAGAAGCTGCTCACCATTTCAACAAGATGGTGCATATGAGCCAGTTTTGTATCAGTGAGTTTTGACTTCTTTCAATCTATTTTTCTTTTTATTTTTCAATACAGAATTCAAATTGGCCTATAAATTCATAATTTCATTCAACATTACGTTTGTAGTGTGTAATGAATTGATTAATGAATTCGAGAATAATGAATGAACGAACTATTCGTGCTTAGCCACTGCATTCTAAGCACTCTCATAACAGTGAGATAATAATTGGAAAGGTCATCAACATGGCATTGGGACTCGGACGTAACGCCACTTAATTATCTCGTTAACTCATCCGAATAACCGTCACCGAGTAACTACTCACTATTTTTATACTATTCTCACTGTTTCCGGACATAACAGTCACAATGAATTCATTCAACTTTCTGTTAAAAGTAGATCATATTGGATGGAAGGATTTGGAATTGTCAAATTCTTATTGTAATAACTAGGAACTCTCGTTTTCACAAGAAAAATAGTTTCTCTATATTAATTTTATAGTGGAATTAAATATTCTTCCGTTTTCGCCTGGAGTGGCGAACTAACATTGGAGAGAAATGGACCACTACCCTCGTAAACAAAGCCATAGTGCATTCTGGTGACGTCAGCACAGGTAGGTAGGGCTACTCACCACCTCCTACACCAGTAAAAACAATAGCTGATATAGATCAACTGAAAACAACAAATGTGAGTTAGTGTTTTTATTGGTTGATGTACTCACTCAAATTGAAGGAAATATGTTGAAATGAATAACAAAACTGGTACAATACAGTGATGGATTCTTTATCCTTAATTTCATTGTAATTCGCTATTCAATAGATTGATTAGGTTGTAATTATTGAGAAGCTACTATCTTCGATTATGGATACGTTAGGTATTAATTAACCTATCCATAATCAAAGCTACTGTCTACAACCATAGACTAACGAAATGAAGAAACCCATCACTTGTGTTATCTGTAGCCTACTAAAAATTGGCTAGCTATATAATGAACGGTTTCTCAATTTCTTGGAAAATGGAAGGAATTATTCTATTATTATTGATTAATTATAATCTATTCATCATTCAAATTTATTTATAGTTCTACTCATTGGAAAAATAATCAGGAAATTAGAAAACAGTTCTGCCTCACAATACTTTGAGAGATAGAAATAATATATTGACTTGATGAGGAACTGGAAACCATGACCTTTTGTTCCTTGAAGAAAATATTATCCAACAAAGATGTGGGGAAAATATCGAAAGATATCAGTGTTCTTATAGTTTATACTAACCAAAATCTAGGAGGAATTTGAGGAAATAGCTTGAAATCATTAAAAGGAAAGGCGAATTTAGAATCTGAAAACTATTTGGGATTCAGTCTTTCTATCACTATTCGAAGTAGTTTCTCTCTTTTGAATGATATGACTTCAAAGTTTCGTCTCTAAAGGTTGGAAAATACAACTTCAAAATAATGCCCAAGAGAAAGTCTCAAAGTCCAAAATGTCACCAAGCGTATGAGATAGACAAGAGTTCACATAATTTCATAACTCAATCAATTATCGTAAATAGACCCTCTCCACTGTGGAGATCTAAGCGTCTCGGAACCTACCACCTATCTATAAAAGGTAAGAGGTACTTGGGGAGGCCTAAAAGCTTGCATAACTGAGTTATCATGTGGTACAATTGACACCTACTCTTGGACAAACACCTTGTTCGAAAAATCCAACCATACAACCGCTATATGCTAGCAAAACAATAGTCTAATAAGAAAGCAGCTCCAGATTATTTACGAGCGTTGAATTAATTTCAAGAACAAAGGATTGCTACAGCTAGCCCGCCCGCCCGTTTTTAAATATGAGGCGCAAATTATTATTTGCAATTCAAATTCATTCGTGAAAGTGTCTAGCTGACAACAAGCTGGCTATTCTTTCACAAATTATTCGTACAATGATAGTGTGACAAATATATGTCGCACACCTGGAAGCAGGCGGAGAGAGCCAACCCAACAGCCGCAGCTCATAATTCTATCCTAAGTGATTTTTAAACAATCTCACTTCGACAGTCTACTTCCTGATCCACGTCGGACCTGTTACACAACCGTTACAGGATATTGTCACAGTGTAGTGTAGAGTGTGGGTGTTGCATGTTATGTTATCAGAGGACAACAGGACAACAAATTCCATATTAGCACTGGTATTTGAATCAACAAAAGTGAATTGGTAAAAACATTGATTTTGGTTGAGGTTATATCAATAGAGGAATCAAATAGTGAATAATAACAAGACTAACAGACTCCTGGTATCTTGAAAGTAACGTAACACAATAACTCAAATTATGATTGATAGTTGTATTTGTAGTAAGTTAGCAGTTTTTATTGCAGTTAGCAGTAAGTTATCGTTTATCGTTATAGTTATCGTGTTTGTAAGTTAGCATAAATATAGGAAAAAAATTGTTTCTGGATAAGAGAGAGTAGGGTTGTGTTTGTTCGTGTGTTCGTTGCAACTTGTGGATTGCATACCGGAAAAACGGGAATGATTTAGATCTCCAAATTTTGCACATAGATTCTAAAAATATCAATCTCGTGCACCTGGAAGCCCAAATTCCGATTTTCTTTCTAGATTTTCCAAAATTAATGTACAAATTTCATTAATGGTACATACCATTTCATAACAAAATAAGAAAATCACCAAATCATATGGTCGAAATTAAAAGCTTTTAAAAAACCTTTGAAACCTTTTAAAAAAGGAACATCTGTTTCTATTATTGCTTTCTACCTGATACCACTTAACCTCAATAATATTATTTTAATATTTGATAAATATTTTTAATAATAATGATAATATTTTATTATAGATATAATAATAGTATTGTTTTGATAATTAATAAATATTTTCATTTTCACAAACTCTGTATAATAATATGGTGAATGTGAATCAGCTGCATCAAAGAAATTATCTCAAAAACATCTGTTTAGAAAAAACATAGTTTTGAAACTTCGTTTTCCTGATGCAATGAAATGCATACAAGTGGTATGGATTATTAATTTTTCAGCTAGAACAGTTTTTTGAGACAATGGCTAAATAAACGTCTATAGTTTCATCAATGCTGTATCGGCAATAGGAAAAGGCATGCAGTTAATAAGATGTCTTTGAATAAATGTGTTGATATTTACATAAAGAAATTATTCTCTTCTATTTTTATTAAATTAAATTAATATTCCAAAATTATTCGAGCCCTGATAGAATGACTGACTCACTGTACAGTCAGTCGAAAATTTTAATATTGGAATGAGGGGTATTTTGGCAAGCTGAGCAAAAAAATAAAGTCATATATGCATCTTTTCGTTACATCTGCAAATGAAAAATGAGTTTTGTGGGTTGTCAAAACTCCCTCTGAAAGGAAAACTACTCAACTTCTATCTTTTAGTAAAATAACAATGATCATCCATCCATCTATCATCTTCTATACTATAAAAAAGGAAAGAACTGGATTATACACGTATACAGGTGTAAAGTATAAGAAAATTATATTTGACGCATCATCACTTCTAAACTACTGGACTGATTAACTTAAAATTTTGCATATAGATTTTTGCCAGTTGTTGTATGTCATTTCTCTTGAAAGGGAAATTAGAAGATAGGTATGATTGGGTATCCTTTTCGAATGATAAAAACAGATTTTCCGTCGCACCCAAATTTTTTCCGCCATTTTGGAACCGCCATTTCGAATCCAACTTCATTTTTTAAATTGAAATGCGGTCATATTCCTATACAGGATTTCCAGAGAAAAGGTATGGTGAAAACCGCACATCGATATCTCAAACCTTTCAAAATTTATTCTCATTCATTTCCTTTATTATAGTATGAAAGATGTTAGATAGATGGATATATCATCTTCTATACTATAATAAAGGAAAGAACTGGCTTGAACACGTATACACGTGTAAAGGATAGAAAAATTATGTTTGACGCATCATCACGTCTGAACTACTGGACTGATTAACATGAAATGCTGCATATAAATTCCTAATTAACCGAGGATTCTTATAAGCCTTTTTTCAATTCTTCTAGATGTCATTACGTCAAGTTTTTAGTTTGTCAAGTTTTTAAATAGACCCTTGCGAAGCACGGTTTACCTGCTAGTTTTAAAAAAAACTTTGATTTTAATATCAAATTTAACGTTATTCCCAACAGGTTAGAACTATTTCAAAAAACTGTAACATTAAAACTACATAATAGCTTATACTGGAGTGGCCATAGTCGAGTGGATCAGATGCTGGCTTTATGATTCAGAGGACCGGGCTCAAATCCCGGCCCGGGCAAGATATTTATCTCGGGCCACTGCCGTGTTTCGGATGGACACGTTAAACCGTCGGTTCCGGTCGCCGGAAAAGCAGTCGTTAGGTGATGTCAGAGGCCCTGAAATTGATCAGTTGCGACCTGAAAACTCTGACACCAGACATGAGCCAGCCAGGTCACACGATATTATTATTATTATAGTTTATACTTCTATTATGTCAAATTTATTACTGTATTAACTCAAAATGAATCATGTAGATAGCAAAACTGGAATAGACTATACCATACTCAATATTAGTTTCGCTCAAAAGAAAAAGTTTCATTTACTGCAACAAATGATGCGAAAAGTTGGGAAATGCACTATCAACTCATATCTTGAATGAGAAACCTATAGTCTTAAGATGGAAATAAAGGTAATTACTTACAAAAATCACAACAGCTCTCAGTTCACTAGCTGTATTGATGATGTTATATGACAATCAGTATGATTTATCATGGCTTACCTGTAAAGAAAGAGAAATGGAATTAGTCAATATTTCGAAGGCAAATAGTTAATAGTTAGTTATCAATAAGATATAATATATTATTTCGATAAGATAATATGAATTGAAGAATTGGAAAATACGGTCATTATCCAGCCAAATTAATATCAAATGAATATCAAATACTTAGAGTGAATATCAGATAAATATTTTTTTAGAACATCAATAATAGCTATTTATAGTTTAATTATACCCGTTTAATACAAAGCGTATCCTTTATCAAGCACATGAGAGAATAAATTTGACTAAGAAATCTACACATAGAAACAGTTTCTAGAATGAAATGTAATAAGAGACTTAAAATCAGCATTAATCAACTTTAATACGAGGAATTTATTTATTTATAGATTAGTCTTCAATAGAATAGAATGATAATGAATAAAAATACCCCTATATTTGGTGATAAATGTGAGAGAGCCTTGATAACTGGAAGTCACGGGTTCGAATCCCACCAAGCTCATGGTTGTTTGTTATGTCAAAATCTAATCTCATCATTCTAGCAAAAGTGAGTGGTTTTTACGGGCATCATTCGGCAAAAACTCCAGGACATATGAAATAAAAACAAGAAACTTCAAAGACGTATTTGGAGTTGAGGAATGAATGATGCATTATGGTATGGTATGTAGCGGTGCATAGGGGGAAGAAGCAAGCGTAGCTTCAAGTCAGTTGATGTTTGTGATTGAGCTTCCCGAGGAAACGGAAACTTGTCTACCAATGAAATGAATATTGTATTGCCTGCTTTCACAGGATGCTTGTAAATGGAGAAGATATTCTAATAGAATAATAATCAAGCTCTTTCAACACAGTACAACAAGTACATACTTGTAGATGCACTCAAAATAGAATTGAGCTTAATTAGAAATTTATGCTCGTATGCGAATAATGAGTGAATGAACGATCGACCTTAGCCTTGAATAACCTTGCCGTTGGAAAATACTGTCGACGTTTATCAGCGCTCATAAATCACTCTACACAACGGAATTTTAATTCAGAAACCTTTTTGTATAGAGATTTCTTGAAATACAAAGGAAGATAACTTGAACCAGTTTTTTGGGCTCAGGGGACCTTGAAACTTATATAAATTTAGAAATTGGGGTACCTTAATTTTTTTCGGAAAGCAATACTTTCCTTACTTATGGTAATAGGGCAAGGAAAGTAAAAAGATTTGTTTTGAGGATTCTATTGGTTCGCTCGGTATTGGTGTCAGCTGACCGCTTTAGGCCAGCTCCGACAAATATAAAATTTATGAGCTTTAAACCCAAACCTCCAAAACGAACCAAAACTGTAGGACCATTCGTTTACCATAATCAAAAAGTGGATACAAATGTTCTTGTTGAAGAATAAATAGATTAATGTTTCGTTTTGCACAGTGCATTTGCTTGTCAAGTATGAAAAACGGAGATAAAACAGAAAACTAGTAAATTTGCAGGATTTATTTCTGAATCACATTTGAAAGGAACTGACATTGGATGTTCAAGAACGGGAAAAATCATCTACTCAAGAATGCATTAAATTATTCAGTCAGAGATTCAAAAACATTCAAGACATAATTTATTATTGGTTGAAAATTAGAATAGTCCCTCAACTCACTCCAAAATAATTGATAAAGAACCTTTTTAATGGCAAACAAAGAACTTTACTTACGAAATGAACATCATTTGCCTTACTTGAGTGACATAGCATATCACAAATAATTCATGACATGAATTCTGAATATTATCTATGTCAGTTTCCACACGGTATATAATAGAAAATCTTAATTATATTTTTTATATTGTGTCAGATTTACCAATAGCGGTGGAAATAAAGTTGGTGGAAGAAATCCAACTATGTTTATTTATTTATTCATTATATTACAACGGAAACAACAGGTAATAGCCCAAATATGTTACCTTAACACAGATATTCCATCCTGTATTGTGTTGTAACATTTGATCAAAAATAATAAATTTTAATACTTTTCAATTTGGAATTACAATTTTCATATGATTTTGGTCAATTGTATCATAATTAACTTGTAGTTACGTAAACAGTAGAACTCGCGCAGTTATAAACCACAGTCTCCTCTAATACTGTCCATTCTGTCCTGTCGGCGAGATATCGGTGTATAAACAAAAACGACCAATGGCTGTTTGGGTTGTTGTTTCGACAATGCTAATAATTTGATGTGAACAGCTATGCTACTATCATCAAAAGCTTACCGAGTTGAAAGCAGAGAAAATTCGGGAGAAAATACTAAGCTACTTCAAGTTATCAATTGCATGCAATTAATAGTCCACACAACAGCTGCTTTTTTCACCAAGTTACATTGAGATATTGAATTGCATGCGTCATTGCATGCAATTTATAATCCACTCGACAGCTGATTCATCTCTATACTTATAAAAGGCTAAGCCCCTACAGACTGAAATCACACCAAAGCCCAAACTACTGAGCCTAAAAACTTGAAATTGTGCACGACTGTTTATGGTAACCTGAAAACATCCACTAAGAAAGGATTTTCAGAAATTTGCCCCCATGAGGGAGCTGGGGCCCCCCCAAAATTTTGTACTTTTTAACCGCTCATTGCACAGCAAAGTCATGAGGAAATTTTTTGTTCAGCTACGAAAAAAAATAGATCTATGCAGAAAAATTTCGATCAGGAGCACAGGGGGGTCCAGGAGAGGGCATTTTTCGAAAATTTTGATGTAAAATCACACTACAGCTCAAACTAATTGTCCTACAGACTTGAAACTTTGCAAAAATATTCTTTTAACATGCTAGACGCGTACTAAGAACGGATTTTGAGATATTTTGCCTCTAAGGGTTTCAAAGGATGAAAAAGGATCCTATTAAGTAAGGTTATGAACATGGTAAGGTGAGTGCCATATGGAAATGAGATAATATTTATTTATTGACATGTGATATTCTAACATATGTTGTAATCATTGGAAATAACAAAATAATATGATAGAAATTCAAAAAATTCTATTATTGCTTTCTACCTGATTCCACTCAACCTCAATAATATTGTTCTGATAATTGATAGATATGTTTAATAATATTATTATTATTGATATAATAAAAGTATTGTTTTAATAATTAATTATTATCATTAATATAATAATAGTATTGTTTTGGTAATCAATAAATATTTTTATTTTCACAAACTCTGTATAATATATAATGGTGAATGTGAAACAGCTGCATCAAATAAATTATCTCAAAAACATATGTTTAGGAAAACCATAGTTTTGAACTTCGTTTTCCTGATGGAATGTATAAGCCTACACGTGGCATGTATTATTAATTTTTCAGCTAGAACAGTTTTTTGAGACTGCTAAATAAACGTCTACAGTTTTATCAATGCTGTATCGGCAATATGAAAACGCATGCAGTTAATATGTCTTTAAATAAAGGTATTGATATCTACATGATAATTATTCTCTACCATTTTTATTTGATTAAAATTTCAAAATTATTCAAGCCTTGATAGAATGATTGACTCACAGTACAGTCAGTCGAAAATTTTAATATTGAAATGAGGGGTATTTTGGCAAGCTGAACAAAAAAGTAAGGTCCTATGCACCTTTTTGATATTATTTCTTCAAATGAAAAATGAGTTTTTTTGGTTGTCAAAACTCCCCCTGGAAGAGAACTATCCATTTTATCCTATCTTTTAGTAAAATAACAATGATTTCTGCATTGAATAACATCTATTTTGCCAACAAGAATCGAACTCTTTGTGAATTTAGATATGACCTACACTTTAGATTTATATAATTCACATTGATTTATATAATTCTGTCGATATATGGTCCAGGAAATATGCGACGTACGATGAATCACACAGAATTCCATATTCTTTCCATTTTAGGATGAATATAAGCTAAGCTAAATTCAAAAAATTGTGAATTATTCTTTTATTCTTCAGTAATTAATAAATGTACTATACATATATACTATACAATATATATATACTCTCTTTCATTAGGAGACTAGTTTTTTTCAACATTTCCAGTTTCTCAATGATCATAGGGGAGTGATAATTATTTGTATAGGTCTTCTAAGGAAACATTATCAACAGCTGGTACCAATCAACTACACTTCAACTCCAAACTACCGTTTTAATACCAGTACACAATAATTTATCACAGGGTGATATGTTTATTACAGCTGGTAACTTTAGATGCTAAATCATATTATCACAATATGATCGTGAATCATGATCATCTTTTCGTTCTTCAGTAGCAGCTCGGCCGAAAATTTCGAAAACATATGTCTGTAAAATGGATTAATAAATAATTATTACTAGCCCCCCTATTAAAATTTCTGTTCAGAAACCATCCCCAATATTCACACAACATATTCCCAAAGTTTCATGCCGTTATGTCAAGTAGTTTTCAAGTGTAGGGAACAAACAAACATACAAACAAACACACAAACAGACATTCATTTTTTTATAAATAGATTTCCATTCGGCTCAAACAATAGCCTCTCTAAATGAAGGTAGAATGATAAGGATTCAGTTCTGTTGTTTTCACATTTTTTCAAATCACCTTCAAAAAGTTCATGTAGTACCTACTATTGGGTTTGAGACACTTCTGGCGCTATCATAGTTTCACCACTATTCTGTTCCACAGTCCTATCTCTTGCAGTCGTTAACTATATCCATAATAATTATATAAAGTAAAGAGCTGGCTTATGCACGTACGGGATAGGAAAATTATGTTTGACGCATCATCACGTCTGAACTACTGGACTAATTAATTTGAAATTTTGCTTATAGATTCTTAATTAACCAAGGATGGTTATAGGCCTATTCTCAATTCTTCAAAATTTCATTAAGTCAAGTTTTCATTTTGTCAAGTTTTAAAATAGATCCTTGCGAAGCACGGGTTCTTGCTAGTGATGTATAATTCTAAAGTCTGATTTTTACGGTAATATTGGCGTTCGATGGAGACTCCTTTTCCTTTTGTATTATCCTTAAAATGCAAAATTTCAAAAAACCTTCTGTTTACGTCAGCGCGACATTCAAAAAGGAACATATCTTTCAAATTTCATAAAAATCTATTGCTGCGTTTCGCTGTAAATGCGGAACATAAAAACATAAAGAGAAATGCAAAACCGTCGACTTGAATCTTGAACCTCACTTCGCTCGGTCAATTATACTGTAGTATAGAGTATACAATAATCTGCTATTCAGTATTATGGTCTATACTGAGTGTATTTATAGGGACTAGGATATAATGTATTTATAGTCTATTTGTAATATTGTTTATTAATTTATAGTCCAAATATACAGTAGTCCAATATAGTCCAATTATTTATAGTCTAAACTGTTATTAGCATTTCGCATTGCAATAATATAGTCTAAATCTACAACATAATACAACCTCATTTGAAGTTATTCATTTAGTAAATTATAAGCTGTAAAGTATTGGAAATTTGGGTAGATAAAAATCCCTAACTGAAGTATTAATAGGTCTGAGTAAAGTAACTGGCTAATATCGCCAAATAGATAACAATTAAGATTAGATAGCATCAGCTTGTTCTGGCTAAACGGTACAAAAACCTAAAAAGGATTTGAAAGAATTTGTTGCTAATAAATATATTATTATATAGAATATTTTGAAGATTGAGGTTAGGTATATACATTCAGTGATCGGCGACCTAACGATCGACCGAATCGAGCAACGTAGAATCTGACCAAACCCCTTGGCAGAGCTCTATTGTAACGGAACGGTATGCAATTTGAAAGAACACATGGTCACGTGGCTAACTATTAGGAAGCATGAAATAAATATTAGTATATAGAATATTAACTAGCATGTAGAGAGCATAATTAAAAGACCTAATAAAAATAATTAAGTGTATTCAGGAAATAGGAGGTACCAGGCGCATGAATACTGAAACAAATTTGCATGCACCAATAGCACAATGGCAGTTAATAGGCGGCAATAGTATGCCAATTAAAAAATATTTATATATATTTCTATAAAATGTTTGGGATTTATGTTAAATTATTGTATAGTCTATGTTATAGATATGGCCCGAAGGCAAAGAAATTATTAAACACACAACCTAAGTAATAATTTGATATTTTTTGTACGATCTATTTGAACCTTAAATGGCGGAGGACTAAGATATTCAAATTTTATGTTAATTTGAAAGTCGGAAATAAGAATTGTAAAATTGAGAAAGGAGAACCATCACTCGCCAGCCAAATGCCACCATGAGAGGACCCTAAATATTTTAGAGCGTAATACCTTGCTATAACTTGTAAAAGCTAAAGTTAGATCAAATTATTAAATTTCTTAAAAGACTTTGTGATGCTCTTGTAAAGCAGAAGTCATTTTCAATTTCAAATATTTTTGTAACCCCTTGGAAGAGACGATTCCGGCTACCATATTCCAGGACCACCAGGAGTTGGATCGACATCGGCAGCTTATAAGAAGATTTTCGACACGTGAGTGAGAAATATTGAAATAGTGATGGGCGCCCTAGTGCTTCGAATTTATCTAATAATCAAAGCTAGCTCGTCGAAAGGGTTTTATTATAAATTAAGAATTTAATAAAAATACTTGCGCAAGTAAATATAGTATTAAAGGTATTTTATTAAAGGAGTAAATGAACCAATACATTTCAGAAAATTCTATTGAACCAAAGAAGTATAAAATCTAGGCTATTAAAACATATTCATATGATCTTTAATTTTTGCAATATATTTTGCGATAGTTTGTTATAGCTCTAATTCACTAGATGAATTGCTCTACCTATTCCATCAGGTGCCGAATCTTGCACCCTGAGATAAAATATATATTCAATACAAAGAAATCTACTAAGTACTAGAGAATTTAATATATATATATATTTGGATTATTAGTTGCCAATTTATCAAGTTGATCTTAAAGAACCTATTTTCAATTGAATTGTCCAAGTCGACAAGTATTAGCAAGCTCATATCGCAGCTACATGCAAAAGGATGCATATGATTTTAAGATAAAGGCACATGGTAATGATTCGTGCCATAAATCTAGAGTATAAAGTTTAGCCTGTGTTATTTTACTGATTTCAATTATTGTTCCATTTTTATTTTATATTATATTTTTATCGCTCTTTATATATTTTTTGCCTCGATCTATTTTTTGCATTATTTGTTAATATATGTATCAAATTGTTTATGGTGTGCAATTTATTTTAATTCCTCAACACTATAGTATAAGTATCATATTTATATATTTATTTATTTTTTAATGAATTACAAGAGTTATAGGGGAAGCTCATATCTGGGCCTATTAAGATTTTAATGAGACTGTATTCTATTGAAAAACCACGACCTAATTTTATAATTATATCAAATATTTCATGCTCTACCGACTGATGCCAAGCAGGAGGCTACTCGTTATTCAAATATAAAGAATAACGTCACAAAGCACTATTCAGCCTGGAAAGTTTCAGAAAAGTCTCCCAACCTGTGAACCTGACCTTGAGAAGGAGGAAAGATATTCACCAATATAAACCCACGCTATTCCCATCATCGGTACACAGTATTGGTCGTTCAACTTTCCTGCTGTCATTCTATAGCTGCTATGACTTCAATCAACCAGCATCTTCCAATCGTCTACTTTTATCCTTGACGGATCTAATCATACCTGAATTTTACAGTTTTTGTGAGTTGAATCCAACAATTGGAAATTGATCATTGGAATTTTAATTTTAATCTCCCGAATCAAATTTTTCAAAATTACTGAATTTGAGTTTCAGTTTTAAGATTTTTCCATTATAAGGAAAACATTTTTCTGCCTATTTTTTTGATTGTTTTTTCCTTGGGCTCACGATCAGACGGAAGTCTTGTGAGCCATTTGATTGGTTTTATATTTTATGATGTATACAAATTATTGTGTGTTTTTTTCAATTGTTGTATGGTTCACATCTTCACAATCTCAGCAAGAACCCAGTGCTGATAGGAGTAAGAGAAGGAGTTTGATATGTGGAAATATCTATTAATAAATTTTTGTAATGAAAATATACATAGATCAGAAGAATGATTGAAAGTATGCATCAACCTCAGCAACAGAGAGAATTTTTAACATCTTATGAATCTCTGAAGAAACCTAAATTTCCACAATATACAGAGTGTTTCAGAAGTAGTTTCGAACATTATTAGGCATTGTTCCTGGATGATAGTAAACTAAAAATGTCATATTTGAAGTGTCCAAAACTCAGCGGTTATCCTTATAGCTGCCATTTTGTTTTTCTTTTACTTGGGAATTTTTATTTCAAGAACGAAATGTTGTATTGATCTGAAATTTGACATGAATATTTATGCTATGAAGACCTAATTTTTAATAATGAAAAACATCTTAGATGAAAATTTTCAAAATGGCGGCCATTTAAAATTTTTGATGACAAATTTCTCGAAAACCATCCATTTTACAAAAAATTTACAAGAGACAAAAAAGTTAGAAAATTTTATCAAGATTTCAAGGATATCTTATTTATTAAGATTGGTCGAAGAGTACCGTAACAGAGCAATTAATTCTTTTCGTACTACATGCATGACCACTTTTCACAAGATCATCTGAAAAACATTGTAAAATCAGCTGTATGGCTATATGGAGCCATATCGAGTTTCAAAGCTTCATCTTTAGTTCAAATGGAATTAAAAATTCAATATTGATGTTTAAATGGTGAAAAGTGGTAATGCATGCAGTACGAAAAGAATTAATTTCTCTGTTACTTTTTCGCCAATCTTGATAAATAAGGTATCCTTAAAATCTTGATAAAATTTGCTAACTTTTCGTCTTGTGTGAAGTTTTTTGTAAAGTGAACAGTTTTCGTGAAATTTGTGATCAAAAATTAAAATGACTGCCATTTTGAAAATTTTCATCAAAAATGTTCTATTCGATTTTTTAAAGTTGAGTCTTTATAGCATAAATATTCGTGTCAAATTTCAGATCAATACAACATTAAAATTTCGTTCTTGAGATAAAAATTCCTGAATAGAAAAAACAAAATGGCAGCTATAAGGATAACCGTTGAGTTTTGGACACTTCAAATACAACATTCGTAGTCTTCTATCATCCAGGAACAATACCCTGAAATGTTCGACACTACTTCTGAAACACTCTGTATAGTGATTTTTACCTATAAAATTATAAAATTATAAAATTATAAATTATAAAATTATAAAATTATAAAATTATAAAATTATAAAATTAAAATTATAAAATTAAAATTATAAAATTATAAAATTATAAAATTATAAATTATAAAATTATAAAATTATAAAATTATAAAATTATAAAATTATAAAATTATAAAATTATAAAATTATAAAATTATAAAATTATAAAATTAGCATCTTATACCATATTATTTTCGTTATATTGCACTATGTAAGTCCAGAAATATACAGGGTGATTCTTAATTATGGTAAAATAATTTAATACGTGATATTAGAGGTAAAAATAAGAAAAAAAGTTCTCATAAACATATATCCATAAACGCTTCATTAGCGAGCTATACAGGGTGAAAGATTTCGCCCGGAATTCAGTTCCTCTGGTGAAATACACCGATGCTGAATTGTTTGGGGACTAGTTTTTAGAAAACTTATGCTGGATTCATATGGAAAAATATCTAAAAAATTGAATGAAACTAGTCTGGAAGCTGTAGTGTGAGTAGTATTTGAGAAAAAAGTTGAAATATGCAAAAAGTCTAAGTAGAAAAACACAGACTTCTACGTTTGATGCCCAATAACTTTCTTTAATGACCAGTAAACAAATATTTTTCGCAAAAAAAATTGTAGAGAATTCTATTCTGAGAATAATTATGTAAGCTGTGTAAACTAAATTTGAATAAAAGTTGAATAAAATGTATTATTATGTAGTACGTTACACCACAAAAATTTTCTGTTTTATGAGGAGAGAACTAATAACTCATAGGTTGTAGCTGATGGCAAATAAAACATGGATTTAAATAACAGCTGTTCCAAAACAGCTGATTTATTTTGTTTTAAATAAGAAAATATTCAAAAGAAATTATCAGCTGAAAGTTATTTTCAGAAATATTTCAGCTCACTGTTGAACAAAACAACAAACTGTAAGTTATGCATACTGTAACCGCGCTGTGTTTTTTGTCAGTGCAGTTTAATGTCAATCAATCTATTATTTGGAGGATACTGAAAGAGCAAAAATTACATCCATACCACCTCCAGAAAGATCATACTCTATTGCCACGAGACTGTATTCCCCGTTCTGGTATTTGCCGATGGTTTTTATAAACACTTGTCAACCCAAACTTTTTAACAACCGTTTTATTTACCGACAAGGCACACTTTACAAGAACAGCTATCGTTAACGTCCACAACCAACATATTTGGGCAGATGAGAATCCTCATGCCATCAATCCTAATCGTCCACAACATCAGTTTTCAGTAAACATTTGGGCAGGAATCATAGGAGATCATCTACTTCTGTTCGAGCTTCCTCCCAGTCTTAATGACATAATCTACTTAAACTTTTTGAGAGAGGAGCTATTTATCTTACTTGAAGATGTACCTCTTCAGTTGCGCCAAAACATTAATTTGGTTTATGCATGATGGAGCTCCAGCACACTTCAGTGTTGCTGTTCGTGAACACCTGAATCACAGCTTTCCAAATCAATGGATAGGCCGAAGTGGGCCAGTAAGGTCACTAGACTTAAATCCTTTGGATTTTTATCTTTGGGGACACTTGAAAACCTTGGTATACAATACTCCGATTGATACCATTGAAGAACTCCGATTAAGGATTTTGAACGGAATAGAAATGATAAAGCAGACTTCTGGAATATTTGAACGGGTCCGACAATCGATGAGAAGACGTCTGAACATATGCATTCAGAACAACGGAGGTCACTTTGAAGATCATCTTTAGTCTTTTGGTATAAGATAAATGTCATTTAAAATGTTACATTCATATCCAAAATGCACACTTCAAGGTCACAATAATTTTATCCAATTTTTCGAATAGCATAATAATATTCGGTTTTGACTAAATAAACTCTAAAATTTCCAACAAAAAAAAGGGGGAAAAAATTTTGTTCACACACCCTTAAACAAGTCTCCAGCAACTTCTAGAGAGTACACCCGAAAATTTCACAGATATGATGAACGGGCTTAGTTTCTACCGTGGTCAAGAGGGACACATCCCTCTAATATTTGGACAAAATAATTCACCCCCCCCAAAAAAAAAAGTAAGTTTGAATACTCGAGTAAAAATCAAGTAAATTTGAAAAAAAATGGTCAAGTTAAACACTAAGCCTAAAAAGTTGGTTGGAATAGTGCTTTATTGGAGCCCAAAATTTAAGCATTCTAGCTTGTTACCAGAATAATAATGAGTTTATAGTCCTTCTACAAAATCAATTTTTTTTTAACAATTGAAATGACAGATAAAATTCTACTTCATTCAGTTCTATTTGTTGTTGAATGAAAAACCAATAGATCTATGGAATTTTTAAGGGAAAATCGGAATAATAAGTGGCCTACAACTGATCACCAAAAAAACTTGAATGGAATGTTTGTTTTCAAGTGGAAATTACGTAAAATCGAATCAAATAAAATTGAAGGTATATTTTCAAAATTTTCCGGGGGAGAATCCCCGGACCCCCTTTTGGTGGGGGGTGTTCCATACCACCCACACTCCCCCGGTATCTCCCTCAAAGTGCTTTCTACCCCAATGTTATGATCCCCCCCCGAAAATTTCCCTGTCTACGTCACTGATCTACTTGGTGTAGATTATGTGAAATTATTGACCTGACTTGTCTTATATTCGATAACAGGAGTCCACGAGACGTAATATTTGAAAAACATTCTTTTCCAAATAATTATCTGTACTATTACATGGCAGTACAATTCTACTTGATTTCAAATTTAAATTCGACAAATTGGAAGATTCAATCTAAGTTCATGTTACGACAATTTGCCAATTCGATATTTTCAGTAGATACATTAGATATGATTGGATGATGAAAAATCTGCATATCCATAAAGAATCCATTGCTAAGAATTATTTCCAAATTGTACAAGATAAAAACTGTTTAGTGATCAACAGCGGCTTGCAGATGAAGATATAATATTGCATTATTGCAACACCAGTTGAGGCTGGTCATTGACTTCAACATGGAACACCGTCGTCTCTATCCTCTTATTCTTTCATTTCTTCCTGTTCTCACTTGTTTCCCTCCTTACTTTCCTGTTCCTTCATCCGCAGTTATTGCCATGTTCTCAGTCAATAAATCAGGGGGCAATAAGTTAATCTGCTGTTAACTCCAACAATGAATCAAACGTTGGTTATAATACCTTTTCGAGGAATCAACTACTAACAAATTATGCAGAAAACACATTTTATCGCCTGTCTTCTGGCAATAAACATAGGCTACAATGTCGTGTCATTAACCGGGATGGTAATGTGTATTGTCCACAGGTAATTAACGCCCAGGTGTATTTATTTTATGGTTAATAAAATGTCTTTTAATTACCCACTTGGAATTCTCACAAGAATCGACTCAGGAACTGAATTATGTTTATCCTTCTGGATGACTATGTAAAGAGTATGTTTCGGATCGTGTAGCTGAGAGGCGAACGCCTGATTATCGGTTGTAGGAGATGGGGAGTGAATGAACTCGTAAGCGAAGATTTACCAGAATTTAATTAGCTCCTCAAGCTTTCTTCAGTCTTGTGCATTCTCAACAGAACTGAAATCTCCAAATTCAATAATCTTAGCAGTATTTTCTACAATTGCCGATTACCTGCTTGGCAGGAACTGGGAAATGTTCCTTATATTACAATATATCCATTATGGAATGATGTCAACTAATACGACCTGGAAAATTTTGACATAACTCAAGATCTAAATTTTCCCTCCGACTAAATCTAAATCACCATTGACTACCGTATAATTTATTCCCCAATACAATTACAGATAATATTGTAGATAATGGCAGTAAACAGTGAAACTTATGACGAAGAAAGCCCAGAAAATTAAATTACCCCAAATAAAGGGCTGATAAACTGTCGTATTTTACTCGACTCCAAGCACAGAAAAAAAAGTCGTTTCAGCATTATTCTCCAACAATTTTTCAAACATTAATGGCATCGACCCTTACACAACGGTCAGGGATGTTTCTTGAAATCTATCGTGTCAAGAAATCTAACCGAATATCGAGGATCAAAATACTGCGAGCAATAATTTCCAATCTTACACAAAGTTGTATTGAGCAATTGAAATTTTCAAAATCACACAACAACAAAAAATGACCTGACGCAGAATAATGTCGAGTTTTACTTCCTCAACGGCCTTGATGTAATTGTAAATTGTTGAAGTGATGTGTTGAAGGGGCATCGCACTTTCAATGACAACATTCCTATCACAGAACTGCAATCACTCACAGATAGCAATTGCGTCAAATAAACCACCACAAAACACTTCTTTCTTATGCTGGCAAAAGCGGAAAATAAAAATTATCAGTAATATTTTTCAAGGCTTCATTTTTTCTAGGTGTTAAAAGTGCGCGTGTGTATGTATTTCTGCCAACTAGAGAATGCCCGATAAGATGGGTTGAAGGTTTCAGTCGGTTAGTGTCGCACTATGTATCATTTAGCATTCGTCTTAACCCCAATTTGACCTGTAGAACTAATTAAATATTGTTTTTCCGTCGACCAAAAACGTGAGTAGCGTACTTCTCATTGACATTGTGGCAGCAATAATGAATTACATACGATACCATAATCGGCCGATACAGGATAGACATGTGATTGAAATTTAAAAATAATAAAACCCTGAAAAATGTTGTTAGGCAACAGCATTTCTTGAAATAACCAACTAGAAGTCTGGCAATGTGAGGAAGTGGAAAAATATAACAGACGATCAACCGAGATCATAATTGATGATCATGATGGAAATGTAAGAGTTAAGGATCAAATTTTGTAGAATGATGCCATGCATCTTGTCACGTGGTATTTTAACACCACAAAATACTTTTAATATAAACTATTGAGCTTTAATAGAATTATAAAATAGAAAGAATAGATAGCCTAGTCAAGTTACTGCTCAAGTAAAATCGAATGTTATTCATGATAAAAAGAAATCAAGTTATCAATTAAGCGAAATTAAGTTATCAATTTTATGATAAGAAAATCATGCAAAATTGTAATTCAACAATAATGAGAATTCCTTGGCAGAAATAAAAATTATAAAGCGGCTTATTTATTATTGGCAGATCATAAAAAATAACAGTTTGCATGTACATTTTGAGGTTAGAATTCTTTTGTTTTGTTCTGATGAATCAATCGATCTAGGATCAATTGACAGTTCTTTGAATCGATACCTAACGAATCAGCTGATTGTTCGATCAATCAGTATGAATTGAATTGTAATTTTACTTACAAAATATATATTATATACACTAGGGAAGGTTTATGTAAATAGATAAGGACAACTATTATTGTTACACGATTATTTATTGCAATCTAAAAAGTATGAAAACCAAGAGTACACAAAACTCACATAAAAAATTAAATGTATATCATTTTATAGCATCATGTATCAAGATTTAATTATTAAAATACTCTTAGCCTATCACTTAATTTATTTGTATAAAAACTTTTTATTTATCTTTGTATAAGAAAGTTAGGAAAACCCTGAATCTTAAAGAACCAATTACATCACGTCTTACCAAGATTAGAAAGCCAATCAGAAGGAAGCTTAAAAGTCATTCAAGGAAGAGATGAAACTTTTCTAGAAATCACTCTCTCTG
The DNA here is from genome assembly GCF_014356525.2 of Nilaparvata lugens. Lineage (NCBI taxonomy): Eukaryota > Metazoa > Arthropoda > Insecta > Hemiptera > Delphacidae > Nilaparvata > Nilaparvata lugens. Next base: position 20,354,260 of record NC_052510.1, read on the forward strand.
GCTTGTGATATCGATCTGTGAGGAGCACATGGAGAATAGGGTTCTTTCTTCCTATTAATTTTTAAAATCATCAAGCCAATCCCTTTTTAAATGTGAAGTATATGTAATTAATGTTTGATTATTTGTGAACTCAGTGTTGCTATAGAGTTCTTATTTGTAATTTATTCCCATAAATATATTTTAATACTGAAATAAATTTATAAGAAATCTGGACCATGCGCGAGCCCAGCAGAGACGAAAAGGACCTGCCTAATTAATTATTGGAAATAATTAATTTACTCTACAAGACCTTCAAGAACATCATTATTGTGAGTGCAAAAATTTGTCTTAAATGAGCTCATTTTAAGAAGGCCTTTAACAATGAATTGGGGAATTGAGCAAAGCGCTATATAATTTTATTCAAGTTTAAGAAATTCGCAATGTGTCGAATATTATCATATAAGTTATAAAAACTCTTTTATGAATTTATTGATTTATGTAGGAAGCTTATTTCCATGCACGGCACAAACTCATAAAACCCTGAGATTATTGAATTGTTATTTGTATTAATTATTATTTGTCATTGATCAAAGTATGTCCTGTTAAATCTACAGACCAAACAGGTTTTAAGTTGTAGAATTCTGAATTGACTTGAAGTCCACGTATCAGTATTAAATACACATATATATCTTTAAAGCTCACAACTGTGAATTCTAATAAACCTTGTGATAATTATTAAAATATTTAAGAATTTATCTAAAGAAAATTATAGATATAAGAAAGTTTTATATATATTATTTTATGGGAATATATTTTATGTTTTATGTTAGCATACAAAAATCTTAGAAGTTTTTATTATATCCTAACTCATATCGTGATATACAGTTTGAGCTGTCTTGATACCAAGAAAAAATCCTCTGCAACTTATAAAATCAGTGAATCAATTAATATTGATCTTATTAAGAGCATTTACTACTTATCATCCTTTGATGATAGTAATACTATTCCGCCAGAAAAATCATACTGATAATATTATATCAATAAGGTTACAGTATATCATATAAGGATCCAGAGAACTTCAAGAACTGGCGTTGTAAGTTCCAAGGAATTTCAAAAGGGTAAATTGGTGAATACCTGTATTCATGACAAGAGTTTTAAAAATCAACTAGAAAAGCTATAGTTGGTCTTCATTATTCCTGATTGAATATATGGTTACTGGTAATCAGTCACCAACTATCTTTTTGACTTCCTTTTTGGTATTCTTCCAGAACTTCACGGAAGCTGCGGTAAGAATTATTAATCACCAATACTTGAACCTTGTGGTGATTAATTATATTTGGAAAATTCATGCATCTACCACTGAGCTAGAGCTGCGGTTTGAACCCAGCATTTTTGCGAGCCGGACGGCCTAATCTTTTTGCGAATTTATTTGCAAAATAGGGATTTTAGCAACCGCTCTTATAAATATCAAAAATACCGCACCACATATGAATGTTTGGCAATCTTCACCATTACAATCTAAGCATTCAATTGTATTTACTAGATAAAAGATAAGTGTTGGAAATTTTATTTTTTATATTCAAAACAGTTCCTGCACTACCTAATCTCCTATGGGTTTAAGAAGAATGCCATATCCTTCCTTCTTTAGTTATAACGATGTAAGAGTAATTTTGTTGAGAAAAGTAATCTAGCCTATTGGAGCGGTACTTACTGAAAATTTCATTAGTTTAGGTGAAATTCTATGAAAGTAACCAAAAGCTTATGAAAGAAGACGCAGTAAACAATCAAACTATGTAACAAATGCAGATAAAACCAAATTCGATTTTCAAGTTATATTTCCAGAAGCAAATTCAATACTTAGGTATTTAATGCTTTAATACTTTTTTAATATTTCTATACTTGGGTATTTTATAATTTTTGAAATACTAATTCAATTAATGTTTGTCAAATTCAAAGTAATGTGCAATTTCCTCACATTGAAGCGGCTGGGAAAAGATAGCCTTCTCGTTACCTATTATTAAATTAATGTAATTCCAATTTGTAACTTATCGACTATTTTGCAACGTAACTCAAAGTGAGTATAAAGGTAAACCACCTACCAACTACCTAAAACCAACTACCTACCACGATCGTCTACAGTGTCAACACAGAAACATAAATTATATTTTCTGTGCTATCATCTATCTATCTATTCGACTCATTGTTGATACAAATTGATATCATGTGGCATTTTTCTATTGAAGATGGCCAACAAAGAGAGTTGGTTCGCCGAAGAATAAAAGCTAAAGATGGCGCGCAGGATTTGATTGAAGGAAACGCAACTATGGTTTTGTTGAGGAGCGAGTGAAACAGCAAATTGCCTAACATAAATAAAAGGAGAGGCCCTGTCTTGCCGAAAGGATTGATGGCAGGAAGGTGCTGGTTGGGGGAGGGGGAGGGTGTTCGATTTCCGAGGGGACAAATAAAAGACATAATTGCGTCCGTCAGACAATTGGGGGGCAGAGGGGCTCTGTCTATGGATGAGGAGGTGTGGTGGTGGAGGAGGTGGTTAGGTGAGAGACCCGTTCAAGGCTGAATAATATGATGGCGCGAGTCTGCTGAGCTGAAACAGTACCAAGAAACAAGGAGTCTTTGCTCTTTGTTTTCTGCTTGTTCTTGTAACTGCAAGCAAACTTCCTTCTGCTTCGGACATGATGTGATTCCTTTGCTATGTTCCTCAATCATTTTTGTAGAACGCAATCATTTCATTGAAGGGTGTGCACTACTGTCAGGGTGCAATTCACCAAATGGCTTCATGAAGCACCTTTATTTAATAAAATGAATAAAATAGGACAACCCACCATTATCGGCTGTTCATATGACAATTAAATTAATGAATGATTCATTGTGATCGAGATTCACAGGTATTTCATGTTCAATGGTTTCGAATAACCCTTATCAGTCTAGTGAATGTTCTGTTTACTAAAGGGTTAGGTTACATCAATGTACCTAGAATGTATCCTTGGTACCTAGGGTTAAATGGCGAAAACTGAGCCGGCCTACCTTATCAGTCAGCTGATAACCGGCATGCCAGCTTCTGTCTGCTGATCGCTTGCAATGTTATCAATTTTATTAGAATGACTTGTGTACTCTGATCTGCTGAAAAATCTGCTCATTGTTATCCCTATATTTGTATTACTTGCTCCTATATAATTTGTCAAGAAATAAAGTTATTAATCTGTATGGCACACCAGATCACAATTTCCGGTGTAGCCACCCCATCAAGTCTCGATTAAGGAGTATATTAATTATTGAAATCGTACATTTCAATGAAGACTATGATCCTATGCAGCCCGACTCAAGATGCCAGCCATGAGGTGAACAAAAGCCAAGCTACATGTGTGAGTGCTCGTGTATTATATGCTAATATAATTATGTGAGTGTTATATATAACAAAATTAAAAATCTCTGTAATTAATTTTTAAAACAGACAAAGTGATTTTATAACAATTTTGGCGTTACTCTGTCCAAACTTGAGTCAGGCAACCCCTTAGTGGCATAGTGTTTGATTCTGATTATAGCTTCTTTATTAGCAAATATATCCTCTAATTAAACGGTGAATTATAACTCAACATCGAGTTAATTGATCACAGGAAAGTACCACCCACTTCACCCTCAGATTAACTGTGAAGAGAATAGCTCAGTTAATCCTAGGAATTTTGCAATATTCCTTGTCGGTCATCAGACATCATCCTGAACATCGGTTACCCTGAAACATGTAGTTCATCAGGCAGGTGTCTTTTCCGAAACAGAAATCAAACTTTAGAGTACGTACAGATTGAACGATTCTAATCTTCCAACGTATATGAGATACAAACTAAAACTTCTAATTGTATTCTATATGAGGGGTAAGAAGTAGTAGGATATTGCGATAGAAAACTGATAACAATCATCCAGCGCCTTATTTGGATGATGATGAGCGATGATTTCCAAATAGTAAATTCAGATAATTTCCGAAAAAATACAGTATTTACATTACCGAATTTGTTAGGTCCTGTTACTTAATATATTGTCATCATAATTCGATCATTAAAATTTTGTGAATTGAAGAGCTACAAGACTTAATCTTTTTTGGGCTATGTGTTATCTGAATTTGGGAGAGGAATAGCACAAGGTTACCTTATTTTTCCTCCCCCTATCATTTTGATAATGTACTTATTTTATAAATGAATGAATGAATTATCATTCTGAAACTACCCCAATATCACCTTTACCTAGGTTGCATAATTCTGCAAAAGCAGGTGATGTTTATTTAAAGAAATGCGTCCTTGAAAGTGAGAGGGAAAGTGTGGCATCAGATGCAAGAATCGATTTGAAGTGAGACGTCGATGGTTTGAAAAGTGAAGCTTTCCCAGCAACAAGTGAATTATTCATAGGCCACTTTCCCACCTCTCGATGCTACGCAGAAAATGGAAAATACTAAAATAACTACACCGTTTATTCCCAATAAACTTTTACTTTCAGTACCGCACTTGAGAGTATTATTAGCCAGGGCCTTCTATTGTAGACAACTCCAGTTCTCTCATTTTTACAATGGTATATCGATAACCATTCTAACGTAATGTATACACAGAATATCTCTATATCTATTCTGCCTCATACTCTTGTTGTATACATGTCTAGGTTACAGTACTTTCAGTAACCCATCTGCCATCTAATATAGTAAGTTGAATAGTTGCAATCGAATTTACTCGCAATCCCAACGCTCTAAGGTGTATTGGTTCATGATTGGAATGATTTTCACATGCAATACTACTTATTAGTGTTAATCGTTGTTCCATCAATTAGGGATTGTTGTTGGATGATGTTCATTGATTGTTGATTCTTTGTTCCCTTGAATTGCTCCTATCAGCTGTAATTAGACTTTCCAAAAACGATTGAAAAAGTTGAAGACTCTGTATAGTTACCAGCCCATATGGCATTTGTGGGATTTAATATGAATGAATGAAGCTCCTAACCAAATTCCTTCCCGAGACCATTTTCAGCTCTGAAACATCTTCCCATTATCCTTACATTAATACTATCACCTTTAAGAGGCAAGCTTCATTTACACAATACCAAGAGAGAAACAAAACTGATCGATAACCCTTCATCGAGTACGGTAGATGGAAGAAAAACGGTGACTTGATATTTATATCATTAAAAGAACTTTGAAAGAATTTTCAAATGAAACAAAACTTTTTTCGTCTAGTTAAGTCAAAGTTAAACCACAGTTATTCGAAGAATACATTTTAAGATTAAATCACTTCACCATTCTTCATCATGTCTCCCATAACGCATTTCAACAGAAATGGAAAATCCCGTCACATTGTAAACCTTTCTGACTTCTCATGAATAGTTCTGAGTTCTGTATACCCTTTTAAAAGAGGCTAAACATCCAAACATTCAGCGCTCCAGTGGGTGGTTTGTCAAGTACAATGACAACATTTCTGATAGGAGATTATAAAATGATTGAATGATTCTAACCAAATATTATTAGAATATTGCCATTTTAGAACCTGAAACCTAAACCTAAAACCACAGGCAAAACATGTATCTGTACCTTAACCTTTTTTCTATCCCTGGACATAACATTTCTCAAACCCTATTCCTAGCCTCAACTAAACCTGACCTTAACCTCATTTAATATGTTGATCCCAGATTGGATTTTTAGTCAATTAGATGTACGTATTCCCAATGAGGGTTGGAAGAAGATCGCATTGTAATTTATCTATGGTATTACAGTAACATCATAACCTATTGATTTTACACTTCAAGCTCTGTAATATGTTCATCTTAGATCACATTCATCTTAGATATGTAGCATTTTACTATATCGACGTGTCAACCATAACTCATTTCTATCATATGAATTTGATACGAGTATCGAGTACACCTGTATGTAATTTGCAAGAATGATTTTACATGACGGCAGCATCCCGGGTGTTTATGGGATGGAGATGGTTTGGCTGCTTGGGGAGTCACAGCCCCCTCACTGAGTGAGTATGTGTATTCATTCCTGTGTGTGTGTGTGTGTGTGTGTGTGTGTGTGTTGTGTGTGTGTGTGTGTGTCAGCAGAAGCCATGAGGGGAAAGGGGAAACATGGAGAGGGGGGGCGACAACGACCTACCAAGGCCGACAATGTAATCACGTGGCCCAAATGTCAAAGTTTAGCAAGCGCGTGAACGCCAGACGACTGAAAAAGCGCGACACTAAATTAAATTGAGATCGAGAGTCGACGACAAAGAGAGACGAATAGAGAGATAGAGAGAGAGAAAGAGAGATAGATAGATTGAGAGAGAGAGAGAGATAGATTGAATGATTGCATAGAGAGAGATAAAGATTGAAAAAGAGAGCGAGTTGCAGAATGGGAGACATATGGTGAGAGAGAGTAGCAGCAGAATGAGAGACATTTGTTGAGAGAGAGTGGTTGTAGAATGAGAGACTCTTCGAGAGAATGGTTGAATAGTAGCGACCAACTGAGAGAGCAACACTTGATGAGAGTGATGCAGTAGAGTGAGAAGGAGAGAGAAATTATTTTCATTGATAGAATAGAGAGACTGATTGAACAAATGAGGAGGAACAGAAACGCTTATCGAGAGAGTAAGAGAGAAGTGAGAATAGGAGAGAGAGAGGAAAAATATTGAGATAGACTTCGAGGAAGATTGAGAGTTGAAAGATAAGAGGAGATATTCATATTGAGAGTGTGACAAGTGACAGACAATTATTATTTAGTGAGTGAGAGATACTATTAGTGTGAGATGAAGGAGAGTTTGATCAGATAGTATAGAATGTATAAAGCAGATAATGTACTACAGTGTGTAGAGAGTAGACTACATTCTATAATCTCTGAGTTTGATTGATAGGAGACATGCAGTTTGTGGGAGTTAGATAGATGAGAGACAGCCTTATTTGGAAATGATGAAAAGAATAGATGTTTAAGGGAGAGACTGAGAATGAAGCTGCCTCTGGATCCCAGTTTATTAGAATCAACAATATGGATTAAATTGATTAAACAAAGTGCAAACTGGAATTTTACATATTTGAGACTCATTCAACAAGATGCAGTTCAATGATGATGATGTAATGACGTTATTAAAACATGAATGTCCATTCAATTGATATGAGAATAAGATATAGAAACAGAAACCTTATTGAGAAAGTGAGAAATATGCAATTGACTAATTCAGGGTGGGAAAGACGTTAAAAGATTGAGAGGGTTGTATCAGATTAGGTTTCTTCATTTATGCATATAACAATAAGGAAAGAAGTGTCAGACTTATGAGAGTGAAAAGGAAGAGAGAGACTTATGAGAGACTGGAGGAGAAGAGACAGAGAGAGTGAGAGAGTATAGCTCAAGGTCGAGGCCGCGAGCTATACACTGGTAGGGAGACATCGATCGCACCCTTCCCGCCCCCAAATCAGCCGCCCCCTGCCACCCCCGAGACCTGACCTGCTCACAGCGCCAAGTTGCGAGGTAGCCGCTCCCCGCCCCCCTACCATTAACATCACAATACACTGTGACTTTTCCGGATCAACACTTTCACTGTCTTTTTTGTTCAGCAAAGGTTTTGAAGTTGTCACAGTTATGTATTGGGTGCAATTTGTTATCAATGGTAGTTGCGTATTTCCAGCGATAAATTCTCTTTGTAGGGGAATTATTTCATGAGTCAAATGAAAAATAGAGAATTTAGTTTCCTTGCATTTCAGAGACCATCATGTATGTTGCGACTGCACTGCATCGTGTCAATAATTTATCCACCATTCATATGTTTACAGTGTTGAGGTATGAAATCTCAACTATAACAAGATTAAAAATATACTGTATTAACAGTAGCGAGGAATACAAAATTTTCAATCCTGGTGGTAGACCAACATGAGTGTGAGTGTAGGAGAGAGAGAGATTGAGCGAGTTATAGTGAAAGAGAGAAAGATATCACAACCATTTATCATAGTATAACTTAATATAAGAAAAATTATTACGAAATTACGGATTCAAAATTTATCATTTTAGCAAAGTAATCTAAAGAATTCTTAGTTCAAGGATTAAAAATTAGCACAAAATTTATTCAAGAGTTCCTCTATGCCTGTAATTAATAGGTAGAGAGCGAGATTTCATGCTGTACAGAGACTGGCTGATGGAGGTTAGTCGCTGTGAGGCTTGGGGCTGCTTTTAGCCACATCGATTTGCAATAATAGGAAAAGTCACACAATTCTGGGCATGAATGAAATTGCTCTCACAATTTTTATTGGTGGTAATTCTACCTCATCGTTTAGCCATGTTACGGATAACATAATTCATGAAAAAAATCATCAGTTTTATCACAAGAGATCAATTCCTTAGATATGATATCCACCATAAAAGATAAAGAAAAAGTATAAACATTCACGAGATTTTGAAAATCTAGGAAGTTTTAAGGATGAAACTACATCTCCGCTATGATGATCAAATTAAAAATACAAGCCTCGCAATTCATACATAAACTATTCAGATCATCCATCACCTTGTGATGGATACAGCCATAAACTAATAAAGAATATTATCCATTGGATCGTTTAATACGTTGGTTATTGAATTGATTTATTCATCGCCTGTCTGTTTGTCCACTAATGTGCTAATAAATCTGTTGATTCAATAACAAAACCTTCAGTTTGGTAATTCAATCATTTATTTAATTCTAATCAAAGGAAGAGGAGATTTAGTTGAACAAACCACCATTTATGGTCAGATTATAACAATAGATGAACACCAGAACAGTCAACTGAAAGTTTGTCATTAGACAGGAATTTTGTGATAGTAGAATCGGAAACAGTCGACCTGATCTTGACCGTATTTCACTTATTCCGGAAATTACCGATGAAGTCAAAGAACTTAATTGAGCGCACTCTAGCCAAGGTGAACATGTAAACTTTTGTCACGTGATACATACACTCCCACAGATTTCAATAGCTCAGATGCTTTGTTGAAAATCAAGCACTTCATTCAGTATTGTGCTTGAGACTGCTTGTATTCCAAATCAAACATTTTAATTATATGTTAGTTACATTCAACTTACAATTAAATCTTCGGTTCTATTGAGGGCCCTAAACGTCCTAGAGAGCCTACAATACAATAGTATAGGGTAAACCAGCCCACGTTGGGACGATCCCACGTTGGGACAGTTCAAGTTGCGGGAAATTAGTGAGTGTTAGGTTGGGAAAAACTTTGATGTTTTACCAGCTGTTTATAGCCTCAATTACGGACATAATAATTCCATATGTAGCACCAGTCTTTAATAAACATGTTAAACTTAAAACATAAACATGAAAATTTAAAAACATGTTTTTGTAACCTCAAAGATTTTTTTTGAGAAGAGGAATTCTAATTTTTACTTTAAACATTTACCATTTAAGGTAAGTCTCACAGCTATTATGCATTCTGTATTATTTTATGAATATTTTGACATATAGAACATTATTGTACTCTTATTTTTAATCCACTTATTCTGTCTAAAACAAAGCCATGACCATCTGCCCACCTTGGGACAGCCTTCATTGGGACACTGCAATCATGATATATGCTCATATTATAACGATGAGCATTGTTTCTGAATCTTATTTCACTCAATGTAGGCTACATATCAATGAAATAAATTATAAATAAATATGATATATGATTATAGCCTGTAATGTAGCTTCAGAGGTAGCCATTTCAAACACACTTTGTGCACATGACTTTTGGTAATGGTTTTTACTAAAAAAAATCAAATAATGTATTTATACTATCAATAATTATAATAAAATGTTATAAATTAACAAAAATAATGAATTGCTTATTTTTAATTCAATATCCCAACCTGGGTAAGGGATGTCCCATCGTGGGCCAATCTTAAGCCCAGGATGGGACACACCCCGAAAAATTGTTTTTGTAATAAAAAAATCAATTGACGATCAATGAAGTTGCCATCCTCAAGGATGAAAGTGTAAGCAAATACGATGAATATAAAATTAAAAAATGTAGATTTTTTTTGTCCAAGTTATAGCTGTTTGAATTTTGGTGTCCCAACGTGGGTTTGTTTACCATTTAAAAAAGGAATAATACCTTATTGTGACATTTAAAGGCATATTTGGACTGATATGTAAAATGGTTTTGACACTCACCTATGAAATTTTGAATAAATGTTTTATCTCTATATCTATAAAAGGCTAAGCCCCGACAGACTGAAATCACACCACAGCCCAAACTACTGAGCCTAAAAACTTTAAATTTTGCACAATTGTTTATGGTAGCGTCAAGACATCCACTAAGAAAGGATTTTCAGAAATTAGCCCCTCTGAGGGAGCTGGGGTCCCCCAAAAATTTTGTACTTTTTAACCGCTCATTGCACAGAAAAGTCATGAGGAAATATTCTGTTCAGCTACGAAAAAAAAATTAGATCTGTGCAGAAAAATTCCGATCAGTAGCACAGGGGGGTTCAGAAGAGGGCATTTTTCGAAAATTTTTATGTAAAATCACACTAAAGCTCAAACTAATTGGCCTACAGACTTGAAACTTTGCACAAATATTCCTCAAACATGCTAGACGCGCACTGAGAACGGATTTTGAGATATTTCGCCTCTAAGGATTTCAAAGGATGAAAAAGGATCTAAGTAAGGTTATTAACATGGTAGCCTAAGGTGAACGCCATATGAAACTGAGATAATTGACACATGATATACTAACATATGTTGTAATCATTGGAAAGCTTAAAATAATCTTATCAATCAGCTGATCGAATTAATTTTTCGTTAATCAAGAGCACGAGCTTGCCACGTGTGTGTTTCATTGTTGTATTCTTGGCCAGTTCGGTTTGTGCCTTATCAGCTGTATATGGAGTCTCATACATTCCGATTGGAACAGAGCACAGACATTTTCTTTGGGTGGGAGTTTGTTGACAATTCTTTTTTCAAATTCAAATTCTATTGCCATCAAAAATCACATTGAAAACTTTCTTAATAGACAACAAGATTACAAAAAAAAAAAAATGTCGAACATATACCTACATTTTATTAGTAGCACGGCCAGAAAAAGGCAAACCTTAGCCATCATTCATTCAATATAACTTTTTTTTTTGTTAATATTTTGTGAATAAAAATTACGAGTTGATGATAGATGTGAGTAATTCCTTATATTTGATCCAAATGGTTATTCTTATTGTAGTAGTCGGGGTCACTGCAATCAAAAGTTTTTTCATTCTGTAGCTAATACATTTCATACAAATTTTTGAATTGAATTGAATTACTATAACGTATTGATACATTGATTGTCCATAATGTATCCAGTGTCCATAGTGGAAGTGATTGAACTACTCAAAATTAATGGCTTACTGGTCCCTCATAGAATTTATAGTATTCCTGGTGATTGAACATGTCTTTTTTCAGCGTTGACTATTAATAATAAAGCTTTATTTACAACTAGCCTACCCGGCGAACTTCGTACCGCCAAAGGTGTATCTCATGTCACACTTGACTTTATTTGGTGAATCATAAAATTCATCTGACAATCAATATTTTTATTTACATCTCAATATGGACTTCCTATGTGCTTAGTCATGCAGCATTAATTATTCCGAAAACATATTCTACTCAATCAATTGGTAGTAATATCCATCAGTAAAGTTTTGAATTAGAAAAAAAAATAGATAGGTTAGATCAGTGAAAAGAAATGAATTCAGTTAGAAATGAATTCTAGGTTTTCATAGTTGTTGATTGTCAATAGATGGTCCATGAAATATGCGATGTGCGATGAATCACACAGAATTCCATATTCTTTCCATCTTCCATTTCAGGATGAATATAAGCTAAGCTAAATTCAAAATTTTTAAAATTATTCTTTCATTCTTCAGTAATTAATGGATGCAATATGAACAACTCTCTTTCATGAGGTGAATATATTTTTTCCAATATTTTCCAGTTTTTCAATGATAGGGGAGTGATAATTATTTGTATAGGTCTTCTAAGGAAAGATTATTTACAGCTGGTACCAATCAACTACACTAACGTCAACTCCAAACTACCGTTTTAATATTACACAATATTTATCACAGGGTGACGTGTTTATTATACAGCTGGTAACTTCAGATGCTCAATCATATTATTACAATATGATCTTGAATCGATGATCATCTTTCCGTTCTTCGGTAGCCTGGATTAATAAATAATTATTATTTGCCCCCCTATTAAAATTTCTGTTCAGAAACCATCCCCAATATTCACACAACATATTCCCAAAGTTTCATGACGTTCTGTCAAGTAGTTTTTGAGTCAAACAAACATACAAACACACAAACAGACATTCATTTTTATGTTTATAGATTTACATTCGGTTCAAACAAAAGTCTCTCTAAATGGAGGTAGAATGATAAGGATGACAACTTCCAGTTCTGTTGTTTTAACTTTGTTTTCAAATCATTTTCGAAAATTTCATGTAGTAACCTACTATTGTGTTACTTCTGGCGATACTTCTGGCGCTATCATAGTTTCACCACTATTCTGTTCCACAGTCCTATCTCTTGCAGTCGTTAACTACATATCTATAATGAAGTAAAGAGCTGGCTTATACACGTACGGGATAGGAAAATTATGTTTGACGCATCATCACGTCTAAGCTACTGGACTGAAACTAACTAGCAATTTTGCATGTAGATTCTTAATCAACCAAGGATGGTTATAGGCCTATTTTCAATTCTTCAAAATTTCATTACGTCAAGTTTTCAGTTTGTCAAGTTTTGAAATACATCCTTGCGGAGCACGGGTTTCTGCTAGTAACAGTATAAATTAAAGCTGATTCGATTAGAATAATACAGTTGAGTTCTACGTTCTATGGGAGTACAGAACAGTGAATGATAGCTTCTACGGTCAAGTTGCAAGAAATTCTATTAAATTTAATCGCGATTGAATGAGGTCATAGCATTATCGTCTGATTCGTTCGTTGGTTTTATGTGACAGTGGATGACGTAATCTTAACATTGGTTACGTTTGATAGACGTCTGTACAACCAGCAGTACAAATTTTTGCCCTGTGTTTTGTAAGATTGAAAAGTTCTTCATTCACTCATTTAGGAGACCGATCTCACTAGACATCAATCAAACCTGCATCATTGTAGAAATCAAACGGAAATCTGAAACTCTTACGATGGTTAGTCTTACAGTTGTACTCAAGTAGGATATTTTGATACTTTGATGGGTATTTATAATATGGGCAGTTTTTGTATTAGTTTTGTAGTAGTTATACTATTCAAATCAGAACTTAGTAGGGTCTTATTTATGTGAGATTTTTGTTACGAAATAATGCAGTGAATGTGACAATACTACGTATAATGTGAGGAAATACTATATTCACTGATGAGATGGAACAAAGCGTATGATTGTAATTACAGAAAAAAGGAGGTTAATCTGATTTTTTGACGACCTGACGGTGAAGTAAAAAGGGCGTTGAGCACAAATTACCCTCTGAATATGAGCAGCAAAAATGATATTAAGTATTATGATGTGTTACTTAAAATCACTTAACCTAACATTAACGTTGCCCCCCCCAATTTTTTTTATAAAAAAATATATCCTATATACGCCACTGCTATGTTTATATGCTTCTAAAGCTTATCAGCTTTATATGAATTGAATCAGGACCTCCTATATAGCTAGTAAAAAGTATAGAGGAGGTACATATAGTATAGAAAAAAACGTTTATTGAATAAATAAGCTACCCTAAGCGAACCTCAAAGAGGCTGCTTGACAAGGTACCTTAAACAAAACATGAAAATTCAAATATAAATATACATATATCAATGAACTTTATTTTTACTTAACAGTTAGAATTACTTATCAGTTTATTACACTGTTAAATTTACTTACAGAATTTACTTAACAGTTAAAATTATCATGATATTGATTAATTAATTGATCTCAAAAATCTCAAAAGTGTTATAATATATTAATAGTCAACCTAAAACTTACATACAAGAAATAGAACAGACTGAATTACAACAATACAATACATTAATAACGAGTTACATTAAGTTACTTCTAAAGTGTAATTATTCAACCAAATCTACAAATTTCTTTTCAACAGGCGCATATTAACAAACTCAGCACAATTATCGGGTAAATCATTGAAAGTTTTTGGTACAATGTAGATTAAGGTGTCTCTGGCTAACTTATTCGAAGTAAATGGTACAACATATCTCTCATTCCTTAAATCATATCGATTAACTTTCATAACTGAATATTTTTTGCTGAAGTAATTTTATAAAATCAAAGTAAGCAGAAATATACCTTTTATATTCAAAACCTTGCATCTATTCAAAAGGTTCTCATATGAAATATCTCCCTGAGAATTGCTGACCAAGCAAAAATCTTCCTCTGTACCGAAGATATTCTCCTAAGATAAACATTGCTAGCAAATCCCCAACCTTGCAATCCATATCTCATAACAGACTCTCCCAAGGCTATAAACATCATCCTCTTCACTTTATTGGGTTTTAAATATTTAATATAATACATTTTGGCCAATACCTGTTTGAGTCTATTACAAATATTTTTTATATAGGTAGTATATAAGGTAGTATAAGAAGTCCAGATAGAATGTGACCTTGAAGTATGATTTTTTTACGACTATAAATAAAGGAAGAAAATATCTTGTACCGGTACTGAGGAAAATTTGAAAATGAATCTCATCTACTATATGCTTAGAACTTGATTTTTGTATTCAAAGTACATCTCTTGAAAGACAATTTCAACTTTCACTAAATATTTCAAGAGTGAAGAGCTTCACGGAACATTTACTTCAGTAATTAGAAACCATACGAGCCACTAAAATATAATATACTAAATACTGCCTATGTGTTCGAGGGAGCACTATCGAGTAGTAGAATGGGAAAAATACTAAATATTACAGGAGACAACGTTCAGATAAGTCAAATGATCTCAAAACCGTTCGTTGCCTTATAGTTTCCTCAAACAAGTGTAGATCAAATATCTGTGGTCCATGAATTTTAACAAATACTCTTCTCTCAATCGTAGTATTCCTACATAGGATGGACTATGTTGAACTATACAGTCATATTGCATAAGACTATTTAATTCATTTTCTGTTTACAGTGAAGTAATAAAACAACAGACTGCATTGATAGTCTGAGCTGATCTTCCACAGCCCCTTTATTCTGCGAATTCACTCCAAACATTTATTAAAATCAATGTAAGACTTTTTTATTTCTGTCAAAAAATGTATTTCATAAAACAATTTTTTAGCATTTATTATCAAAGGAATATATATACTTATGTACATAATATGATAGATGAAATTCCAATCTACAGTTTGGTTGAAATTTTATCATTTTGGCTCTTTCACAAAAGAAACAGGTGATTTTCAAAAATTGGCAAAATATGCCAGTTTACTGGTCTAAATGAGGTCATGGAGTAGCAGACGTCTGGGGGATATCACTGCCCCGTCTGTGATACGGGCTCAGACGTGAAAGTGAAAAGTCGTTTAAGCAGGGTTAAATGACGACATAGCATTGTTCCTTAATTGGTTCTCATGGCAATGGTGAGGTAGACAGTGTAACTTTTTTTAAGGTTTAAGAAAAATTTGAAAGTTGGTGCACTGATCCTCAATTTATTCATATATAGTCATAATATTACTAATAACAAAAGTCCAGTCAACAAAAGATTATAGAGGGATAAGTTTTGAACACAATGTTTGACCCTGCAGTACGTCACCAAATCTTTTCAAAATATATTTGGAAGACACCTTGAGAGCATGGAAAAGGAAATGTCAGGGAATGGGAATATCTATGAGGGAGGACCATCTGTTCACCCTTTGCTTTGCAGATGATTAAGTGGTCACAACCCAGGATGAGGAAGATCTGAGTTACAGACCTGATGCGTAGACTGAAGGAAGAATACAAGGAGGCGGGGCTCGAAATAAATGCAGACAAGACGGAGTACTTGCAAACAAATAGTGAAGTCACGCAGAATCTCAAAGTAGACGATGACGTTGAAATTGAAGGCACAGATAAATTTGAATACTTGGGTTATACTATTACGCAAAACGGGGGTACAGATGAAGAAATAAAGAGAAGGCTAGGGCAAACTAGAAGTTGTATAAGACAACTGCATCCCATAATCTGGAGTAAGAGTATCCACAGAAAGACCAAACAGATGATATTCCATACAATAGTCAGAAGCATAATGGCATATGGTGCAGAAGTATGGGTGACGAACAAGCGAAGTAGGGGTAAGATTCTGGCTGTGGAAATGGAGTATTGGACAAGGTGTTGCGGGGTCACCAGGTTGGATAGAGTACGGAATGAAGAAATAAGGAAGAGAATGAAAGTTCAATCGGATATAATGAAGTTAATTGAGGACAAGAGACTGGTATATGAATAATGTTTGGTGCTAATAGACGAACGCATACTTTCCCAATATTCAGGTTTTTTGGAATTCTACCTTCCAGATACATGTATGTACTGAAAGTTTTATCTTTGTTTTATAAAATGAGTGGGATAGGAATCAAACGGGGGATCTTGAACAAAATCAGCAGATAACTAGGCAAACTACAAGGATGCTAATCAGACTCCCCAAACCAAACAGCACTACCTTCCAGGGATGCTTTTTATTTCTTGGACCTAAATTCTTCAATATTCTCCCAGATGAGATCAGAAAGCTACAGAATCTCAAGAAATTCCTAAAACAAACGAAGAGTTGGCTATGGCTTCATTCACCATTAGAAGTAAAACACTACTTATTCAAAGTAGTAAGCTGATAAACACATGGTGCTAATATCTAATCCATTATTGAATATGAATTCCAGTGTAGTATGTCCTTTTTACTGTAGTTACCTCTGTATCCTTTAAAGTTTAACCTTTGCTTTGAGCTTTGATCTGAAAACATTGTTTTATTTATCACTGTTATGCTCATCTTTTATTTTTATTTTTTTTCTCTCTTGTCATGAATATCTGTTGATGCAACAATTATACTGGTGATTCTTCCTCCCATTTTTTCGCAGTTTGAACTACATTTCATAATATAAGTATATTTAAAGAGAGGATGTGCTACAATCAATCAATAAAATTACTTGATGATGTTGATTGAATGTGTGTGTGTGTGTGTATGCTTTTTTTCTCCTCTTATATCCCGATTAAACCTCAACTCCTGTTCACGGACAAGGGCTTCATGAAGCACTTTGTGAGCAGTTATTGTTTACATTAATATTATATTATATATTATTATATTATATATTATTACTTACAATCTATTATTAAATTTTAGATGGATTATTGTATTTGTCAAGCTAGACTCTATTTGGTTTCTGTTTATGTATTTATGAGTGTGAATAAATTTGAATTTGAAATATGGTATGGGCACGCGAGAAGGGTTAGTGCAAGTAAGTGGATTGGAATTGTGACGGATTGGAGCCCCATTGGGTAGACAGAAGCGAGGGAGGCCAAGGCGATCTTGGTGAGACGAGGTGGACGACGCCATGGAGGCTGGAAATCTCATAGATGGTGAGTGGAATGTCCGACAAAGATGGAAAATCCGACTAAAAGAAGGAAGGCGGTGATTCACCGTAAAATATATATATATCTCGAACAATATGCGTCTTTCGGAAATTTTTGTGGAATACAAAATTGGAGCTTACAAAATAGCCTAAAAGTTAAATCTGTAAAATTTTCCCATATCTGTCATAGTTTTCTAGATATGAGCTCTCGAAGGTGTCAATTTTTAATAAAAACGCTTCCGGCTTCGATTTTTCATCTTTTTGGCCTTATAACTTTTTAATGATTGATTGAAAAAACCCTTACCAATCATGAGCTCATAGAGCATCATATTCTCTTCAATTTAATGTATTATTTCATCATTTTACGCATCTCCCTATGATTGTTGCAGCCGTTATAGTGATGAGTGTAAAATCTTCAGTTCAACAACAATAGATCAAATGACAGGAAAATTTGGAGGGAATGTTTGGAACACAATATTTGACTTCGCAGCTTTGTTTGGATTAGATAAAAGGTAAGCATATCAAAAGTCCTCATCCCTACACCTTGTGCAAAACTGTAGCTAGATAAATTTCCTACAAGTTTTGTTTAGAAGAGTTTTGTGATATCTCCTTTTAGTTTTCGAGATATTTACTCTTAGATGTGTTTAATCTTTAAAAACACAGTTTTTCTTCCAACTTTATGAACTTTCAGGGCTTATTATTCAACAACAGTGCATCGAAAAAATAAGTACTGAACGTTGGGTTGTAGAGGATTTAATTCTCTTCAATTTTATGTATTTTTTCACCATTTTAAGCTTTCCATTAATTGTTATAGAAGCTTTAGTGTTGAGAGTGAAATTCTTAATACAGAAACAAGTGTCAACTTGACGATACCGGTACCCTCTTTCAGCACAGGGGTTAGGGATGAGGATTTTCAATATGTTCTGCTCCTAACTAGTTTCAATGAAGCTGCACAGTCAAAAATTGTGTTCCAGATATTTTGTCCAAATTACATTGACAAATGATCTATTGTTGCTGTATTGAGAATTTTACTCTCAACACTAAAGATGCTATAACAATTGATAGAGAGCATAAAATGGTTAAAAAAAACATCAAATTGAGAAGAATTGAATCCTCTACGACCCAACGTTCAGTACCTATTTTTTCGATGCATTGTTGTTGAGTAATAAGCACTGAAAGTGCAAAAAGATGGAAGAAAAACTGTCTTCTCAAAGATTATACACTTTTTAAAGTTGATATCTCGAAAACTAAGATATCAGACAACTCTACTAGGAAATTTTTCTAGCTTCATTTTTGTTCATTTAGTCATGTCGCTGAAATGCATTGTTTCCAAGATATATGCGTGTAAGCCAGAAATGAGAAAACGCAACTTTTAAACCAATCTCAACCCTTAACCACAAGATGTAGTAGGGATGAGGACTTTTGATATGTTTACCTTCAAAGTAGTCCAAACAAAGCTGCGAAGTCAAATATTGTGTTCCAAACGTTCCCTCCAAATTTCCCTGTCAATTGATCTATTGTTATTAAACTGAAGATTTTACACTCACTCAACACTATAACGGCTGCAACAATCGAAAATGATGAAATAATACATTAAATTGAAGAGAATATGATGCTCTATGAGTTCATGATTGTCACGGATTCTTTCAATCAATCGTTAAAAAGTTGTAAGGTCAAAAAGATGAAAAAAATAGAGCCGGATGGGTTTCTCTTCAAATTGTGACACCTTCAGGAGCTCATTTATAGAAAACTATGACAGATATGGAAAAAAATAAACAGATGAAACTCTTAGGCTAATTTGTAAGCTTTAATTTTGTATCGTAAAAAAAATTCCGAAAGACGCATATTGTTCGAGATATTATGAAAAAAACCAAAATATGGTACTTTCAAAACACCCCCACCCCCTTAGCACAGGGGATAGGGGTGAGGACTTTTGATATGTTAATCCCCTTACTATCCTTAGAAGAGCTGAGGGGTCAAAAATTGTGTTCCATGCTTTTCCCTCTGTACCTTTTTTGAGCATTCGTTTTGCCTGGACTATAATGCTTTCAGTACTGATGCAATCAATATTTATTTACTGTTTATGAGTAGCAAATATTGTGTATTGTGTATGCTTATATCTTGGCTTTAATTTTGTCGTTGTGAGAAATGTTGCCAATATTATTCAACATAAGTTTTCCTTTTTTTTGGATCATAAATAAGAGTGTTTGTGGATGATCCTATTCCAAGTAGTTCCATTCACTGAAGAAATGAGGTTACAATCAATATCAAAATCAAATCAATCAATCAAAAATCAAATTAATATCAATATCAAAACTAAATGTGCAACAAAATACTACACTTCATAAGAATTAGAAATAATCATAGATGTTCAATATATTCTCCATTGGCCCGAATGCTCAAAAGCAGTTTGAACCAAAATCAAAATCCAGGATTAATGCCCGTTTTCACCAAGCTCGGTCAAGACATTTGAACATGGTCAAAATGGGTGTGCTTTGGGGTGGCCATGATGGGAGCTATCGTAACAGAAGTCATATTATGTTCAGTGCACTCGTAAAGCGTACGCGAATTGGCCATGTTCAAAAAGTCTTGACCAAACACGGTGAACCTAGATATAAATCAAGGTATGATTTCATTTATCGTATTATATTTAAATTGAGGCAGCTGATGGTTTAAGCTATAGTTAAAAGATCATAGTTAATCAGCTATTGAGCACAGAGGCCATTAGATAGAAATGAGAAGAGTTGAATATGGAGAGAATAGCAAAAGCAATACGGGAGGAAAAGAGATGGAAAAAAGATAGGAAAGACGATAAAGATAAAGAAAGGGAAGAAGTCGAAAAGAGAGAGAATAAAACCTCTGCAATAAGAATAATGGAAAACAGACTAGAAAAAAACAGTGTAAGAAATCTAGGAGCAATGGAAAACATTATGGATTGGATTGGGTAAGGAGAAAAGAAGGATTTCATTGAAATATTTAGAAAAAGACAAAGTAAATCGGAGTATGGGTTAAGTGTTGTAAAATAAATGGAGAACACAATACTATTTCAGTTGAAGAAAATGGTTCAGATATGGAAGAGGGAACAAGACGAGAGGAATGAAGATGGGAAAGAAAATAAAGTAGGAAAAATGAGAAATAGAAGAAGAAAACCTACGGTAAAAGTAAGAGATTCTTATTCTGTTTCTATTTCACCCATTCCCATTCAACTATCACATAAAAAAAACACATCTAGTAAAAATAAAGATGTTAATCTAGTAATTATTTAGCGTTGTATTGGAGGGTTGAGTGTAAGAGAGGGCCGGCTGCGCCCTAACTCCGCCCTCCTAGGTAAAAATGAAGGCAGCGATTCTATTCTATTCTCTAGTCTATAGATTAAGAAAATATCAATGGTGGAGAGATAGAACTGTTAACTAGTTGATAAAATGGAGAGGAGGAAGAAGGAAATTCTTGGGTAGTACCAGTGATTAATATGTAGGGTGATTAATAGATGTAATAGTAATGGCATGTAGTAGATGTAGTAGTGAGTAGTGAGCAGATATAAATTAATATAAATAGGTACATAGAGAGTTGTACAGGGATAACAATAAGGAGGGAGCTATGAGTACAGAAAGAAGAAATGTCCAAGAAAAAAAAGGATAAAAAGTAGCCTACGTCGCGGATAAAAAATAGACGACGATATAAGAGAAGAAGGAAAAGGGAACGCAGACCAACTATCCTTGAAGAGGTCGAAGCCTCTGGACAAGACTTGACTTCGTCCCTTGTACTAACTATTCGGAAAACATCGACTAAAAAAAGATGAAGACACCCCAATGGGCGTAACTGGTGATTAGAACAGTAGCTTCTACAGTGAGACCTATTTCAACCTGTAAGCAGTCCTTATAAATAACATGGATGCTTCTCATTCAAAATATGCTGACAGTTTGAAGTGCATCCAGAGCAACCTTGTCAGTTTCCGCTTTCCGCCTTGCCCCGCCTACCAACTACCAAATAAAACTGTTCTTATTTCCTTATAAAGCACAGGCCACAAGTCTAGCTAGTCCCCAATCCCCATGTACATCATCAGACAAACTTCAACGTTGGACCCATCATCTGAAAAAATATTTAACTTCTTGCTTTTCAGTACAGTACAAAAAGGTTCAAATACCGTTCATTTTCGATAGAACACATACTTTACAGAACATTTAATTAGCAACTATAACAGTTCGATTGAAGTTTACTGCTGTTCGGCCTGAAAAAAATAAATATTATAGGGAACCTTCAACTTTACAGAATTTTTATGAGTAGTTCAACACATCTAGGCCTAATGAGTTTGATAATCGAGTCCCAAAATATTCCGTCAAGTTAGGGCAGAAATGCCAACTATTTTTCATAAGCAATAATATTTCATTAATTTTTATAACTGTACACGTACGAATTCATTACCAAAACAGCATCAGAAACCACGACTGGTATTTTAGTCGTTTTGGTGAACTTTTGCATGTGCAAAGCACTTTTGGTGTTTTGATACACACGATATAGTAAATAGAGTTCGGTCTAATTTCTCAGATTGAAATAAGCGCCATGCAATCGGTACTCCCGTAGGAACGGTTTCTACTAGAGCCCAGCTCAATTATTATGAACTGCTGAATCACTTCCTCATGGTTCGGAACCCACCTAAAACGGTAGGTCCGAACATCTCTCATCATAATCTGTTCAGTTACTCACGCACCAGTCTGCCTGGGCATAGAATAGAAAAATCTTAAGTTTATGTATATACGTTTTCTCTGACTGGGGCTGATGAGTCATTCTCAGCAGGACTGCTTGTTAAGATGAGAGTAGTTATCAGCTATGTGTACAGCATTTGTTTCAAGCAGCACTTTTGTTTGCAAACTGCCCTGGCTTTTATCAGAGCTCGATATTGCTAATATGAAGTTAATAAATTATCTGAGAAGAAGAATCGCGAATAAAATTGTGAAGGGTACTCACGCACATTGTTAGTTGCAAGAACTCAGAATCAGGACTGAAAACTCACCTGGAAAATGAAAGATAAAAGTTGATTAAAAATTGCAGACAGAAATACCGTACGTGAAAACATTCTCAATAAATTAGAGCAGCTTTGTAAAAGAGAAAACGGAGAATAAAATGATATTCTCCAATGTGAATCTCATCTCCGGCTGAAAGTAACTCCAGACATACTGCAGTAATTCCAATCAAATACACAATTTCCAAGTAACGAAAAGTCAAGTGAAGCCAATCAATGTACATGTAGAACTAATTAATTTGTTCGAACAGATGAATTGTACTTCTGACATGTTGATAGCACAGGTGGATTCAGTTTTATTATAAAGCATATTGCAGCTGCATTGATGTTTTAGTAAAATTGGAGATGCAATTGTTGAACTCAGTTGAGAGAATAAATTGTCAGAACGTCAAATGCAATCCACTGATTAGTTTGTTCTCAAAATAAATGTTAATTCATCTGAACTGACAGTTTTAGAAACAGTTGAATAAAGCGTTCCGAGATTGTACAGAGTTATTTTCTGTGATTGTAATTATTGTCAGTATGTATAATACATAATTATAATTGAATTTGGAATGATTAATAATATAAAAAAGTTGATCCCTAGTAGTACATAGAATGACGTAAATCAAACTACTGTAAGCCATTGGAGTAACATTTTCAACAAATAGTCAAGTCCAGAATACGGAATATATTTAGATGTATTTGCATGAGTGCTAAATTTTCCTTGATTGAGTTCATGTTTATGAAAATATTCTATTGAAGATAGACTCTTCAATGATATCTCTGGGTATTAATGGAAATCACATAGAGAGTTGATTAATTAAAATGCTTCAAAATCACAAATGAAGCCTATTTTGATGAAAAACCTTTGAATTAAGAAACATCTAAGAATGATAATCTATCTAATTTTAAAATTCTAATCAAACTACGTGTGAGTATTTGAAATACTCTAAAAAACCATCCATAATGTAACAAACTCTTCAAATAATGTTTCTAGAGATTGAGTTGAAAATAGTTCCTTCTTTCTTCAAGTTTACATGGTATGAGTGAATCACTAATTAAAAGTGATTTCCGCAATCTTCATCACAGGGAAGAAAAATTGCCTACTCATCGATTAACATTATAAAATATATCAGATACACCCTATAAACCTGTAAATATTCTGAATAAATCTATGTTCCCATCCGCAACAACGTTTCAGCAATGATCGAAAATTCAACAAGTGTTCTCTGCTATTGTATAAATTATATCACTTCAAGAATACTGACAATTGATAACTGGAAAACTATTACTGTCAAAAGGCAATTGGTGTACTGTGTTTTGTATATCATTTATGCCAATACTTCATCTTCCAATACACCTACTGTACCAATTAGCAGATACACACCATATTCATTATAAACTCAATATCTTTGACAAATTCCACATATTTCATGATTCACGTTGAGCTCCTGCTGCAAGATTATTAAGCATCGTCTGCTTCCTTCAATATTGACCTTGAGACGCCTTATTCCATACAGGTCTTCTGCTATTTTTCAAAACTCCACCACTGCAAATTCTGTACAGTACTTTGAACTTGACACACACAACTCTCCTTATGCAATAAGAGAGATAAATTATTGTTTACTGTTATTACTAATACTGTTGTATCATAGCCACCTCTAATACAGAGGTGGCTAATACAGAGCATCTAATACAGAGGTGGCTAATACAGAGCATCTAATACAGAGGTGGCTACAAAAAAAATGTAGATGAGTTTCAAACCATCATGAAGTGATTTTGAAGCTCATAACCTCAATCCTAGAAAGATTGAGGTCTAATAGGTATATCATTCAATCCAATCGTAGGCAGAGAGTCTATGGAGCCGCCTCTAGAGGCATCTCCACTCTGAAGAAATGGTTAGATGTTAACTCCCTAAGCTCAAATATCAAAAAAACAAAATATATCGCCTTTTCAATGAATATCTCTGGACATGAAGAGACAAATTGCATTTAAATTGTAATTTATTTGATGATGCTTCCTGTAGATGTCCTGAGATTGAAAGGACTAGTCAAATAAAATATTTGGGCTTGATAATCGAGGAGAGATTCAAGTGGAGAAGGCATATTGAATACCTATGCCATAAACTAAGGTTTGTCTTCTATAATTCTTATAAGTTGAGGTCGATACTTGATTCATCAAAGTTGAGAATGCTTTATTTTGCAATCGTACAATCTCTGTTAAATTATGGCTTGGTGGTTTGGGGAGGTACTTATGACACTCTTTTGTTGCCGCTATTCATTATACAGAAAATGATCATAAAAACCATCTTAAATAAACCCCTATTGTTCCCTTCAAAAATTGCATTCAGTGAACTGAGAGTCATGTCAATCCGTCAACTCTATGTACTTGGCATATTTCAATAAACATAGAATTTCATTTTTAAGAATCCATGGAACTCATAGAACAAGATGCAATCTACATAGATATGATACTTATGTTTCCAATTTAACGGTCATTCGTAAGCAGCTGGTATCCATCGCTCCAAAGATTGTAAACTGCATCCCGAACGAGCTCATAGGTGTACCTATTAAGTTTGTTCCAATAAATATTAAAAACTGGATACTTCACAACTATTACTTCCATCTTAATATTTTATGAGTTCAAAATTTTTTCAGCTTTTAAAACTATTCATTATTGTCAGGATTTATTCACAATTGATAGCATTTATTCTAAATATACTTACCATTGTTTAAAAAAAATATTCCATTTTAAATTATTAGCTTAAGTTTTAGAAACAGTTTAGTCTCCACTCCTACTGGCGAACAAGTGTTTCACTTATGCCAGTAGTTCCTCACTTCCAGCCGTATTTTAGAGATAGTTGATATAGATAGTTAAAATAATAATTATTGTTTTTTTTCTGATTGTCACATCTTTGTTACTGTTTTCTGTGTTTTGGTGAAATAAATTTAATTGAAATTGAATTGGATTTCACTTCAACCGCTGAGTGAAAACTACTTTAATTCAAAAACATATCCAAATAAAATTCACAATTTGTCCAAATATTTAATTGCTCCTTTCACGTTTAGTTTAATAAAAAACGAAATGTATAATTACAGACTGATTAAAAACACTATGAACATTTTTTGCTCTTACTTGTACAAGAATGACTTCAATCTACAATCCACAAAAACCTATATCTGCCACAAAGTAATTCATTTTTCAAGTTTTCCATTAGCGCCCAGTTACCTAATCGGCTCAAAAAATTACCTGTTTTGTAATCTAGGACTCTTCAGTGATAGCTGAATGAGGAAATGAAGATCATCATCAGTAGCATCAATGGTGTTTATTAATAGACAAGTAGACCAATATGCTGGTGGTGGGATTGGGCAGGGGGGAAGAGGCATGCAAGTTACTTAACTGCTGCTTCTATTCGTCACCATTGTGCAATCAAGGCTCAAGGCCATTTTTTGTGGGAACAAAACACACAGTTAATAAAAAGATTCGACCTTGCGGCCATATCATTAGTGGCACATTCAAACTAGTTCCGGGTCCACGTTTGTTTATTATGTAAAACAAGAGAAAAACTAATTTCGCATCATCTTAAATAATGGATGCCAGTAGGTAGTTGAATTCAATGAGAGGATCTGAATTGACATTCAAATCGGGGTATCAGAGATGAAAAAATTTTGGCAATTGATGATGGCTTTTTAATGAATAGAAACAGGAAGAACAATAAACTAGTCATGAAGACAATTAAAAGAATGATTGTGACTAAAATAAATCCTACTGAAATAAGCTCAATCAAACTTCAAAAACTGTAGACAGACAGAGTAAGTGATACGATGTTCTCTTGTGTAGGGAATATGATGTGTTGAAAAGTCAAAACTCATTTGTGTGCATAACATGTGCATCTGGAAATTTTGGAAAGTTGTGAAAATATAATTCTTTATTATAAAAAATATAATAGAATCAATTTATTGAACTTGCCTCGAGGTCTCTTTCTAATTCCCATTCGATAAGAGGTGTTATTATTTCAAAGTATTTATAACAATTGCAATAAATTTGAGCTAGAATTAAAATTTCTACGTCAGTACAATTTTGATGTCAGTATTTTGAACTGATTAATCGAAACCACTGATTAATTGATCACCTCTGGAATTGGAGATTAAACTGATGATAATACAATTTTGCAATTCGAATATCAATTACTATCAACTACTCACAATATTATATCAAGTAGAAGCAGCAATTCATGTATTTTCAAATTTTAGATTGAAAAGACAATTCATGTTATTCAATATTATGTTGAATCTAGTATTATAGGGCTTGGGGATTAGATAACATGATAAGAAAAAAAGTTGAGACAGGAGCTAAGAAAAATATGATTATGATATTTCCATGATTTGACCAAATTTTTGATACAGTGCTAGCCTAGTTTGACACTTTTGAATTAATTTCTTTGAAACCAAGAAAATCAAGAAATCTTAAATCTAGAAAGTTTTACAGGTAATGGTACTTGTGCCTGTAGGGTATATTTCTATGAATCCAACAGAATATTTAGATACTATGTATTTTTTATAATTCAATCAGTATATTATTTTGATATCTTAGCCCTTTACAATATTTTCTTAACTTCACTCCAATTGGCCGGTACGGTATTCAATTATTATTATATTATCCATTTATTTATGTATGTATGAAAGCATGGAAGCAGACAGGGTATCTCACAAAAATGGCTTCCATAAAAAAAATTTAAAATGATTCATTATACATTATACAGTGGGAGTACAAAAAGTAAGAATATTATTGAAATTGAAATTGAATACTAGTAAAAATTAAACACTACTGTAGAGCTAGCTAAATTATTATACGAACCAAATGAAAAGTCAAGATGATCTGAGAAGGAATTGAAAATGTATGATCTACATGGAATAATTATGTATGCTCATGTCTCATGTATGCAAATGAACAAGCAAATAAAGTTCACATACAATCTAATAAAATAATACTCATTTTGTCAGTCTCACAGTTAACTAACAACAGTAAATCATTGAAATTAAAACAGGGGTTTAGTTTTAAAAACTGATGTTAATTTTATTCAATAGGGATCACTACTAAAAGAAACTACAATGGACATACTTGTTCAAGACCCTGCTTATCATTAACATTGTTCGAAGTGTAGAATCTGCTTAGCAAGAGGTACACATCATCTCTAATAATCTTTGATAACAATAATAATTATTCCCGTTCAATTCAACTGATTTCCTAAACATGATGAAACCGCCACTAAAGTGCATAAACTGCATAGCATGATATGAAGTATAGTCTACATCTCCAATGATAATTCCCTCAAGAAATTGATCCCCTTATCGTGCTGAAACGGATAGATATCCTCAATTTTTTCGATATCAGTTGCACTTTCAAGCGTTTTTTCAGCTTACAAATTATCAAAACATGTTTTTCTGGTGTGGAAACAGCAATCGGATGCAGACGATTGGAAGTGGAAGAAAGCCAAATCCAAATCGGGTCAATTCTGCGTTGAAACAAGACAAGACAAGTGAACGCACACAAATCTAGTTTGATGAGTGATTCTCAATAGAAAAAGAGAAAATCGTAAACAAGTCACTAAACATTATCAATTAATAACCTGGCTGGCGGAAAAGTCATCGAAAAGAAAGGTCAGTATCACAACAGCTTCGTTCTTTGCATTTCTAGTGATTTTGGAATTTGAAAGTGAAATTAACAGAATCAACACGAAATTTTGTCAACAGAATAGATAGCCGTGAATAGAAAGGCTAATCGCAAGTTGAGACGTGACGCGACGCAACGTGTCATGACGTTACATGAGTCTTCTAGATGAGTTACATTTATGATCAATGTTCACATTGAGACGAATCTAAAAATGGAAGCATAGTTTGAGATGGAAACATTGTGTAGAGGTTGAAGATGGTCATGAATGTTATGAAGTTCAATATTTTGGAGATTGGTTGGTAGTGAGACATAGCATAAGATTGCGATTTGAGATTAGAAATTTGACTTTGAATTACAGTATTATACGAGTTACGTTTAATATTTCACAAATTGGATAAGGGTAGAAGTAGATTGTGATAGATAATTTACAATATTTAGCTGAGAGGATTTCAGTTTTTCTTTCATTGTGGAGAACATTCGAGATATGAAACCGTATTCATTATTGAGATTGAAAAATTGATTCTTTATAAAATTGTCAGCAAACATAACACTAGCCTCCCAATCACGGTAGTTATACAAAGACTTCTCATAATAGAAAGACGTCTCATAAAGATTGAAATTATCAATCGATATTTGAACTTATAATAATAGAACTCTGCGCCTGGATAATTGAAGATTGTAAATCAAGGCAAATCAATTTCCGAGTTTAAAACCAATAATAGAAACGAACCTCACATAATTAAATTGGTAGCGAGGGTTAGAGATCACTTCATTTATCAAATCCAAGGAGTTTTTAGTAACTTCTACACAATAGAACAAAATCATCCTGATATCTAGAGATTCACAGTCAAGGACAACACTATTAAGTAATAAAATTATGATAAATTAATTAAATGGCAATGCCGTGATTATCACTGTTACTGACCTCTACTACTACAGTACTTCATCTTCAGTCACGACATAATTACATAGTAAACTATAAATAATAGATGAAGTGGTACTAAAATCACTTCACTTATATGGGCTACTTTATACAAATTAATAAAAACCAATATAACAACTTGTAGTACCCTATATAAAAAGGGTAAAAATGAACTTGAAAATGGCCGAAACTAGTCGTTAAGTTTTTAATAAAGGGTACTACAAGTTGTTATATTGTTTCTATTGAAGTGGTAGTATTATAAATACTGTAACCGGTGGAGGTATTCATAACCCTACCCCACAACTGACATCATTTCTGTAACCGGTGAAATATTTGTCTCTATTTATTAATCTTCCAAAATATGAAATATATAAGAATACATGTGGTTCGATAGTCATTCTTGCAGACTCTCCCACCTCTGCGCACAAATGTAAACGGAGGGGGTGTTTCTTCTCTTCTATAATATTTACTAAAATTATACTGCTAAACCTTTGTTTGAATCCTTGATTGGTTGGGAGCTTATAGTGAATTCGTTCATCCAAATGCACAGATTATAATAATTATTTGATTGTCACCTATTAGCAACTATAGCAACTTCGAGTCAGGAACTTCATTGAAAAATACTTTTGATATTTAACGTCAGGTTTATTGAATTCATTAACGAATCAAATAAATCATATCAAAGATTCAGAAAAAGAAGGTATATTCAATTTTAATCTATACATTTTGGGAATCTGCTATCTTGCAACTAAATTCGGGCCTCGGTCATTCTATGTACTAAATTTCGAGCTATACTACGAAAACAACAAGAGTTTGGCACTCACCATTTTAACAATATCTAAACTTTACTTTTGAGAACACATAATCCAAAACTCAATGAACTCAGACGTTATGAAACTTACTACACTCTACTTAAATTCACGCACACAATTAACCTCTTAATTTTACATCTACTGATTCTATCTTATTCGGACTTTTACTAAATCAAAATTACTGATTACCGAAAAAAGGTTTTAATTTGTCCGTCTGGATGGGTAACAGACCCATTCAGAAGATCGAGGCTCGTACACCGTTACATGATGTTTTTTTCGGTTACGTCTCAATTTGCCTCAACTGTGGCCTTTTCACTGAAAATTATTCCCCCTCCACGGGCGTTGAGCATAACTTCCAGTGGAAAAGCCAAAGCTGAAAAAGCTGTACGATGCTCGTACAATTTTCAAATACAGTGGCTTTTTCGACATGAAATTGAAACTGTATTTGAAAAATGCACGAAAATTGCTTCAATTTTGACAACAAAGCAACAAGTTAGCAAATTCAATAAACAAGACAGAGTTAATTCCCACACCAAAAACGCAGGGTTCAACATACAGTAAAAATCAAAGTCCATTCCAGTTCAAAAACCTGAAAAATAATTTAAGATACACAAAACAACTACAATAATTCTCACTCAATATTCACTCTTATTACAGTACTGGTACTGGTACAATATTCCAAAAAAGAATACTTTTTGAATGAAATGACTGAAATAATAATTTCATTAAAAAAAGTTTAGTACAATGGAACGACTGCAAGTAATGTGGAAACGAATACTGATTTGTTTGTGTTTGTTGAGTATTTGCTTGCTAATAAATCTTCCAGTAGATTGGTATAGGAAGCAGACTGCTTCGATTGAAATGAAACAGGTTTCAAAAGAAACTCAAACTTGAAATAAATCAGGACAAAACTGGGCCTAAATGACATGTGGACTGTGATCTGTGAATAAATAGAAGAAGGCACTTTCGGCGAGTCTGTAAGCTATTTTCTGTATTGAAACCAGGTTTTTTGTTGTTTTAGGAGAGAAAAGTCTGGGGCGACAATGCCAAGCTAGAATAAAGAAATGTGAAGAAAGAAGTGAGAATAATGGAATGCAAAAGTGCGAATAGAACAAGGAAGTAGAAAGTAGGAACTATTATTGGAAGCAGGTACCAAGGAATTGTGAACAATGCATTATCAAGCAAAACATTTTGAACGTGACATACAGACTGATTTGGGTACCAGAAGATAGGGAACAGATAGTGCGCTTGAAAGGAAGTGTGGAACTCGGAAATAGAACTCGTACAATGAAGAGGAATCATAGAGAATAGAAATGTACTGATGCTACACTGAAGAATAATAGAGAATATTGCTTAGACAAATAGTATCTGGTAACTAAAAAACATTGATTAGGTTCGATAATATTGACTGTTTTAATAACCAGTCTTGTTTTTATATCTGTCTAATTCAACATTTGCCTAATTTATAGTTTCATTTCAAGTTTAACTCATGACAGCTTCATTATAATAGAGAATAGCTTGAACAAAGACGCCAAGATCAATTTTGATCCTTGAATCTATGATCACGTTAGGTTTATATGATAAAAATTCATTGTAGAAAATAATTCCATCAACTAAATCTAATCAAGACGCCATGTTGAGGAGGCCTAAGTCCGTCCATCCAGGACTGTAGAGCCAAATACAGTAAGTAAATCTAATCAAGTTTGATTTGTAAAATGTTAATATGAAAATAACTATAACATATCTTCTGCCAAGAAATATGCGATATAGCCATATCTATAAAATAAACCATATCTATCAAATATGAGATAAGCCATATAACACAATAAATTAGGAAAACTTGAAGAATAATAGTTGGTTTTCGGAGTAGCAGACTCACAATTATTCAAGCAAATGATTATTTCAATATTATCTAACCTGATTGTTGTCTTTTAGATGATATAAGATTGGAGGAATTAAAACAGACAGTTAAAATTCATATATTGTAAGATATCAGGAATGAAGCCCATAGGAGATAATCAGGAGAGAGAAAAATAATCCTGGAACGAGATTTATGAGATTGATGATAGATATTTTTGAAGTCACCAAACAAGACAGCTCATAGAAACCCAATTAGCTATTATTAATTTATTTTGAAACTCATTATGTATTCTAGTACGGATTCACTTACGAATTTATACTGAATGCGATTTACTGCGATCAGTGGCGTAGCCAGAAAAAAATTTCGGGGGGGGATCATAGTATTAGAGTAGGAAGCACCTAAACTTTGAGGTGACACCGTTATGGGTATGACACCGTGTGTGGGTATGGAATACCCCCCATTGAAGGGGCGTCCGGGGGTCCTCCCCCGAAAAATGTTGAAAATAAACCTTCAATTTGGTGCGATTTTACGCAATTTCCACATGAAAACAAACATTCCATTCAAGTATTTTTGGTGATCAGTAGACTACTATTATTTCGATTTTGCCTTGAAAATGTCATGGGGTTTTTGATCAAATAACAAATAGAATGGAATGGAGTAGAATTTTATTAGTCATTCAATTGTTTAAAAAAAATGGTGATTTCGCAGAAGGCCTACTAATTAATAGATAACAAGCTAAAATGCTTAAATTTTGTCTCCAATAAAGCACTATTTCAACCAACTTTAAGGTGCGTACAGACTTTCGCTCTGCTCCGCAACCGAACATCACTCCAGCAGAGCGATTGATGATCGACCGGCGAGCAAGAGTGGTTCGACCGGGGAACGCGAGAAGATCTAACATCTTCCGTAACGTTCATGATGGGTGCGTGGGAGGAGCTACTGTGGTTCGATGGTGGTACGAGAGCGGTACGAGGGCGGTACGAGGGCGGTACGAGGGAGGAGCGTGCTCGGTGCTGATTGGAAGCGCGAATATGTGTACGCAGCTTTATAGGCTTCGTTTCAACTTGATTAACATTTTTTTCAAATTTACATGATTTTTACTAGAGTGTTTAACCTTACATTGCTTTTTTTTGGGGGGGGGATAAAACTTTTTTTCAAATATTAGGGGGATGTGTCCATGTGTCCCTCCTGTCCATGGTAGAAACTGCGCACGTTCATCATAACAGTAAAATAAAAAGAAGAAGCTGTTGGAGCTTTGTTCAAAGTTATGCAAGAAACTGAATAAACTATGTTCAACTAGAGCAATATTGAATTTCTTCATAATAATAGATGATCATCCATTGCTTTTGGCAGCCCCGTCTCCTTTCTTTTACCCAAAAAGTGAACTAAGTTTGAAGTGCTATCTGTAGTTTCTCTATCCCCTGTTATCCAGTCCCTACGCACATCACTCACTGTCTATAAGAAAATAGCTCATTATTATTATTATTACCATTGCTATATGCTATTTGCAGTGCTATTCTCTCATCCTTTATCACCTTACATTGTACAATCTAACGAAAATATGACATTAGATGCTAATTTTTGTGGCTTATCCAGCAACAAAAAATTCAGGGTCCATTTCGGGAGGGGAGGGGATACATCACCATATCCCCCCACCCGGGATACGCCACTAACTGCGAAAGCTCAGAGAGATGAGGCGATATCAACCTTTGATAGAACGGAACAATCGTAGGTTCGAATTCCATGAATCGCCTGCCATCATCTTATTTCATTACCCATCCACAAGTAAGTACTGTATTTCATGATCTCATCATGAAGCCATGTAGCAGAGTCATGGGTGAAAAGTCCGAGAACGGCTTAATATCTCATACACAAAGGTAATTTGACGGTGGGTGTGATTGGGAATCCTACTCAAATTTGAAATACTACTTTACTATGACTTCAGAAATCTGGTCCGCCATCTTGGATCCGCCATTTTGAATACAACTTCATTTTTTTAATAAGAAGGTGATCATGTGATACATGACGTTGATACGGAATTCGAAGAAAAAATGAATAGCGAAAACCGCACATCGATATCTCAAACCGTTCAGAAGATATTCATATTATTAATCAATACATTTATTTTCTTTGAGATACTAAGCAGTTCTCATACTTTTTTCTTTCCTTTCTGCTTTGAACAGTATTGATTTATAATATTAATATCTTCGAAACGGTTTGAGATATCGATATGCGGCTTCCGCCATTTATTTTCTCTTGAAATTCCTTATCGAAATCATGTATTGCATGACCACCTTCCTATTAAAAAAATGAAGTTGCATTCAAAATAGAGGATCCAATATGGCGGACCAGATTTTTAAAGTCATAGTAAAGTGGTATTTCAAATTTAAATTACCTTTGTGTATGAGATATTAAGCCGTTCTCGGACTTTTCACCCACTCTGTATAACCACAGTATGGCCATTGACTGTCACGCTTTTAATTGGCTAGCTCGATCACGTGGTACAATACAAATACGGACTTTTTACCCACTCTGTATACTATCATTTTTATAAAGCCTTGCAATTCGTAAAGTCAAAGTAGCAGACAACACTGCAAATCGTTTGACGGTCACGGGATTCTGGAGAATTTTTAAGCCATGAATAAATAATTCAAAACGTCGCCGACGAGGTATGCGATTCTCAATGGTGGCACAAGGCATTAGATTTTTTTACAATAATGTTGTTTCTCAAAAGTTCTTATTTTTTCCTATCCTATCACATCGGAACCTACCTGTCTGAAATCATTCAACATTGCTTTTGTATTCAACCATGTTTTTCAAGATCATATTCCAAGCGTAATTAATTAATATCAGTGGGAGGTGAATATTAGGTTCCAAGCTTGGTGCAAAATATATTCACCAAATTAATAGTGTTCGGATTACAGTACACTATGTACAGTCTAGTACTTTGTATGCATTATTCCCCGTTTATAAATTCATTATACACCGAATGCTATCG
Organism: Nilaparvata lugens; assembly: GCF_014356525.2. Classification (NCBI taxonomy): domain Eukaryota; kingdom Metazoa; phylum Arthropoda; class Insecta; order Hemiptera; family Delphacidae; genus Nilaparvata; species Nilaparvata lugens. Next base: position 20,389,039 of record NC_052510.1, read on the forward strand.
TAGAACAGAGAGGTAAATGGATGCTTGAAATTGTTCAACTATCTGAAACTCAAAACTGAACTCGCGTTCGAACAAATATGCGGCTCTAAGCTGCCTGAGTCTCTCAGCTCTCTAATAAATTAGATCATCCATTCTCCCGAGAGCATTCACTCAGTGCTCTCTACCAACAACCAAACCATGAAAACAGTCTGCTAAACAAGTTGTATCCAAAGCACTGAATTTCGAAGTGAAACAAACTCTACACAGTATACTTATGGGTGAAGGCTGGAGTCTCGTATGAATGTTCCAAGCATGTTTTGATGAACAACAGTCATTAATAGCACACAATATTGTCTTCTGATCACGAAACTATGATGATCTTGATTATGGTTCCATTGTAATCAAAAATAATATGGCAATCTAGCAGTATACTGCTATATTATGTGTGCTATTGGAACGCATTTGAGATTTATATTGTGTGATTTAAAGAGTCTATAATCCTTGTTTTGTGAAATCATTTTGTAAGATATGCACGACATGAGATGTCTTATCACATCATCTGTACTGGATAAGTAAGGCATACTTTGACATCCAAGTCTGAGAAATAACTTCAATTTGTAAATGTCCAATAATTATTATTCTGATTTTTTTGTAAACTATGCCTGACAACTTCTATATTCAATGTCTAAAGACATTTTTTTCTATTCCTATTTTGTAATCAGAAACTTTTAACACTCAGTAAATGAGTAATGAGTCAGACAAAGGACATGACAGATTACATTTCCCACGTTGAGTGATTGAAGGCATAATTTTGATTTCGAATCTTGGATGCGAGAGAATTTACTAGAATTTATTATTCAGCAAATATTGAATTGATTCTTATATATCATTGTTATTCTTCACTGATAAAGAAAATCCTGCAGTGACAATTATTATTAGTAGTAGTACCAACCATTAGTACCTACTGGCAATGTTTGTTCTACTAGTACTACTTAGTACTCAAGTAATAAGTAATAGGTACTAGTAGTACCTACTGGTAGTGGTAGTAGTTCGATAATAATTAGAGAATAGTTCTCTTGTTTGAACATTTTTCATGAGAGCTGATGAGGTTGTTTCTCGAACACATCTGAGAGTACTCAGTAGTCGACATCTCAATTAGACACAAAATTCACCAGCTACCCATCCCTCCTCCACTCGACGAACAGGTTCAAGGTCGCAGTGTGGGAACCGAACTGGTCCAAGTCGGAAATCGGAAGATGAAAGCGAGTCCAAGAGCAGTGAAGAAAAAGTGGAGCAGCCAATGAAAGCGGTGGCAGGAAACGTCAACGATCGATGAAAGCTACTCAAAAGAAAGAGAAGAGAAAAAACACGTCAGTACGCTTCTTCCTCTCTCATCCCGACATCAAACTACTTTCAGTTGGCAAAATTAGGTTTGTTCAGAGAGAAAATGGGTCAGAGCGGTTGGGTGTCGAGAAGATAGTACATAGTTTCCATAAAAACAGAGTGCCAGCTCCGTAGAACAACTGGGTTGTTATCAAGGTCATAGAATAGTGGATGCAACTTTCAATTTCCTAACATCATAATTGTGATAATTGTGCTTTTGGTCATAAGACAGTGGATGTAACTTTCGATTTCCTAAAATCACAATTGTAGAATCTTATAAGTTACCAATTATTTTATTGGTCAGAGAGAGTCAATTATGTTGTATTCACAGAATCACAGGTTGGGAAACATGCAACAGAACAAATGTAGACAAGATCTAGAAGCACGATTTGTTATAATAAGAATAAAAATTACTCGTATTATTGAAAGAGGAGATGAACTTCCTGATTACTGCGAGACAACTAGTTTTAATTCCTTTAATTCAGTTGAGTGATCCTGGAAAATTTGTAATCAGGATGATTCAGGCTAAGAAGCATAACTATTCCTTTCTTGATTTCAAATTCCACTATTTCAAAGTATTCAATTTTATATGCATACTTCAAAAAGTTGTGGAAGCAGTTGAGAGTTCAGAAATGTTTCGGAATCAGACTGATTGAAGATTGTAGTATTCACATAGTAGGTTACTTCACTTATTTTACTTCAAAACATTAATGTAAGCTTACTCTGTTTAAAATTCAGATCAATTTCATTTCCTATGAACGCCGTCACAGGTCACACTATTCAATCATACCATGTAAGAGTACTACATGATATACATCTACTCATTCTCTGCTCTAGATTTCATTCATACACGATTTTTTAATGCCTTTACTATGATAAGATTCAATTAAAATAAAAATTTCAATAATTGAAGATCCTCAATAAAATTTAAGATCCTTCAATTTCCTATCAATTGAAATGACAAATTTTTGAAATTATTCAAATATGTTTTTGTCATACTTACTCAATTGCAGCTGTTTTCCATGCATTAAATCAAGCCAGTAAACAGCAGAACAAGAAAACATGTTATTTTCATTACAGCATATTATACTGTTAGGACTCTACTGAGTCCTAATAACATCTGAGTAATTAATATACTAACTCAAATAATTAAAGAACTCATTTAAGGAGTTTCAAGTTATAAGAACTCATCTGAAATCTCATAATTTAAGCCTTTATTATTTTATTTGAGCTCGAATGGTCTGTCTGTTATGAACTAGGCGCTACGGGCTAGGTCATGTTTATAGAATGCAGTAGCTCGAGCAGCAGCAGTTAATGGTTTCTGTTTCTCAGCAATATTGTTCTTTCTCAGATAAGTATGAAAAAAAAATATTGTACATAACATGTACGGTAACGTATTTACCGCATTCGTATGATAATTCTGCCCTCAACTACGTTTCGGGCAGAAACAATCATACTTATGCGGTAAATTATCGTTACTGGACTTGTTACGTAAAGTACTATTTCAGCTACTACTCTCGCATTTCTCAGGAATTAATCCAGGTTCTAATGCAGCAGCAACATTTTCACAGATGAAGTTCCCATTAAAAATGCATCAAATGGCAGCACTTTGCGTTAGAACTAATATCACAGACAAAAATATTAACATATCAATCACATGTAGAAATTGTTACAGTGACAAAATAAGCAAATTTGCTATTTTTTTGCTTATATGCTCAACAAATAATTGTTTAGAGACTTTTCCGCGTTTCGTCTCGTCATCATTATCAACAACATTAGATCAGTTGAGCTCTGTTTTAATTCGACTCTCGCCATTGTCAGAGTAGCTTGCACTCCAAATGTAGCTCAACTACTTTTGCCTTCTTCGATAACTTTGCTTCCTCCGTTTATCTCCTCTTTTTACACTCTTCTTCACACACATTCTCTGTCTCAGTCTCACACCTGACAGCAATGTGAAACCTTGACGGATGGAAATCAAGGCCAAGCAGCATCATTGCCACCAAGTGGCAACACTGATAATTGCTCTCAATTCACAAATAGGCGCGCACACATACACACTTTCTTCGCGATTTCCCTATTTAACTTAAGACCTATATCAATTAAGAGTGTGTGTGTGTGTGATATATGCGTGAAAAAGTGAAGAAGATGTGGCGATATCATTATGTACTTTCCTTTGTTCTACAGTGCAATTTCACACACCCAAGGAACTCTAGGCTAAGCCACTACAACATAGATTAGAGATGCTAGTTACACTCTTAAATTGATTTGAATTTTCATTTTAATCTTTTACCAATCATTTTTAGCTTTGAAGCAGTACTATTTGTGCAATTTCTAAAAGATAGATTTTCCAATCTTATTTATAATAAGTGACGATTGAGTTGCTTTACATACACCGTATTTAGTTGAGAAGAAGTTCTGAGTTGGAATAACTGTTTAGAATGTGATCTGTACGAGTTATTATAATTAACAATAGAATGGAATCAACATTTCTCAAATAAGAATTTCAACAGCTTGCAACTCTTTTTGGAATAATATTATGACCGATTTCAAGAATTTATAAAGCAATTTTAGATAAAGCCTTCAGCATGTTATAGTAAATGTTTATTTCAACTCTATGTATCTAGTGAATAGTAGGTGTGAATGTATTAAGTAAATATTCTATGGCTTCCAGGTGATGTGATGTTGCATCTGAAAATATCAAGGTATCTAGAACACCTTGGAAAATATCAAAGGCCGATAAATATAATTAAGAAAAAACTGGAAGAAAACAAGCTCCCCTGAAAGTTTCATACTGAAAACATTAGTCATTTGATGAATATAAATATGTAACTATGAGTGATACGAATGAAAATTGATCTCTGGAAGAAAATATAGTCAAGGATCTCAGGCAATTGAATAGAAAGGGAAAATACATGTCATATCTATAAGCTCATCAGAGTGCTCGCAAATTGAACAATAAACTACAGAGATAGAAATTACAGCGAACAATTTTCGTCCACATTGGTTCCGTGACAAAAACTGGAATTTATCAGGGAAAAGATTTCAAACGACAGAACGAGAGCACACAGTTTCACAGATAGCAGACCAAAACTGGGGCCCTCAATAAAGAGAGTGAAACTAAACTAGCTGCTGGCCGGTTTCCAGATTAATACAACACAACTGAAGACAGACACCCTCACGCTCCATCACTCCTTCACTCTCTCTCTCTCTCCGAAAAAACAAACTCGTCGTAAAATGCCACTGCAAAGATCCTGGTCTTGCGAAAATTTTCCCGACGAAGGAAATGGCAGTCCCAAACTTTCGCTTTTCCAGAAGAAAACCGACTCAATCTCAAAATTTCGGAGGAAAAGACCAACAACTCAAGCCCGATAAATCGACACGATTGCCGGAAATTCGGCACATCCACATCCACCACAACTAAATGGATATTACATTTTGGGATTTTGTGCCCAGAAACGGCGAATTTCAACAAAAACAGGATAGTTTGTGGATTGTCTATGATGATAGTGTGCGGTGCCGCCGCTTCTGCTACCATTTTCTCATCCAGTTTCAACATGTTTTTAGTTATCTGTCATGACTTGTGTCTTTTGGAGAGAGGTCAGCGACCTAGGCAATGTTCTATTCTCACAGACATTTTGACGCTGTCTGACCCATTCGATCAGATTATACTGTCAGCTATGGGCTGCTTGTTTCAAAACTAACAGCTACGATAAATATTTCAACTAATTCCCCGGAATTTTACTAATTTTTCTTCCATCTGAGAATTAAACTGAATTCATACATTACTGTAGAGATGGAAGTGAATATGACATTGCAATTGTTCAAATGCCAATGAAATGAATACGTATTCGTGAATATTATCGACTAATCAATTTTACAATTCAAATAATAGGCATATGCTATCAACAGCCCTGGAGACTTTCCGACTTTCTGAGGGCAAAAATCCTTCTAGCTTTTCTCCCTGTTGACAATATCTCTAGTTACATAATCTGTTAACATAGTTAATAGCAAAGATCTTGTATTTGAATTTTCATTCAATGTTAATTATTACTGTAAACAACTCTTCATTTCTTAGATAAGTTTGAAGATTGAATAATGCCTCAAATCTGATATAAAAATGTCAATTCGATTCAAATTAAAGGACAGAAAAACAGAGTAAGTTTTCTAGATTTGCGTGGCTACGAAAATCAATCAACCTTACTGTGAAATTTCAAATGCCTAAACACAAAACTCCCTTAATTCCACTTATCTGTACGATTAAAAACATTTACTATGTTAGTGGCAGATAATGTACTTTGTTGATGAGTAATGTACTAGTGGCAGATAAACATTCCAGTATGATAGTATTCATAGTGAATAAAATTAAATGAAATATGATAATTTTTCGATATATAAAAAACAAGATCTCGTAAGCTTGAGTATGAGCATAGTAAGTATCATCCATAACATTTCAAAACTTTCAATTCCCATGAAAAACCAGCAAAAAGCTGGCAGGTTCCTACAATTGAAGAAATTAATAGGATGACCTGATTGTTAACAATATGTTCAATACTAAATGATATCTGAACTGTCATCATTTGTTTCTAAATAAATTTCATCGTCAATGCAGATTATAGATAGCAGGTTCCAAGAATTAACGAAATCAATAGTATGACCTGATTGATGCTAGAGGTGTTCTCATTTCGTAACAACGGCGCTGTGTAGACTGAATAGCAAGCATGTGTTGCGGGTAGTATAAGCTCGGCATTGCAGGCGCTCAAGGTTGAAGCCCTATCATAGCTTTCTACCATGGTATCACATAGATTGATTCCTGTTATATATTTATGATTTGACACGGAATATCAGATTTACAGCGCTGGATATCAAAGATATGATACATAACTGTCACTGAAAGATCACATTTATGGTAAAGAGTATTATTTATTAAGAAATAAATGGGGAAGCAAAGGGCTTTTACAAGAATCATCAATGACTGGAAGTCAGTGCTCCATCATTAGGTAGCATGAGACATAATGCACAATAATCCTATTCATTATGAATAATACTCGGTCGATTCAATAAAGCTGGCAATTAAAAGCTAATTCTAAGATTTTCAAGCAAATGATAGGATTCGAGTCAGTTGTATAATCTTATCTGTATAGCAAGAACTAATGAATAGTTGCTAGTCACTAGGTTCTAGTTTTTATTCAATCGACCCAACGCACCCAGAATCAACTAACTATCAAATAATAGTGTAAAAATCATATTCTTCGTTCAAATGTTTCGTGAGAGAACAACGTTAAACAAGGCATGAATGAGAATAGGGTGATGAAGAAGGAAACTGATAATAAAGTAGTAAGAAAGTGGGTGTATGACTCATAAAAAGTGTTTTCATAGAAAGAAAAATAAAAATCTTAGTACCCTTTTTGAAATATTTAATCACAACATGTTTCGGACATTGATGCCATTTTCAATTTACATTTGCACTTGCACTTGAAAATGGCATCAATATCCGAAACATGTTGTGATTAAATATTTCAAATAAGGGTACTAAGATTTTTATTTTTCTTTCTATTTCTATAAAAGTAGCCCTTTACAGAAAAGAGATAAAAAAGTGTTTTCACTCTGGGATCAGGGAATGAAGGGACCTAAAAAAGCAAGATAATATTAAAAATGCCAGTGAAACAAAAACAAGATTGAAAAATGCAGTGGAACGCAGAGGAAGGATGGCTGGATGAGAGAATGAAGGAATGAGTGATAAATTAGAGACATAGAAGGAAGGAGAGAGAGGTGGTTATAACTAAAAAGGTACAGACAGGTTGAGGAACGTTTAATCAAGAGTGGACAAACTTGTGTGAATCCCTGAGTAGATAACAAAAATATTTATTCATATGCTAATAAAATCCAGGTAAAAACAACAGACATTTGCCCAAAACTGTGGAGGTCTTTAAACATATTTGAAGCCTGTGGAGGTTTGCTGCAAATCGAGGTGGAATACCAGTAAGGGAGAGAAGAAGAGATAATATATTATAAACACAGAAGGAAGGGAGTAGGAAATACAGGCGAAAGGTAGATGATAAAAGAACGGAGGGAAATAGAATGGGTAGAGGCGAGAGAGACATTTACGGTTGGGCATTGAAGAAAGAAAGAAAGGAGTGTTATGTTTGATTTAGAGAGTGACCTCACGATTTTGTCATCTGTTCTTGAAGAAGGAAATATCAAGGGAGCAAGAGATCAGGAAGAAGGTGATAGAAGAGTAGAGATGGTTGACGACGGAGCAAAAAAATGAATAAGATGGAATAGTAAGAATAGAAAATAAGTGAAGAGGGAAAAAGATGAAGATGGTAATGGGGGAGAAAAGGAGTCTGTGGGAGTTGAATGGGATAAATAAAAATGAATTTAGCAAGAAAAAAAATGAAAAAACGGAGAATAAGAGGGAGGAGATTGAAAAAGGAAATAAAGAATAAAGACTCTGATGAAGACGAGAAAATAAGAATGAGAAATTGAGGAGGATCAGAAAGGAAAACTAGATATGTATGGAGGATGAAATGAAAGCAATGAAAATAAAGGGAATATTTATTTGTCACACGCCAGATCTAGAGAGAAACTAATGCATCTCAATATATAATCATACAATTTATTTTGATGAATGGAAGGAAAGAAAACGCTTGAAAAGAAGAAGATGAAAGGATAATTGGGACAGAAGTGGCTTAAGAGAGAACGAGAAGTGTAAGTAAATAGCAGAATACAGAAAAAAAGAAGTAGGGAAATGGGAACTAGATAACAGAAGTCGCAGATAATAAAGGGTAGAAGACGTGGAGTGGTAGCAGAGATAAGAAACGGAGAATAATGTTGAAGAGAAAGTACTGCTACAATAACAGTTTGTTGTATTCTTGAGAGAGGGAGTGGCGCACTGCGTACCCTTGGGGGGGGGATCCAGACGGATTAGGGGATGAGAAGGAGGCAACTCTCGTCAAACACTCCCCCCTCCAACCCCCCGAACATGTTTATGTGTGCTCAAGTCATCAACAGACTCAGGGAAACATGTTTTCCTCAGTCGATTAAAAACGGACTACATGTTGTTTCTAGTTAGTGATGCACTGGTGAACACCAGTCTGCTGTGATGCACGATTGTACAAAAATATTCCCACCGGCCGAATACCTTCATGGAAAAACTGCGCTATCCCAACACACACCAGCAAATACTATACCATTTGTACTAGTAGGGGAAATATGTTTAAGGAATTCAAAGAGAATTATGTTTTTTTGACAGGACTAGTAGAATACTACTGTGCTTAACTGGAGTAGAAAATTACAATACAGTTCTTCTATCATACTTCTTGTTATCACTGATCATCCTACTTCATGTTTCGTTTCTTTATCATTCATTATCATGTTCCATAACAGGAATCAAGAGCATCCTAAGCTATACTTAGATATCCCAATTTATCAATTAAAGAGAAATTCGCTATTGGATATAAGTCTTTGGCAGAGGTTTGATAAGTCTTTGATTCCTAGTCTTGGATAGCCTAGCCCTGATGTGTGGTAAGAGAGTTTCTGGTAATTTTGGTACCACCAGAAAGTGATTTTAAATCTCATTAATATACTTGTAAGTTGATGGAGTTGGACAAAACAAATCATTTCTCGGAGTATTGTAATAATTTGTTGCAATCACTCTCCTAGCACAAGTATTAAAAGCGTGTCATTATGTGATGATAGATATTTGCCGACATGCTGATCACTAGGAAATAACTTTTTGGCCAACATTCTATCACGAAATGATGCTTTCAGAGTAAGCTAACAATCACATTATACAGGCTAAGTTACATTTACAGACAATAGTTTAAAATTTATTTCCATTTCTCATGTAATTTGAGCTGGAATTGAACTGTTCATTAACCAAAGTGTTAAATTGCAGTCAAATCACAAGAAAAAAGTCTCTCATCTATAGCAAACTATTGAACTCATATCAATTTCTACGGCAACTAACTCAGATGAATGAGTTTCAAATAGACAAAACTATGTCATGACAGCGAATTCATTTCTCAACTATAATTTTAAGGTATAACGGCAAAAACCGGGAACAATAATTATTAATACATTCATGATTTTCAATCTACTAGGAACAATTGAACAACCCTTATTTTTAACTATGTAAGCATAAACTATTTCAAGTTTAAATACTGTCCATCTGAGTTCTATTGTACAGAGAAACCCTCATCTTCCCATTGACCTTTCCAGTGCGATACGAACAAGAACAGGTGCGAACAGAAAATATCCTCTCATATTTAGATGAGAGCCCCCCCCCCTCCCATCACTTGGAACCGTTGAAAGGGAAGGATTGAACAAACAGTGGATCCTAGTCATAGAACTATACGCATGTAGGTACATAGTTGTATTTGCTGGGACAGGTTGCAACACAGCATCAGTCTAGTTGAGAAGCAGGGATGAGAAAGGATCACAGCCGTGCTGTACTAGTTGCAGGTAGCAAAATAGGGAATACAAGTGGTAGAGGAGGAGGAGGAGGAGGAGATGAGCGTGGATGAGGAGTGGGAGGAGGTGGAGAGAAGGAGGAGAATTGGATGGATGATGATGAAGAGGATTGTGGGTGGGAAGAGAGGAGGAAGCGGAAAAGTAGGATGAGGAGCAGGAGGGGGAGGAGCAGGAGGAGCAGGAGGAGGAGGATAACGAGGAAGAATATGGTGAGAGGAGGAGTAGGAGGGAAACAGGAGAGAATCGTGACCTATTTTCGAGTGCTTAACTATACATGCTTTGCCATGAAGCTGCGCCAGCTAACTTAACTTTCCTTGCGGCACTGCTTAAAGCGAAGTGAAGCTCTTCCACGCGGTTACGTCACCTTCGGGAGGAAAGTGAGTGAGAGGGTGTGAGTGAGTGTAAGAGAGAGAAAGTAATGAGGAGCGATGAGAATATATGGCTGGGGTAGAAGCAGTATGAGTAGGTACCTACTTTAGGGTGAGAGGGCAGATTGATTAATTGTTTTTATTAAGGTGTTGGGACCTCTGTTCTTCTCTGTCATAAAACTATGAGAGGTAGATACTAAGAAAATCAGAAAGAGAGAGAGAGAGATTGATTGATTGATTGATTGATTGCCTTTATTAAAAACCTAGGAGGGCGAAGTTAGGGCGCAGCCGGCTCCGGGCGCCTAACAGCCCGGGGAGAGAGAGAGAGTGTGGGAGCGAGAGAGAGAGAGTGAAAGAGAGTGGGAGTGAGAGAGGGAGAGAGAGACAGACAAAAGAATATAAGTCGAAAGGGTGGATAATTGTCAATAGATTAGAAAGATGGGCTAAAATAGTGAGGATCCAGACAAAGAGAGTGAGGGTGAAAAAGAGAGAATTCTTTCAAGTAAAAGACGAATATAGAAGTGAATATCAGGAAAGAGATTGAGAGAGTGTAGAAGAAATGAAGAGAAGAGCTCAAAATAAAAAAGAAGAGAGCAGAATGTGCATTGAATATGGAAATTAAAGGCTGAATTAGCGACAAGTGGTCAGACAAAATGCTGAACAGAAAGTGATAATAGAGAAATAAAGGGCAAATGAGATAGAAGAAGAGGGGAGAGAGTAATTTCTCGTAGAGTACCATAGAAGTTGGAAGTGGAAGAGGAACATAGAAAGGGGTGTTAAAGATGAGAATAAGGGCTGTGATGCAGACGCGCATAAGGTTAGAAGCGCTCGTTCAAGGACCCTTGTCATTACTTTGTGCTTTCATGAAGGACTCCTGCCAACGTGAAGATGCTGCTTGCTGATCGTAGACACGCGCGAGCATTCCGATTACAGGGCAACGACGCAAGATCATAGAGCACCCACCCTCTATTCCAGTCATTATCAAACAGGCATCGATATTGATAGACAAGCACTCGGTGAGATCAATGGAGCACTGCTCCACATCCTATTCAACAGCGGAAAATTTTGAGAAAAGTTATATATCAAAGAGGATAAGACAATCTTAGTTTCTACTATACTATGGTGAAAGTTTACAAAAAGTTTACTGTGATAACTCCACATTGATATGTATAAGTAATTTTTCATTTTTTATTTGAATTGGAATTGGAATCTTGTCTTTAAAATATTTTTATCTTGCGACGGGTAGATACATTCAAAGCCTACAAAACCTTTGAATTCCACTTGTAAGGTCTGTTTTATAAGCATTTTATAAGCATTATATCAACGAATAAATAAATAAATAAATTTTGGAGTGCTGTAATATACACCGTGTCCCACGAACAGGTTTAAACGTTTAATTTATATCACCTGCCCATTCATGCACCGAACGTTTTTAAATTTTACACAGTTTACAAAGAAGTTTCTGAAAATATACTGGGGAAATTTCAGCTAACCTTCGTAGAAACAAAATGGCGGCATATTGAAGATTTTACCAATTCGCATCCTATAAAAAATACTTGTATACTATCCTATACAAATATATGATTTGTTTACTACTTTGCGGTAGTCTTGCTTCACTTGATGGTACCAGAAATGGATCAAGCAATCTTCCAATGGTGCTCCACCTCATTTCTCAAATCATGTCAATCAATTACTATATGAGAAACTTCATGGCCGTTCGTGGAAGTGATTTTTTAGATTGGCCACCCTGATAACCAGATTTAACTGTTTGTGACTACTTTTTATGGGGTCACTTTAAGGAAAAAGTTTATATCTTTATAGTTTTAGCTTCAATAATAATGTAATAATGAAGAACAAAAACGATCAATAGAAGAGGAACTTCTAAGTTTAACGCGGAGTTTCTTTGTGAGAGCTTACGAATCATTTCTTGAAGCGCTGTTATCAGTGTGATGCTGTGGATGGGTTTTAAGGTTCATTGGACTTCAAGGTTTTTCATTTGGCTATGATCTAGTTTTTATATTTGAAAGTCATATTGGCCTAAAGTGCAACAATAAAAATATTTTATAAAACCAAAAAAAAGTTTTTAATGTTTTTGAAGTATCGTTTTTCAATTAGCCGCCATTTTGTTTCTACGGAGGTTAGTGAGTTGAAATTTTCCAAGAATATTTTCACAACCTACTTTGTGAACTGTGTAAAATTTAAAAAAGTTCAGTGCATGAAAAGGCACGTAATATAAAATCAAACGTGTAAACCTCTACGTGGGATATCCTATATATATGAGATAAAAGCCACCTACATATTTTTGGATTTAATGCGAATTTAAACCCGTTATTAAGAAGACCCTGATAGATTTTTCTGAATAATATTGTCTAATTTTTCCATAATTGGAAAAACACAGTTTTATTTTTGTCACATCCATCTTCAGCTGTAGATGTGTTGGTTTCAACAAGAAACTGCAGTCCTGTATAAATGTCTGATAAATGTGGATGTGACAAAAATTAAACTGAGTTTTTTCAAGACCCTGATACTTGAGTCCACTGTTGGTTCCTTGAGAGGGATTTCTAAAATAAAATATAGTTTGGTATGATGCTTATCAAATCACTATAAAATTCAATATATTTGAATGGGATTCCTGAATATCAATCATTGTTATATTGTATACAATAATTATAACTTATAAACAACTCCAAAAACATTTGAACCAATGATCAAATCCGAGTGTTACTTTCTCATGATGAGTTTTCAATTAAAAGCTCTGCAGCATTAATAATTCCTTCTCAACTCAGCTCTCTCGAGTCATAAAATACAGCTCACAATAATATTCCCCCGAAATATATTAACTTGTATTCCTGGAAAAACAGGCCCGGAATTCCACAGATAACAGCTTCCATTAAGAAATACTTGGAAAATAAGAATACAACACAACAAATTGGAGCGAATGAGAAATTTTCGGATGGAAAATCAGATGAATTTTCCAGGTCGTCAGACAGCACTTCGACATTTTTCCAGGAAGATGGACTTTCACTTCTGGAGAAGAAACGTTAAATCCAGGTGGGAGGTTGGTGGGGCGGGAAATGGAGTAGATGTTTTATACTTTATAGCGAAGGGCTAATAACGAGTGAAAGGGCAGAATTTTATAGAGAGGGAAAGTCGTTTTGGAGTAGCAAATGAGGTCGAGTGAGACTAGGGTGTGTGAGTGCGTCTGTGAGGATGTTTTTGTGAGTGTATTACAGAAGTGGTGAGTGTGTGTTAGGTCGACAGACAATAGGGTTTTAGATTTAAAGCCTTCGTCGATGATCCCAGCGAGTATAAGGTAATGGCCGGGTGGGGTAATCAAGGGTTGATTGTAGAGTGGTGAGGGGTGGGGGATAAGGTGTGTAAATACAACCAACAGTTTTGCGAGGAGGAGGAGGAGGATGAGGATGTGGGTAAAGAGGGAGCAGCAGGTGTAGAAGAAGAGAAGTAGGACTAAGGCGAAAATGAAAAAGAGACGCGGTACAAGTATGGGAGAAGTGGATAAGGAGAATTAGTTGCAGGGGGATGAAGAGAAAGAGGAAGAAGTAAGGTAATGATGAGAAGAAAGAGAGAGATATATATAGAGGATAGATGAGAAGATAGTAGAAGGTAAATCCAATGTCAGGGATGAGAACGAGATTGAAGACTCAGTGAAGACACCGACTGAAACCTTTGGTTCAAGAATATGAGGAAGAGGTGATGTAGAAGAAGAAGGTGAAAGAGGAAAGAATAATATATTTGAATAATAAGATGGAGAGTAACGTAAGATAGGAAAAGCGATAGGAAAAGTGTGAAAATGAGCAACAGGAGAAATCATGAACTGGAATTAATTGATTGATTGAGTGCTTTATTGATGTAGATTAGAGTATATATTGGCTTATGTATAATATAATAGCTTACAATACAGAGAAAGTTCAGATGAATTCACATAATATACATATGAAGAGATAAGAGAGAGAGGAGGAATAATAAAGAAGAAGGATACTGTTGATGTATAGAACAACCCAGTGTTCTCATTAAAGAAGAAGGAGAAGAGTGAGAGGAGTAAGGTATTAAAAGAAAATAGACGCAGTGGAAGCGAATTAAACATAAGAGACACAAATGTTAAGGGAGAGAGGAAATGATGAAGAAATATCAAGATGAGAAGAGAAGGAGAAAGGAGAATAAAGGATGGCCAAGATAGTAAAGAGAGAAAAGAATAAGAATTGAGAAGAAAAACGAGGGAAAATGTGAAGGTGCGATAAGCAGCAAAACATAATGGGAAAGGAAGAGAAGAATAGCACAAAGAGAAGTGTATTAAAATAAGTGGAGGGGTGTTGTGAAAGTGATAGGAGGGGTGAAAAAAGGTGAGGATGGTGGCTGGGAAAGGGGGAAGGAGGAGAAGAAGAGCAAGCGTTGAACGCGTTTATTTAGGTTTTACGCGTTTTGCTGGAAATTGGATGACCCGGTTGGGAGACGGACTGTTAAAATAAGGGGGCCAAGGGGGGCCGCGACTGTTTTTTGGGACACCACCCTTAACCAACCCTCCCAACACCAGGACACCACCCACACTCGTCGTCTGTTAGCGTTTCCATGGCAACAGCTGGCTGTAAAGAGGGAAAGTGAAAAAAGGAAAGAGGGGTAGCGGGTGGGAAAGTGAGTGGCACCGTACAATATATTCCGCAGGTCAAGGCTGTCTCCCCCTTCCCCCCCGCTCATCACCAGCTATCATCTAGCCAGACTTCATGACCTAACCCAGGGCAGCAACCCACTCCTCGCCCCCCCCTACCTCACAGATAACTCCACCCATCTTTTCCACTAACTGAATGTGGAGATATAGGGAGGAAAGGGTGAACTCCTCCCTATATCTCCACATTCACTCATTTAATTCGTCTTCCATCTTCTTGTGTTCCCTGATCTCCATCTACTTTGTTGATCTAGTTCATCCATTTGTTTTCAACCAAGGACTATTGCAGCCTATTTTGTATTCTCTGGATCTACTACTATTTTGTAAATGTTTTCGTTACTCATAGTATATTATTTTTATAAACATCCCGCTTTTCCAACTCATCTCAATTTTCTCTTCTTGTTGTGCTCCCTTACCTTCTCTTGATTTTCTTCTTTTTTTTCACGACTGTTCTTTCCATTCGAATTCCTATTTATCCTCCCTATTTCTCCTCTTACCCATAATTTTTCGTCTTGTGCTGCCTCTTCATCATGCTGTTTTCTTCTTTTTCCTCAATCTGTTTTTCAGCCTTCTCCTCTCATCGTCTCAATTTTTATGTTCTTTTCTCTATTTTAAATCATTATCCATTTATAAACTTTTATTTTATTCTACATATTTTATTTTTACATCTACTCTGTCTCTGTCTATTCTTCTACTACCTGCTTCACTACTGTTAGTAATAGCTTTCTTTTATTCTCATTATATACTGATTCATTTTTTTCTTCCAATCTTCAACATTCACCCTATTCTATTCTCCATCTTCCCCTCTCCCTTAACTTCTCCTCTTCATTTTCCACTTGTTTCTGATTTTCTTTTTATACTCTGCTATCCCTACACGCTCTTCTTCATCATGTCGCGTCTCGTCTCTTTAAATTTCCTTTCGGCTTTCCTTCTCTTTCTTATCCTATTTTCTTCTGTATAAATCTTCCTCCATTCATCCTTTTCTTCCCATCCTATTCTCCTCATTCCTTCTTTTTTATCCACTTTATAATTTTCATTCAATTATTTTCATAATTTTCCCTATCCTTGCGATTTATATCCTTATTCGTCTTCAAGTGTCTCCTTTTCGCTTTCTACTGCTTCTCTCTTTCCACTATCTTCTCCTTCTCACTCCTCTACCCCTCTCCTCTCAATCACTCAACAACCCCGAAGCGTCGCACCGATAAAAAGAGGAACAACTCACTCACTGACTATCTCCCAAGTCCCAACTCCATCATCACCCATCTCTCTCTCTCTCTCTCTCCTCTCTGCAGCATGACTTTCATCTACCCTTTACCCACCTCCTCCGCCCACCCCATTGGGCATTACTTATTCGGCACATCTTCATTGTAACCCCCTCCTCAACAGCCCCCACCACCCTTTCACCGTCACTGGATGTATCCTTGGGAACATCCTCCCTCCATCATCCCCTTCCGAAACTAGGTCACCGGTGAAAATGAAATGACTTGCTTCAACTGAGCTACTCCCCTCCCCTCCCAAACTGCCTCTGTGCTCCAGTTAGTATCACTTTCATTTATTAGCACAAAGTACAGTGCTATCATTGGTGGAATTGGTCATTTTTGAATGAAAATAACTGCTAATGAAGAGTGTCAATAGAACAGAGGTGATTATGAACATAGAATAGGTTATGATCAACCTACTTTTTAGTACCAAATACTGTTGTTCATGCTTTTAATTTTTTCCATTTTCATTTTTGCATGAAAGTAACAAACTCATCTCAGAAGATAGATGAGAGGTGACGGGAGAGAAAATACTACTTTTATGTTTGCATGTGAACTGGCAAAAATGATTGCTGCTAGTATAATTCTGTAACCATGATTGTATTCAACTGTTGTATTATTCAAAGCCAGTATAAAGTTCATTTTCATGTGGGATGTGCATAAATAGGTCATCAACCTTATATGTAACCATTAATTGTTTCTACACGAATGCAAACCCCTTCAACAGTTTTTCAAACTACTTGAAAGTTCGAAACATGTTTAAGAATAAAAATGAATGTTGGAAGGGTAGGCCTACTGATCTGTTTACGTTTCGAAATTCAGAATGAATCAAATATGCTGTATCCGATCAATTCAATAAAGATACCAATCAATTGTTGCATTACTGAAATTTGCAGATTCCACATCATCTGCAGTCTTAAGTGACTAATTAATATGAAATAATCATTTAAGATGATTTGACATTGTTATAAAAAATTATATTCAACTTTTCATGCGAATGACAATTTCTGTCAAATAGTGGCAATGTCTGTAAACTTAATACTAATGCAGTTTGCGCCAAAACAAAAACGTACTGGTATTGGTCCAATGAAAATTAGTTTATTTCTTCAAGTACTAAAATGAGTATAGAACGGTTGTGTATAGAACTAGTGGCTTCTTGACAAAATCTATCTCGATCATAAATGTGGTTGGAGTATTGAACAAACAGGCGGTCAACTTGAACAAAGCAAGCAGCGCTTCCCGTAATGGGCTTAGTCAAATAAACAAATATTCAATATCAATGGATAGGAATAAATGTCAGTCACCAACAGAGTTATTAAAGACACTAATCCAATAAACCTTACTATGTACTTTTTGTAACTACTGTACTGTAGAAAGTACTTACTGTAATTTAGTAACTCACTGTACTTTATGTGAGTGGTATCTTGTCTACTTGTAACCTAGCTGTTTCTCTATACTTTTGTGAATATTTTGTATGAATTTCGTTTTGCATTGATTTGATTTGTAAATTTTACACATGCCATAAACAGAGGGAGTATTGCATTCTATGGTAATAAAAAATATCGATAATTTAAGGCTGGACACTTGAACTCCACCTCATTCCACCTCTTCAGTTCATTAAGCTTATCATTGAACTACTTTTTCAACAATCTAAAGCTCAGGAAAAAACATAAGCTAAGGGAAGATAATTAAAAAAGAATTTCAAAGGTCGTCAAACGAAAGAACAAGTGGAGAAAGCTTCAGAATTTATATCACACCATCTCAATGAAGTTGGCAGATGACGAAAGAGGGTTTCGAAAAGAAAAGTGAGTTACGAGTTTCAGATTCAAATAGCATCAGATATAATTCAGACACGTGCTGCATAACTGTTCAAAAATTAATGTACAAAACGGTACCGTTTATTAGGGGTGGCTCAAATGAAAGTGAAACGTTAATTACAACAGAGTTGCATGCAATATTAATGGCGCCTAGTCTCATGAGGCATGAAGCAAGAAGCCAAAACACGAACAAGGAACAGCAAAGAGTTCACGGTCAAGTTCAAAACTTGCACCAGAAATAAAAGCGGCCACGAGACACGCCAACTTACAATAATAACAACTCGCAAGTTGCACGCGATTGTACTTCGAGACTCGTGTAAACGGAACTGGAAGTTTCGTGAAGGAAATCAGATGCAAGTAACTGTTTTTCACAAACAGTGATCAGGGGATGACATCTTGCGGATTTTCTTTGTTCGCTTTTAGTTTCGGAATCGGGGAAAAGTTAACTTTTGTAAGTTTCTGTTTCAGATATTTATATCTTTATTTGTTCTATACAGTGGGTTTCCAGTCGAACTTTTGGATTTCTCTTTGAATAAGGAATTTCGTTATAATATGTTGCAAGCTTA
Source organism: Nilaparvata lugens (assembly GCF_014356525.2). Classification (NCBI taxonomy): domain Eukaryota; kingdom Metazoa; phylum Arthropoda; class Insecta; order Hemiptera; family Delphacidae; genus Nilaparvata; species Nilaparvata lugens. Next base: position 20,407,564 of record NC_052510.1, read on the forward strand.
GTTGACGACTGAACCTTTCAAAGGAATGAACCCTCCAGGAATTTCCTTTTTTCAAATTGTCAAGTAAACTTGTTCTGTGTTGATCTTTATTAGTTGTGTGAAACATTAGTCTCAGGCAACTTGATATATTTGTTCAATTTTTGAATTTTTAAAACAACTTTTGTTACAAAGGAAATTTAATTATTTCAATTTTCAATTTATTATAATTTTTACAATAAAGCACTGAATGGGAGAGAAAAACTAAGGATACTCTTTGTACTATTTCTCTCCCAAATTTAGATAATATTATTTTAAAAGTCCGAAATGAGGTTATGATTCCACTTTTCTGAAATTTAGTCCTTTTTCACTCAAAAACAACAGAAACTAGGAATTTTGAATTTTGAAGGTTGAGAAACTGGATAGAAAACAAAAATATCACACTCAAATCACTAATAATTGAAACATTTTCACGTAATTTTACAAAATAATTTAGAGCCAGAATAATAGAACTTATTTTTCAGCACAGCTGACAAAAAAATAAAAAAATTGTAGATGAAATAATAGTATCCTCTGTTGATAAAAAACTAACTATTTCTTAATCAACTATGTTAGTGACGGAATTCTCACTCTGGCTCAATGTTCCTTGACGGAGATTTAATCAGATTTATCTCTTATGACAAAATTCAATCAAAGTAGTGTTGTCGTCGTTGACTCTCGCAAAATTGATCATTACATTCCCTTAGTTGATGCATACTAGGTGTTTCCAATGCATCTACTACAACAGTTCTACTGTTCTTATAGACTCGTATTTTCATTGAAACAACATGATTAGATTTATTAGGTCATTTCCATTGGCAAAATAAAATTAATTTCAAAACTTGATTGAAATGATTTTGTCACTTGAAAACGGCCTCATAAATTTAATCATGTTGTTTCAATGAAAATACGAGTAAAATAGTTTATTCATTTTTAAACGTTGAGTATCCCTCGCTATCGCTTAGCGCTTATCAATGGTAGGTAGTTATATTTTGATATTTGTTTATGTAAAACTTGGATTTATTTTGAAAAGGGAAAGTCGTTATTCTGTAATAACTTTGTTGCTGACAAAATTCTTCACTTTCCTTGATATGAAGTTTATCGACAAAAATCAAACTGGTTTCTCATGTGTTTCATGTGTGACATTGCAATAATGATCGTACTCCATTCAGAATATAGTCATTGGTTTAGATATTAAAAATTCATTCAATTGTCATTTATAAATGTTGTTGATATTATTCCTTACATCTTAATTATTGTAGGTGAGCAATTGCAGATGGATTCCAATTCATGCTTGATTTTCTAACTTAAATACTTCTGTAATCATGTTTTTTGTGATACTTTTGAAATTCTTGATTATCTCACATCAGTCTCAGAATACTCATCCAATTCGAAACTATTTCTCATTGATCAGTTATTGGATACTGGCTAGCGTGAAATATATGTATTGAATTAAATTACTATAGCTCACCAGTTACTCCAAGGAAATGAATTCAAATTTACCTGAAACAAACAAGAACGAGTTAGATAAATCATTAAAATGTATCTCATACCACCTACGATACGAAGCAATTGATAATTTCTATCACATTGATATGATATTACATTTTGATAACAAAATAACTCGGAAAATAGACGTGAGCCAGCCAGATCCCACGATATTACAATCATTACACGCAATCTACAAATGTATTATTATTAATTACTTTTGTTGATTAAATCCTATGTTCACTTTAGTAGTTACTCATCATTAATTAATTTATCGACTATTAATTTTTATTACTCAATCATTCAGGTTATTCATTCAGTTTGTTCCTTTATCATTATGCTATTAATCATAATGTGATTCTTTGTCTTTGAGCTCTTCCTATTAGTTGAATTACGACTTTCATACATTTATATAAGTTACATTTTCAAGGTTAGTCCCAAGGTTAGGTTTCAAGGTGATATGATACAAGATGTTGCTACTGTTTTACCGTTATTACACTTTACCGTACACAGCTTCGGAGATCGCCTATTTCAGGTTATCAGTAGAATTGCAATCTATTCTGTATTTCTATTTCATAACTATTTCAACAGCCAATTCCACTATGTATGAATTGATAAGTGCGAAAAAGTACTTAAAGTTCTAGATTAGTAGCTATTATCATTGACAAAATTTGACATGACTATTTGCAGTTTGTTATCCGGAGCTCAAAAGAAACAACCTAACAAGTTGTAATCATATTTCAGGGTAAGAGAGCGAACGCTATTCTATTTCGGTAAAATTGGAAATCTCAGAGGAGAAAACTAATTACTCATACGGAATGTACTGACTGTTATTGACATATCTTACACAAGCATGATAGACTTGCAGAGACAACAATTTCATAAAACTTGTTTTTCAACTGGAATCAAATATGAACACCGCGCTTACAAAGACAGTCTGCAAACTTTAATCAAACAAAGCAGTTCATTATTTGGACGGAAATAACTTTGTAAAACGGTGCTGGGATACTGTTCTGGGAAAAAATCCAGAAATAATTAACTTTATCTGAGAGAAAATTCTAGATTCATAGAAGAGGAGGCCACTGGTTTCATAAAGTCCCCCTGACTGCTCCCCCATGTTTAACAACAGGCAGATCAGAATGTGCCGCAGCTTATTGAGATGTTGGAGCAATTTGTTGCAGGGTGGTTGTGGGAGGGGGTGTATTTTAAAAGCGCGGCTGTTGTGGGGGGAGGGGAGGTGATGATGGACAATTAGCCAATGGCGGCGCTGGGAAAATTGATCAAGAGGGAAAGACGAGCTGCGATTGGTCGCTACAAGGTCGGGCGAAAAGCGCGAGGATGAATTGGGGGGTGCGAGAGGGATTGAAAGGGGGGGATTTAAACGACCTTGGCGCCGAGACGGGTCGCATTGGGTCACTGGCCCGACCTCACGTCATCAGGGTTAGCATCCCACCCTTTAACCCCCATAAACCCCTCTTAGAACCCCTTTAAACCACCCAAGCGCGTGGCCTTGGCAGGTCGCTACCCCTTTCCACCGCATATTACTCTCCACCCACCACTGACTCCCTTCTCCTCCTCCAACGACCAACCCCAAGGAATAAACTAGACGGTAACAAGGAAAAAACAAACAGACTCTTTTTCCCCAAACGTTTGCAACCTCGCTTCACAGTCCTTTTGACACTTCCGCTTTCCAAACGAACAAGAACCGGGAAAAGGAGAATGAAAAGTAAAAAAATGAAGTGAGTAACGAATATTCAGGATGATTGAATACTTTTGAGACGGAAAAAGAAAAGAAGAAGAAAAGAAGAAAAAGGAGAAGGATAAGAGAAAGAAGAAGAAGAAGACAGAAAGGAAAATTAACGAACCATAAGGGAAGGATTTGAAATATAACAGTAGAAGTGGAAAGATAGAATAAATGTAGGAAAATGAATAAATAGATCATGAGGAAAAGATGAGGACGGAAGAGGGAGAAAGAAGAGACCAGTAGAAAAAGACAATGAAAGAAGTGGAGAGAGTAAAATCCTTATGACGTTCAGCGTTCTGTGAAACTTTTCTCCAAAAATAAGACAGTTTGTCGACTTGATTTGCCGCAGTGAAAGAACACTTCCATCTTATATTACAAGTTGCATGCATGTTGGCTGTACATTCAGTGCGCGTCTGAAAAGGAAATTTGTTCTGAAAATAAGTTTTTGGTACAACAGAATAAGTTCCACCTGGGGAAAAACGAGGTGGTAGATGAGGTGGATAGTGGATTTTCCCCGATTAGAAGAGGGAAGATAGTAAAGTAGTGAACTCCGGAAAATATTCTTCCATCTAAAAATTGTTTCCAGTGAGTAAACGAGAAAGATTCGAAAACATAAAAATTGAGGATTTATAAATAACAAAAATGGAAATAATGAAAAATCTACAATACGAGTATTAAGTTTAATTCAAGACAATCAAGCTACAGAGAAAATTTTAAATATATGAATTGAAGGCTTACTTTTATTAATTCAACAAAAAAGGATGAAGCAAGATTAGAACTGTTGGGATATCAGGGAATCCAATAACATCAGGGATAGAAGCTCCAGAAGAAGTAAGTTCTAACTGTATTAGTCAATGCATTAAATTCAATCCGCGATTAGCTGATCTAAGGCTATAATATATTACCGTGAAAAACTCCATGAGTTTCGTATTATTTGCATCGTATTGAATGTACATTTCAAAATTTGTATGAAGGAGAAAAGTAGAAAACTAGTAGTTCTGTGAACAGTAGACCTCGCGCTCAGTAAGTTACATTGACCTATTGTTATATTTTCTCGAAAATTGATAAATAATTTATCAATTTAAAATGTATGGAAAAAATCCTAAATAAACATAGAGCTTTCTGTCCTATCGTATCGTGACGTGTCGTCCCGGAATGTGAGTGTGAGCGCTGTTATCAGGTCTGGCTGCAACTGTCTACAACGTTGATGGAAAGATACATTTTCAAGGTGTTCGATGTTTTTGAACGGGTCCACTAGACAGCTGATTCATGATGAATAAATCTAAAGTCAGATTTTTACGGTAAAATTGGCGTTCAAAGGAGACTTCTTTTCCTTTTGCATTATCCTTAAAATGCAAAATTTCAAAGAACCGTATGTATACGTCGAGGCGAAATTCAAAAAGGAACATAGCCTACCTGTCAAATTTCATGAAAATCAATAGCTGCGTTTCGCTGTGAATGCGGAACATAAAAACATAAATATAAAAATATAAACATAAAGAGAAATGCAAAACCGTCGACTTGAATCTTGGACCTCACTTCGCTCGGTCAATGATGAAAGAGTAGATGGCTAGTGAATCAGAATCATATTGTTCCTATTCAGATGAGAGATGTCTACAGATGTCAACAGATTATACGAAAATGTTCAAATAAGTTACATTCTCCAACTAATAGTAAGGCACTAAGAGTTTATATGGAAAAACTCTATTCCTGACATTGATTCAGACGAAGGAATAATTCAATGCATGATTTTAGAAAAACTAAGTAAATGATAGGTCAAGAAGAATGAAATAACGGAGAAGGAAAACGCACATGTCTAGACTTGCAGACGGTGCATCAGAATCCAATAAATCACAAATCACACGAGACGTGAGGTGAGACCACAATTCATCAATCTTCAACCAAGTCTCTAAGGCAGTGCACGCGCAAACATGTGCGTGCAACAGTGTGTAAGTGTGAGTGTTTGGCCAAGAAAATGAACTACCTTAACCCCAGCTGTTGCAAAACTCATTCTCAAGCAGGAAAACCGCTCCGCCATAGGTGAAAGAGTGAAGAAACACATTTGTCGATCAAATACATTTGTGTATGTTTATCCTCACATGAATCATATGAGAGAGTGTGTAAAAGAGAGAAAAGTATATGTATGGATATCCTTAGATACAGGTATGTGAGGGAGAATGAGAGAGAAAGAAAGAGAGAGACCGACTGACCGACCTTGTACACCAGTAAAGCACGCGCAAGCACACGCATCCGCGACTATTACTTTGTTCCGAAGTTGTTCCAAGTTGTTCACAAAGTTTCGCTAATTCTAGCTCATCAGTTACAGCGGAAAAAGTTTACTGTTCAGTACATGGAAAATTGTGAAAATGCCCCTTGAAAAAGGTTGAAACCCATCTTTCAGGGGCATTTTCACAATCATCATCATCATAATAATTATGAAAGATGCCTCAATTGTCCATGAGAAATTTGATAAGAGATAAAAATTTTATCATTGCAGTCATTTATTTATTCTACACGATTTTAAAACTTCGTTTAATAAAAAAAAATAGAAGTGAATTTAAAATAAATGAGACTCCTTCATTGTCGTTACACAATAGCAAATCTGGAAAATTAAAACTCATTGTTTTCAGTAAATTATTGGTGAAATATGTGAAGTTCAATATTGAACCTGCATAAGACGTTTGTTGACAATTTTTTCCAATGTGAGCAATTAGGAAATCTGTGAGAATTCTTAATATTATGATATAAGGATGAGTAAGTCATGCACCTGTGAAGAATCTAAATAAAGTGTTCGCAGATTCCAGCCAAATGTGAGCCACCTCTCCAAAAGCCAACATTTTAGAGTTGGGCAACATTCAATAATATGTATGCACGACAATAGCACATTATCAAAACCTTTCACTTGACATTCAGAGTGTGATAATCAAGTGGGAGAATCATGCAAGGATGCATCATGATCCAACAATAACCGGCAAATCAACTACAACTAATGAAAAGCATTATTATATGGCAAATACATTATTGGACCTGATGCAACTTTTTAACAAATATTGTTGAGTCACTACAATGAGGTAATATGTCATTCTTTTATTACAATATATGAAAACTTTTATAATTCATGACAATTCTAAATACAGAATACTAGTAGTTCTGTGAAAAGTAGACCTCGCGCAGTTATAACGACGTCCCAAACCATAAGCACATCCACACTGATACACTAACTATTTATTTGATCAGATCATGCTTACACAAGATGTAATTATCATATATAACGCTTTCCGGAATTTAGCGCGAGAAAACCAGAAGACATCTAGGCGCCCAGACGAGCTGTTATAAGCTCTTTGCATCCTATTTAATAGAGCATGGAAATTGCATTCAATGAGGCATGAAATGAGGCATGCAATTTATAGTCTACACAGCTGCTAATTTTTTACCAAGTTACATTGAGATATTGAATTGCATGCGTCATGGCATGCAATTTATAGTCAACTCGACAGCTGATTTATGATGAATAATTCTATAGTCTGATTTTCACTCTAATATTGACGTATGAAGGAGGCTCATTTTTCCTTTTATATTATCCTTGAAATGCAAAATTTCCAAAAACCTTATATATACGTCGACGCGCAATTTAAAAAGGAACATACCTGTCAAATTTCATGAAAATCTATTACCGCATTTCGCCGTAAATGCGCAACATATAAACATTTAAACATTAAGAAAAATGCCAAACCGTCGACTTGAATCTTAGACCTCACTTCGCTCGGTCAATAATGTATTTTAAGTGAATTGTTGAAGATTATCAGAGTTCGTAAATTCTCTTTCAGCAAAGGATAAATAGGTCATGCTGACGCACAAAATGGATTCGTCATATCACTTTGATCAAATTATGAAGACGAATAGAAAATTGAAACGTGAGCTCACAGATCATCCCACTCAACCAACTTATCTATAGCTCGTCACAATATCACAAACTAATAAGATCAGCATTGACAGGCTAGACACCCATTTATTGCTAGACTTATATCACAATAATTTAACCATGACCTTTGACTGAACTCAATTGAAGCATGTTTGAAAATTTCATAAAAAAGGATCAGAAAGCTCTTCTGCTTAACCAAACCTACATAGATAATTAGCAATATTGACATTGAACAGCTCGACGAGACATTTCAATAATGTGTTTGGAATCACGTAGATATAGTTTTCTCTTGACCTCAACCTTCTCCAACGATTCCATTCTGAAAACTGTCAGAACTATTCAGAATGCCACTGCAGATGAATCTATTGAATGCAAATACCGTAATTAAATTACCTACAGTAACTCGACTTATTAGTAGTGTTCAGAACCACATACAGGTTGTTTGTAACCTGTAACCCGCACCTCTTCTAAAATAGTTCCGCTGTTAAAACTACGAGAACAATATAGTTCAAAGAGTTGGCCCGAATAAATTAAATAGATACATAAGAAATCATTCTGAAATCATCATCAGTTACCTTAGCTTTTCGACTAATTCATAACGTGATTGTATTCACATATATTATAAAGTGCTGCCTCGATAACTTTCTTTCAAAACAATTTGACTGTATCAATTCAAAACCATCTATTGGAAACCATAATAAATCATTAACTGTTCGCAGTTAATAAAAGGAGGTAGATACAAGAGATAGCCTCTATTTGATATTCGAGGCATCTTGATTGTTGAATACCTTTATTACAGTCAGCATACAAAGCCACATGAGTTTGGATGGACAGAGAAGTGGAAAGCGAAACTCCTTGGATACTTGTCGATTATAACAGAGCTTTCAATAAACAATAATAAAATAGTATTGTATTGACTGGCCTATATGTCACATCGTGAAATCCTGTTTTTGGGCTAATGAATTTATCCTATTCAATTCTAATAGGTTGTAGCCAAAAAAGTGAAAATTAAATAAACGTACTAGAAGAAATGACTGAATATTAGAGAAAACTGCGAACCTATCCATCCATACCTATGCTACTACAGTCAGCATAAGAAGCGAATTCAGTTAGTATGAAATGAGCAGCAAGGCGAGACATGTCGCTTCCACTATACAATAATATGCTGAAGCGATCAAAGCCCTGTTACTGTTGGCAACATAAATGCACTTTTCGTCTCCATTCCGCCATATCAGTCGAGATCTCATATCTCCATCAAAGCATAGATCGCTAAATGATGTGTGACCCAACATCTTCTGAATCGGAGCAGCGACCGGTCTATTCTGATTTATTGCAGCATGTAGCAACAGGAGCATGTCTCACGGCTTATTTTCATGTAACACGTTGGCGTGTGTGAATAATACAGTTCCTGATGAACAGAACATTTCGGAGGCGGCGCGCATGCACTTCCGTTGGTCAGGCGGATTTCGGAGACATGTCTGCTAATCATATCAGTGCGATTTTCGGCGACGAACATGGCGACAGACGACGCAAACTGACGGCAACATCGGGCACTGACGTGTCTCGTCCGTCACGGCAGACAGGTCTGTTGTCCGACTGCAACACACCAACCGTAATGCATTAAGACTGTCTGGCGTATTACAAGACCGACCGACTGAAGGTGTCAAACATTATTAAGTCTGAATGCACGCGTCTATGTAGAACATTCGGCCCGGCTAGCCGAGTACATTTACATGTTTCGCTGCCATAAATAGCAGCGCTTCCAGACATCATTCAGGCATTCTCCTAGCCGTCACAATATACAGGTTAAACACGTGGTGTGGCCGCCTCGTATGTCACCAAATACTCGCTTATCCAAATATCCCATTAGACTACACACTTTTCCCGTCTGGCTTTCCTATTAATTTAAAACGACATAACATATATCTCTGTGAACAGTCCAGTATAGACACAAATATACAATACACTAGCTTATACATATTAATTTGCACTGTCATCTATATATGAGTGGCCCTATAAACACACGCTTCAATACTATAACATACGATAATATACATTTCAATTATCCTTGTATAATGAGAGTGACCCTATAGAGCAAATTATAGCTCCACTTTGAAACAATACAACAACATATACTATATACATATCAATTTCCCCTGTGTCATTCATATGAGTGGTCTTTCGTTACAGACACTCTGTCAATCGTTACAGACACGTCAGTATAATCTAATCAAATAATCTGACGTGAAATGGAAATAACGTCACGACGTGTAGTAGCCCGGATACTAAATCTGGATGTTGTATCCGATTAAGAATTTTAAAATATAGGTATAAAAACAACTTTTTGCAGTTTCAGGGCTTATAACTCTCCAAAAATACATGCAAAAACTTGCACTCGGTGCAGAGGTGTGGACTTTTGGTTAGTTTACCTCCTTACTGACCGACACAGAACTGCAGGGTCAAAAATTCTTCTCCAAACTTTTCCGTCTATACCCTTACTTGAGCATGTATTGTCTGGACTGGTTGACTACTTTTTGATACTCTCTTGTAGCAGAGAAGTGACAGACAAATGTGATTGTTCATCATTAAAGCATCCAAGAGAGCAATCAAGTATAGAAGACATAACCTTATTTGGATTATTGAAGTATTAAAATGTGGGAGAGCAGCAGTTATGGGGTAATCCTCTTCATTCTTTCCGAATCATCGACGTTACAATGTGTTCTTGTAAATCAATCGACCGAGAAGATCGAAGCATCACATCAAAATCTATCATTTTCCAATCAATTCTGAAAAACTCGAAAGAACCTCAACAGGGAGCCAAAAAACAAGAATTATGATTCAAGAATATTGTGATTTATATTCTCTGATTCCTAAATCACTGGAGCTGCTCAATATTGTTGATTACAATAAAAAATGCACTTCCTCTGACCTAGCCTGCTTACAAGAATTAAAAACTAAAAATTGGTGTGTTGAAATCAACAACAAATTAAGCAAAAACGAAGCTGTACTTAGCTAGTTGGAGAAACATAAATCACAAACATATGCTGCTTTTCACATTCAAGGTTTTCAACTTGAATCAGCGAAGATGAAATGCAGATTGCAACAAGTTGAACCCTCGTGCATGAGGTAGGTAGGTAGCGCAGTTCTTAGAAAGAACACATATTCGAGATATTTAATCTATAGAACAGCAGTTTTGACGACTTTTGAGAAATATCATCGAATATCACAATTACACAAAGGAAAAAGTACTCTGAAAACAATTATATACACAGATATTCAGTAGTCTGATCGTAGTGTCAAATATGTTGCTGCCAATCGTCATTATGTTATTCCCCTAAATTATTCTCCTTTAAGAATGGGGCTTATAAGTTCAATGAGCAAGGAAAGTTGTGTGAGTGCGCCACACCAGATTTTTTCATTATTGTTACTTAACGCTTATATTATCTTGGGAACAATACGTTTCATCGACATGGCCAACCATTCGAAAATGCAGCTTAATAAATTTCCTACAAGTTTTGTTCAGTAGAGTATTGTGATATCTTCAATAGTTTTCGCGATATAATATGCTCTTGAGAAATTTTAACCGTGATTAATTTCACGAGAACCAATCAGAGAAGGCGCTTTTGAAAAGACGGCTTCTCTGATTGGTTCTCGTGGAATTGATCACGGTTAAAATTTAACCGGCTGTTGTGCAACCGGCACTAAGAATTTTAAAATATAGGTATAAAAACAACTTTTTGCAGTTTCAGGGCTTATAACTCTCCAAAAATACATTCAAAAACTTGCACTCGGTGCAGAGGTGTGGACTTTTGGTTAGTTTACCTCCTTACTGACCGACACAGAACTGCAGGGTCAAAAATTCTTCTCCAAACTTTTCCGTCTATACCCTTACTTGAGAATGTATTGTCTGGACTGGTTGACTACTTTTTGATACTCTCTTGTAGCAGAGAAGTGACAGACAAATGTGATTGTTCATCATTAAAGCATCCAAGAGAGCAATCAAGTATAGAAGACATAACCTTATTTGGATTATTGAAGTATTAAAATGTGGGAGAGCAGCAGTTATGGGGTAATCCTCTTCATTCTTTCCGAATCATCGACGTTACAATGTGTTCTTGTAAATCAATCGACCGAGAAGATCGAAGCATCAAATCAAAATCTATCATTTTCCAATCAATTCTGAAAAACTCGAAAGAACCTCAACAGGGAGCCAAAAAACAAGAATTATGATTCAAGAATATTGTGATCTATATTCTCTGATTCCTAAATCACTGGAGCTGCTCAATATTGTTGATTACAATAAAAAATGCACTTCCTCTGACCTAGCCTACTTACAAGAATTAAAAACTAAAAATTGGTGTGTTGAAATCAACAACAAATTAAGCAAAAAACGAAGCTGTACTTAGCTAGTTGGAGAAACATAAATCACAAACATATGCTGCTTTTCACATTCAAGGTTTTCAACTTGAATCAGCGAAGATGAAATGCAGATTGCAACAAGTTGAACCATATTTATCATAATGTACCTAATTCTTGAAAGTTGATACTCAACTTGAAGTTAAATGAATGTTTTGCTTGAAAGTAGTATTCATGACTCAACCGAGAGCTTATTAAGAAATTAAACGTTCAAGTTCTAGTTCCGATCGGAGATTTCAACTTGGCGCACTGTAATTTTCTTCAATAAATCTCGGTAGAGTGAGAGCGAGGGTTGCTGAGGAGATTTTAAATCGATAAATAGACTCTTGCAACGTCCGGACCGATTAAACCACCTGCTACTGCCACCGTTCAGAAGCGGTTTCTCGGCACTCGGCACCGATTGAAATGGCAGTCATCAACTTTGGATTTCACAAGAGCAGGCGAGCGAAGACCTCTTTTGCAAACGGCCTTGCAAAATCTCTTTCTACTCTCCGGCTAAAAGAGGCTACTGCAATATTGCAGATAAGATCACGAGATACGCCGTAATGGTAACGTTTGTTCAGCTTCTTCATAGATGGGATGAATCAGCTGTTGTGAGATGGTTGATTCAGTTTAATGAGTTTCACTATGCATTGTCAGCATTGCTTGAAGGGAGAGTATTGATGTTGTATTCAAGGAATGCTGTCAGTTTGATATGAATCTCACTTCGGATACCGCTAATGCCTGCGAAGGATATTTTTACTGTACATCGAAGGATGAACACAATGAACATTATGATACAGAACCAGATTCAAACAGAGGAGCGTATTTTATTTGATTAGTAGTCCAAATCAGAATTCCAATGAAGGATTGAATTGAAATGTGAATTAGTTGCATTGCAAATAAGTTATAAATTAATTTATTATTCATTAGTCAAAGCAATGAGTGCTCAAAAAAAAGTATAGAAGGAAAAGTTTGGAAAACAATTTTTGACCCCGCAGTTCTGTTTAGGGTAGTAAGGAGGTAAACATATCAAAAGTCACCACCCCTACCCACTGTCCTTAGGTGTGGTGGTAATTCAAAGGTACCATTTTTTGGTTTCTCGCATATAACTCGAAAACTATGCATCTTACGGATATGACTGTTTTAAAGAAAATTGAAGCTTATATATAAATTACTGCATTATATGCATCTCACAACTTTTTCTACATACCCTATAGATTTCGAGATGAGTCTCATTTCTGAGAAAATTTCAGGAGCTCCGTAATATTCTTAAGAAAATGGCGGATAATGACTAAAAATCCATGTTTCTCACGGTTTTCTCGAAAACGGCTCTAACGATTACTTCAAATTTATACTATGGATAGCTATTTATAAGCCCTATCAACTGGCATTAGTCTCATTTCTGGGAAAATCTCAGGAGCTCCGTAATATTCTTGAGAAAAATGGCGGATAATGACTAAAAATTCATGTTTTTCACCGTTTTCTTGAAAACGGCTCTTCTAACGATTTTCTTCAAATTCATACCATGGATAGATATTCATAAGCACTATCAACTGGCATGAGTCTCATTTCTGGGAAAATTCCATGAGCTCCGTAATATTCTTGAGAAAAATGGCGGATAATGACTAAAAAACCATGTTTTTTCACGGTTTTCTCGAAAACGGCCTATACGATTTTCTTCAAATTTAAACCATGGATAAGCTATTCATAAGCCCTATCAAATGACATGAGTTTTTTTCCTGGGAAAATTGCAGGAGCCCCGTAATATTCTCGAGAAAAATGGCGGATAATTACTAAAAACCATGTTTTTCATGATTTTCTCAAAAATAACTTGACCGATTTTTTTCAAATTCATACCCTGTATAGTTATTTATCAGCTCTATCAATTGGCATGAGTCTCCTTCCTGGGAAAACAATGGGGGGTCCACCCCATCCTTGGGAAATGGACTTAGTAACCTCCTTCTCGTGCATGAGGTAGGTAGGTAGCGCAGTTCATAAAAAGAACACATAGTCGAGATATTTCATCTGTAGAACAGCTGTTTTGACGACTTTAAAAAAATGACGACTAAAAAATCATCGAATTCCACAATTATTCACACAAAGAAAAAGTACTTTGAAAACAATTATATATACACATATACAGAAGTCTGATCGTAGTTTCAAATATGAGCAAGGAAAGTTGTGTGAGTGTACCACACCAGATTTTTTGAGTTTCTGTTGGGACTTCTCAGAAAATATTAAAATCCCCATCCCCACCCCATGTGCTGAAGGGATGAGGGTGGTTTAAATGTTGAATTATTTGAGCTTTTTGTTTCCACGCTTAGATCTTGGGAACAATGCGTTCAACCATCATGACTAACTATTCTAAATTTAAGATTGATAAATCCTCTACAATTTTTGTTCAATGAAGTTTTGTGATATTTCCAACAGTGTTCGAGATATCCGCTCTTGAAGGTGTGGAATTGTCGAAATAACAGGCTGGTTTCTATCCATTTTTTGCTCTTTCAGGGCTTATAACTCTCCAACAATGTATTGCTCAAATTAATGCTCATTGTAGAGCATTGGATTATCTTCAATTTGATGTATTTTTCACTATTCCAAGTTCACCTTTCATTGTTATTGCTGAGGAGGAGCTTGATCAGCCTGTTGAAGGCTTCACGTGTCAGCCTCCAACAGGCTGATGAAGCTCCGCCTCAGGAGTGAAATGCATTCCTCAATACACCAAGAAAAGTGAGTTTTTCCAATTACAAATGTAACACAGTGTCTGAAATATAACAAAGTTATTATAAATAGTGTTTTGTCATGGAAAGCAACATCAATCTAAAGTTTCTTATGACAAGATATGTGAGCTATGATATTTAATTCGTATGTTACCGAAACCATGGGAAAAGACAAACTTTTCAACATATATGGTGTATGTTATTTATTTTATTCCTATCAAAATATCAAGAACTCATGACACATGACAGATGACACTGTACGTGGAGGTGGAACATCAAACTCTGAAGAAACAATAGAATTCGACAATGGAATTTCTATTCCTGCTGGATTGGAAAAGATTCCACAACTCCACTATTATTAATCAGATCCACAACACATCTACTGGAATCATAACACAGTACCACATCTGCTAGATATTATAATTTCCCAACAATCTGGAAGTTCTGGATTGTCAAAACATCAATAGCCTATTTCCCTAATTTACCATTGATATGATAATATATTTTATGATGCTTTATAGTGCTGACGAATCATAACCTCTTTTGGACTAATCCCAATCAAAATTCAAGAATGGGATAGTAAGGGCTTGAAACCCTGAAATGTTTTTTCTATTTCCAATCATTTTATGATTGTGTTTTTGTCTTTGTTGAATAAATGAATGAATGATTTTATTGTTTATTATGGCTCAACTCACACTTACGCGATTCAGGTCGAGAAGAGATTCGACTCTAGTCGATAGCATGTGTTTCCAAATGGTGACACTCAGACCAGTCGATTCTAGTCTCCGCGACGTCACCATTTCAAAACACATGCTCGAGTCGACTCAAGCACACTAGAGTCGAGTCTCTTCTCGATCTGAGTCGCGTAAGTGTGAGTTGAGCCAATCATTATTCCCATAGTTAAAAATGGGATTTCATTTAATTTAATCAAATATCAAATTGTGTGTAAAGATATATATTGCAAATGTAGAGAGAATAATATCGTTAATGATACTCTCTTACTCTATAGTTAATACTTTGAATAATTAATCATCTCTTACTGTCCCAGAAATGTTTAACTGAACCAGAATTAGCTGGTTCTGAAATTCTCTCAAGTTGTTCATTTAAAATCTTTCGATGATTCACTTCATTCATTTGCAACATTTATTAAGTTTAGTGCTCTACAGTCTACGCAACAGACAACTAGAAATCCAGTGAGATCGCACTCTCTAAACCAACAGCTGCACGGCATATTTCCACGCTATTAACAGACAACTATAGTTACTCTTGTCTGTGCTATTAGATAACTCTCCAGTCATCCAGCTGATAACCGATTCAAGGTCCGGCAACCTCCACCGACCACCGGCGTCCAGAATGACAGTTGGTCAATAAGTCGAAGAGTGGTACTCACTCACTCACTCACTCACTCTTTGCACACTGACCGAAACAACCAGTTTTGAAGGGCGAAGAACATGACTAGTCACCGCGGGTCACTGACCTCTTGTAATTCTCAGGTGTGTTTTGCAATGTTAACCTGTTGGCGGAGATTGAATGCCACAGAAAATGCTGCGAAAGAGAGAGTGATTGCAAAGGAGGATAGAAGAAGAAGACAGCAAATGATAGAGGGACTGAGAGTGACGGAATTATAGATGATAGAAAGGAAAAGCAAGAAAGAGAGACTGCTTTAGAAATATATAGGATGAGAAGATAGCAAATGATAGAGATGACGTGAGAGTAAAAGATAGGGTTAACCGAGAATCAAAGGATAGAAAAGGAGAAGCATGAGAGAGAGAGAGAGAGAGAGAAAGTGATTTGGAAAAACATAGGATGAGAAGATAGCAAATGATAGAGAGGGAGTGAGAGTGAAAGACAGGGTTGGCGGAGGATTGCAGCACAGGAGACAGAAAGGAAACGAAATAAAGTAAGAGTGATTGAGAGAAAATTAGGAGAAGATAACAAATGATAGAGAAGGAGTAAGAGTAAAAGACAGGGTTAACGGAAAATCATATTAGACAGAAAGAGAAAGCAAAACGAAAGAGTGATTTAGAGAAACATAGGATGAGAAGATAGCAAACGATAGAGAGGGAGTGAGAGTGAGAGACATGTAACGAAGAATCATAGCTTAGGAGAAAGAAAGGAAACAAAATAAAGAGAGAATGATTAAGAGAAACTTAGGAGGAGAAGACAGCAAATGATAGAGAATAAAGTAACGAAAGACGGGAATGATAGAGGAAAATAGGGACAGAAAGGAAAGAGAGATTGAGAGAATGATTAAGAGAAAGACAGGAGGACGAGATAGTAAATTTATAGAATACAGAAAAGTTTGAGAGAGAATGGATGGGATTGATAAGAATGAAGTAAGAAGGACGTAAGTTTGAGAAAGATAATGAGTAAATTCACCTTAAACAGCAATGTCAGAGAAAAATACGAGAGAGAAAGGGAGAGAGTGATTGAGAGAACTAGTGAAGGACGAGAGGCTGAAAGTGAGAGAGTAATGACATGTGATAGCGGAAGACAGAGATAAAGATTGTGAACAAGAAAAAAGATAGATAGGAACAATTCACACAAGAAAGAGCTGGTACAGAAAAATACAAGAGAGAACAGAGAAGGAGAGAGAGAGAATGAGAGCAATTGGGGAAAATGGATTAATGGATTGAGAGAGATAGAGTGAGTAGATCAAAGAGTGCAATACTTGAATGAGTAGGTAGCAGATATGATGCAACCAATGTTTCCCTATACTACTACAGGTTGTTGTTGCAAGATCTAGTAAGCGGTGATTCTGCTCTAAGCTCTAGCTTCAAATATCTTGCTATCTCTATCTTGCTTCAAATAATTAGAAGACTAGCCGATCAATTAAGAGCGACTCTGATGACTTGTGATTCTCCCATTCTTACTCCCATATTGCTTAATAGTTGCTCTCACTCCATACCCTATTGATATCTTCTTCTCCATGTGCCTGTCCGCTTCCAGACGTTGGCTACCATGGTGGCTAGTTTCACCCTATCCTCAACAGCTGCACACTGAACAATTCCGCGGTGTTCATGGAGAACCAGGTTCTCAAATCTTTCAGCCATGAAATTCTTCTTCTGCCGACCCCTCTCCTTGCAATATGCCCTGTAGCAGATCATAACGGTGTGGGTTTCTCATAATATGCCCCAAGTATTGCAATTTTCTCGCTTTTATACTATTTAGGAGCTCTCTTTCTTTACCCATTCTTCTAAGAATTTCGGCATTAGTTACACGATCCATCCATGAAACGTTTGATATTTAAGTGATTAATTTAGGGTTAGGGGATAGATCACTCTTCATCTTAAGCTAATAAATGAGTAAATGGGACACGCTTGATAAGTTGTACATTGTACATGATATAATAAGTGTAAATGATTATGCATGATAAGTGAACATGCTGGGTAAATTAGATTGAACTTAATAAGTGAATTTGTGCATCATAAGTGGACCTAATTGTACACGATTAGCAGCCATCAGTTAACCTGAAGCTAGATAACACAACTCGACTACACAATGGAATGATGACATTGCACTCACATAATTCGTATATTGGTTCCATTATATTGCATAGTTTTCCGGCCATTAAATTTGATAAGGTCTTTTTTTATTGCGGATGATGCCCACAAGAGCGTTTTGCTTGTGCGAGTGTAATGGGAAGTGCGAGGGTGATTTATGAGACGATCAAACGTCCATTCCTATCCGATGGGATTCGGCGGGATTCAAACCCGCGACCAGGTTTTATTGCAACTGACCCTTATTAAAGAAAATAATAAGACTGAAAGTCTTGAAAGTAAACCTCAAAAACAAAACGGAGTGGTCACATGAACATCAATAGTCAATACTCACGTTTCATATTTGAAGTTAGCAACAAATTTTTCCATCATGGATCAGTTCTACATCTCTGACTACAGTGTTGAATTTTATATAAATGACCCACCCATATGAATTTTTTCAATTTTTTCATTTGCTATCTATCAGTTGTTCAACTCAATATTTTTTTTTTTCGAGATGATGCTTATATTAGCTCTTGGGTTGTGTGTGGGTAAAGGAAGGTGATGATGAAAGATGAATGGACCTACAGTTATGAGTAGGTCAACAACGAAAACTTAAAAACAGTGGAGTTACTGAATAGTGAAAAGTAAACATACCAACGTGAGTACTGAGTACGCAAGTCTTCTATGAAAAAACAAATGCTTTTCAGGGAGCCCAAGTCAATAAAATAACAGAGAACAATAAAATTCGCCCTGAATAGGAAAATTAATCTCCTATTACTGTATTTACAATTTTAGAACCGAAACTAGTTGTTCAACTATTTTAAGTTTTTTAATAAATAAAGGGTGCTACAAGTTTTATTTTGTTTTAAGGTAATATGCCACAATATTTATGTATTTGATCAATAATTTTGATAGAACAGTATTTCATAGTTTAAATTTGAAGGGAACGATTTTTTAAATAATTATTAGTTACAGTTTGGTGCTACTATGAATTGAGACAGGAGGAGAAAGCATATTATTAGTAATTTGATATTGATTCGAAATATAATTATTATTGATTATAAATACTGATCCTCTGTTAATTTATAACATTGTAGAAAAAGGTACGATAGAAATCTAAGTTTACTACTGCCATGAAAATGTTGAATTCAATCAAATAAGTTTCTATAAAAAAGTAAGAGCATACGGAGTGACTAAAAAGATTTTCATTTCTTCTAGACAGTGATTGATTTGATAATTATTATATTAATCATACTATATGATAATTTTGGAAATTTCAATACTAAGTTACTCACTTTAATTGTTCAAGGAACAGAACACTGCCTGACAGCTGAAGACTAAACAGTAAGCTTTCACAAAAAAGAAGCTCAATTAAAAGAATTGCAAGCAGTCAGGTCATTTCATTTATTTTTTTCTAATTCAGAATTTCGAATGGGTTGAAATTCATAGCAACAGATCTTTCCATTATATACAGTATCTTATAAAATAATACAACTGGATTTTTATAAAATATGCCATTTTCAAATAAGCTTCCAGAACTTCTCCGTCATATTAATCATGAAATAACTTGGGCCATCAGATTCTTATAGGTATAAGTTATACTCAATTGAGTAAAATTTCTCTTAATCAGAAGATTAATAAAAATACTCAACTTTCTATTAGTTAGTCATTTCCATATACTCTATACTCTACAATATCTACTTATTTTATTCTACGAAATATGACCGACAATCGCCGGTTATAGACGGAAACTAATGGAAAATTGAGGATATTGGTTTTATTGGTTACAAGCTCAGAATTATGTTCTTGATACATGGGAGAATGGAAGATCCTCACAAGAAAGACCGAACGACAATCATAGCCTAAATATGAGCAGAGAAAACTTAAACTTTTGAAAGATTGTTTATTCTATAACATTAGGCTAGCAATCACAAGGGTAATTAGATAGGGATAGTAAAGAAGAAGAATATGATGAAAGAAGAAAGGACAAATAAGAAGAAGGAGGAGAATTGTACAGGAACGTTGTTGAGATTGTTGACAACGGATGTTGAACGGTATTGCAAAACAGCTACAAGAATATCGTTGCAGGAAACCTGTATACCGACAGACAGACAGAGAGGAGGTGCAGCAGAGTTGAGCAGAGCCGAGAGCATTTATTGCGCAATGTCCGCGGATCCGTCGAAGGCCTGAAGAAAGAAGAGAGAAAGTGCGACTGAAGAAGAGTGAGAGGAACGTACAAAATGAAAGGGGACAATTGCCGGCTTCCGCACACCACCTTGCCTTGGCCGCATTTTCTACCAAACGGCAGAACAGAAGAGAGCGATAAGGAGAAGAAGAGCAAGAGAGAGAAGAACAAGAAAGAGACAGAGACAATGAAGGAGGAGGAGGAGGAGGAAGAAGAAGAGGAGGAGGAGGAGGAGGAGGAGAAGAAGAAGAAGAAGAAGAAGAAGAAGAAGAAGAAGAAGAAGAAGAAAAGAAGAAAAGAAGAAGAAGAAGAAGAAGAAAAGAAGAAAAAGAAGAAGAAGAAGAGGAAGAAGAAGAAGAACAAGAACAAGAAAAAGAAAAGAAGAAGAAAAGAAGAAGAAGAGAAGAAGAAGAAGAAGAAGAAGAAGAAGAAGAGGAGAAGAAGAAGAAGAAGAAGAAGAAGAAGAAGAAAAAGTGAGAGAGATAGAGAAAAAGTAGAACCAGAGAGGGAGAGAGAGTGTGTGAGAGAGTTTGAGAGAGAGAGGGACAGAGACGAAGGAGAAGACGAAGAAGGAGTAGTAAGAGAGAAAAATAAGGAGGTAAGAAGAGAGAGACAGACAAAAATGAGAAGACAAAGAAGAAGAAGAAGTAGTAGAAGAATATGAGGAGAAAGGAGAAATGAGAGGATAAGAATACAGATGATGAGGAAAGGAAGAAGAAAAAAAAGAAGAAGAGGAAGAAGTAAAAGAATAACTGGAAGAAGGATAAGTAAGAAGTAGGAAATACGAAGGAAAAGGAGAACAGAAAGAAGAAGAAGAAGTAGAGGAAGGAGGAGAATTAGAAGAATGAGAAAAATGGGAGAAAAAGTATGATTAGAAGAGAACGAGAGGAAGAGATAGAATAATGAGAGGAAATAAGAGAAGCAGGTAGTAGAAGATTAAAGGTGGGAACGAGGAGGAATAGGGGACAATCTAGGATCAGTCTTCAAATAAAAAGGTCTTAGTCTTGGACCAAGTCTGTGTAAAAAATCTGAGATACTTTGGGTCCATCAATGTATAGCATGTAGGCCGTTTGATACCTGCACAGGTGAAAGTACCAAGAGTACCTGATCATGTACAAACACTTGTACCGACCATGATAATAACAATTCATCAGAAGAGCAAGTAGTTTTGCATGCCTTCACATACAATAAATCTGTCCGGTTGAACGGTCACTACTGACCGTCACTTTTATTACCAAACACAGTGATCAATATGTGCATTTTTAATGCATTATTCCTCTCACAATCCCCTCATATCTGAATATACAATCCACAAATGATTGTTAAGTATTTATATAGTAATTGGTAATAGGACGGTAGAGTGTACTCTGTAATATTTACTCCCTACACACACACGTAAACCCACCCTTCCATGGGGCTCTCTCAGTGAGAATAGAATGTATGATAATTTTTCAAGGTCTTTTAATTTTGGAAAGTGTATTTTGAATTTAGTGTTATAGTGTCTAGATACGATTTTAGCCGTTTTAAGGTTTCTGTTCACAGATTCGATTTTCTCCTTGTTATATTTGTTTTTTTGTCTTACTCTGTTTCTGCATATTTTAAACGAAGATATCGGATGGAATTTCAGGCAATGGTTCTCTATTCTCGTTTACTTTTTGGATAATCTTTTCTTTAGTCGCTTGATTCGTTTCTCGAATGAGTTCATAGAGCTTTTTGGTTTTCTTCCTTGTGTTGATTGACATAGTCGTTCATCATCTGTTTGCCAATGTCAATGTCAAATAAAGCATTTGCGTTCATGTGTCCGTTTAGAATCTCAAATGGAGTTAGTTTTGTTACAGAGTGAATACTATTATTGTACGCTAAAATTGCATGTATCACTTTTCTCTCGATAGAATCGTCTTTGAATTGAGCTTGATTATTGAGGAGTCTAATATGCTCGACAAGGGTTGAATGCAATCTTTCACACATGCCGTTTGACTGGGGATGCTGTGTGCTGATAAAGTGAATCTTTATCTCATGAAGTGCCATCAATTCTTTCACCACTTCATTAGTGAACTCCGTACCATTATCTAAAACTATAATTTCTGGAACACCGTGATGACTAAAGAAATCTGATAGTTTATCAACTAGTTCAATTCCTTGTGCACCAGCAAGTGGATAGGCTTAAATTTAGTATAGTTTATAGTATATTTTATCTAAAACTATAATTTCTGGAACACCGTGATGACTAAATAAATCTGATAGTTTATCAAATATTTCAATTCCTTGTGCACCAGCAAGTGGATAGGCTTGTGCATAATGTGAAAAACTATCTATTATTGTCAAAAATTGTCAATAAACCTCTTTTATCAAAAGTAATGCTATCAATATGAATAGTTTGAAGTGGTTTTGAAGCAGTGGGGGTGAGATCATTTCCAAGTTCAAGGGTACTATTACATTCTAAACTCACTGGGTTCTCCACGCATTATTGCGTGTATTAATAATGAGTGTAGCATGAACCATCAATTTCACTAGTAAATATTTAGAAATTAATTGTTTTCAACTTTATTCCATAAAGGTCGTTAGGATGCATTTACGCAAAGAAGCCTAGCAAGCTAAGTCCCTTTTATGTGGGACTGTCTCTATTCCTGAGTTCGAGAGCCCAGCCATGTTTGACATGAATGATTGATCCTCACTACAGAGCTGTAGGTGCTAGAAAATATGTTTATTTACTAATATATAAATTTATTCATTTACTGTACGTGTAGGCCTTGTAGGCTATATTGTTCGAGAATCCATATTTCATAGTGATGTTTACTATAGTAATACAACACAAATTTGAGTCAATTTATGTAAAAAATACCTAGTCAATATAATTTGTATTATCAAATAAATTAAACGTTTTATTGCATTGGTGGTTGATTAGTTCTGATTATTTATGATGTTATATTGATAGTTTAAATAGAAATATTATTGCATTCATAAGGGGAAGTGAATCACTGCTTCCATGAAGAATGTGGAATAATGAAAACATATTTTTTAATTTCATTGAAAACTTGACTAAACAGAGAAATTCAAAAAGTATTGTGTAGGGGCAAGCATAATGATGTTTAGCCCATTCCCAGGTTGTTTCCATCATACGCTTTTCTGGTTCATCACTTCGTTTCTGTTAGATATAGCATAATCTGTAATTCTAATAATATAATTATCTGAATAATCTTTGTCACTAATTGTAATCCCTGATTAATCCCTGGGAATAATCCCTGATTAATGTGAAATATGCCAATGAATCTTGTAGAAAGTAGGTTGAATCTAAATAATAAAGCTACAATAATTATAAATGTGTATAGAGAGATACAGAGATACATACAGAGATAAAATGTTCAATTTCGAACAAACCTTGAATTTGAAAAATAGTTGTCTTTCAAAAACTTATTGAGATTCACTTAATATTGATATTCACCACAATATCACATTTACTTTATAACTAGACCGAAAGTTAACATAAGAAAGAAAATATAAATAATATGCTAATCTTGTTATCCCACGATTTATTGAATAAATACATAAATGAGCTTTCAAATGGATAAAATTGATAACAAGTGTGAGAAACTCATACAAACGGTGGGAAGTAGTATTGAAATAATAAGGAAACAGATTATTGATTCAAACAAGTGAAAAAACTGAATAAACATGTTTGGAAAGAGTGATAGTGAGGAAAGTGCAGACCTCAATCTGAAGAAGAAAGTCAATGATGAGAGTATCTATAGAGGTCAGACCCAATTAATTAATTGTTTATTACTTTCCTTATGTTTTACTTTGACTTTCCTTGTCGTTTACCTTTGAGCAGTGTTTATCGTTCAACTATGTTAATCGAAGCGTCAAAAAACTTCACTTTTCATCCAGCATTCTACCTAATGATAGGCCTACTCTTTTCATGATTTCCAGACAGTTCAAGATGAATAACATGTTATCCTAGTACGAAAACGAAATAAGAAGTACAAATGTTGGAAGTTGAGAAGAGTTTTAGCTTAATTTGTCATGGAATAATTACGTATTTGAATAATTTTTGTTGTGTTTACCCATTGCTCTAGCTTCTTCATGATATATAGTTTCTTGTTGGTGTGTTTTTTTTCCTCAATTTTACAGTTTCTCCAAAGTTTTAACTTTTTAAGAGTTTGCAATTAATTTAATTAGTAAGTAAGTAGTAATTAAGTATTTGCAAATCTGATAATCTGTGTTTTTGGTTTGTACTGGATAATAATGATAATAATAATAATAATAATAATAATAATAATAATAATATAATAATATAATAATAATAATAATAATAATAATAATAATATATAATAATAATAATAATAATAATAATAATAATAATAATAATAATAATAATATAATAATAATAATAATGGAGACTCCTGCTAAATAAGGAGACTCCTGCCTTGGGGGCCTTTGCTGACATGTGCAGATCCATACGGAATGAGAGGGAGGATTGTGCACCAGTAACTGAGGAGGAGGTGAGAGGAGTGATTAGAGGCTTAAGGAACTTCGCCTCACCAGGCCCTGATGGTATTAGTGGGTACTGGTGGAAACATCTGCCTTGTACCCATCGTCACTTGGCACGGATATTCACCAATTATTTGTGTGAACATCACCCCATCCCAGGTTGGCTGGTGGAAGGAAGAACGATCCTCCTACCCAAAAAGGGTGATTTGTCCAACCCAGGCAATTATAGACCAATCACCTGCCTGAATGTCTGCTACAAGATCCTTACAAGGATCATAAGTGATCGAATATTGCAGCACATTCAGCCAGTATGGCAGCAGTGTTTTGAGCAGCGGGGCAGTAAAAGGAACATGGCGGGCTGCAAAGAAAATTTGATTGCTGATAGATGCATCATGCAAGATTCAGTTCAATATAAACGTAACCTGTCCATGGCCTGGATTGATTACAGGAAGGCATTTGATACCACATCACACCAGCTAATAGTGCACTTATTACAATGCCTTTCTGTGCCTCCAAGCATAGTGAGATGCCTGGAAGATCTGTTTGCCCTGTGGAAAACCCGTTTTGAGGTCAGATCACAGCAGAGAATGGTGTCAACTAGAGTGGTAACTTATAGGAGAGGTGTCTTCCAAGGAGATTCATTGAGCCCTCTTCTATTCTGCATTTCACTGCTGCCATTGTCTGCTGCCCTGAAGAAAACAAAGGGCTATTGCTGTGGCACACCAGGAAACAGGATCCATAGAGTGAGCCACCTTTTCTATATGGATGACTTGAAGATTTATGCAGCTAGCAAATCTGACCTCAAGTTGGCTGTAGGTGTGGTGCAGCGATATTCAAATGATATTGGCATGTCTTTCGGGTTGGACAAGTGTGCAGTAACACATCTCCTGAAAGGAAGGTTACAGGGCCTGGTGCAGGAAATGGAGCTTATTGATGGAAGCATAATAAGAGCCCTGAGAGCTGGAGAGTCATACCATATCTGGGATTTGATCAGAATCAAGCTCAGGATGCTGTTAAAATAAAGATGGCTCTCTGCAGTGAGTATAAGAGGAGACTCAGGAGGCTCTGGTCATCTGAGTTATCTGGTAAGAATAAAGTTGAAGCCACCAACATGCTTGCTGTGCCGGTTCTCACCTACTCTTTTGGAGTGGTTAAGTGGAATCGGAATGAGCTCCAGGACCTGGACAGGGAACCCGAAAAAGGATGCACATGGAGAGAAGTTTACATCCCCGCTCTTCTGTTGCCCGAATATACCTGCCAAGGCATGAAGGGGGCAGAGGTCTACTTGGTTTGGAGAATCTGCACAACAGGGTGGCCTTACAGTTTGCCTGCAGCATACAAAGATGCTCTGATCCCCTTATGCAGCTGGTTCATGACCATGAAGTTGCAGGGGTTGGGGCCTTCCTATATAAGGCAGCACAGCATGCGGCAGATACCCTTGGTCTCGATTTTCGCACTGATCGGGAGGAGGAGCATGAGCCTAATCAGCTCAGGGCTAGAATAAAGACTGCTGAGTCCAGACTCCTGTTGCAGCAACATAAGGACAAGTCCTTGCATGGTGTTTTCTACAGGCATGTTGAGGAGCAAGGCTTGTCCAAGCCACTGACTTTTGCTTTTCTGAAGTCAGCAGCCCTGAAATCTGAGACTGAGGGTTTCATACTGGCATGTCAAGATGGTGTCATCAACACATTGTCATACCGCAGCAGAGTAATGCACATGGATGTTCCTGATATCAGTTGCAGGGTGTGTCATAGAGCACCAGAGACGATCATGCACATCCTGTCTTCTTGTTCTGTGCATGCAACTGCAGGCTACATCCATCGACATAATGCTGCTCTGCGAGTTCTCTATTACCATCTTAGACACTCATATGGTATCGACAAAACACCAGTGCTGCCTTATGCCCCAGGGGAGATTGAATCTGTTGTGGGGAATGAGAGGTGCCGAATTTATTGGAATTACTCATTCTCTACCACCAGGCTTTTAAGAGCCACAAAGCCTGATGTTGTCCTCCTTGACATCACTTCGAAGACAATGTATGTCATTGAGTTTTCAGCACCAGCTGAGGGTAACATTGTCACCAAAGAGGAGGAAAAACAGACGAAATATCATGACCTACTAATGGAGCTGCGCAGGCTAAACCCAGGCTACTCTGTGAGAATGGTGGTGTTGATTGTAGGTGTACTGGGAGGCATGAGACCTTCATTTTTGGCCAACCTTGGAACGATTCCAGCCTGTGAGAGACCTGCTGCTGTGCTTGCAGGTCAGATGCAGAAGGCTGTCATTCTTGGATCATTACGTCTACTCAGAGCAAACGATTTAATGGTAACGGACCCAGTATGATTGTTTACCACATGGACATGTGGAGCACTCACTCTGGAAAAATCGCTTGTCACTCTTCCTTGGGGGTCGGAGCCCAGGGAAATGGTGGTCAAGCAAAACCTCAAACAATATAATAATAATAATAATAATGATAATAATGATAATAATAATAGTAATAATAATAATAATAAAGTTTATTCCTTCAAGTATAGGTACAGAATATACAATTGGAAACGTCAGCCATAAATTAAATTAAGATCTAAACAAATAATCACGTCAATTCATTAAATTCTATGCACTATAGTAAAAATATAACTTTCAAGAGTATAATGTCAATAGGAAATATAAACATATATTCAGAAATAATTGTTAAATATCCCTTCATCCATATTAAAATACTCAGCTAGGATTTTACGTTAGAAGCATTTTTAATCTATTTTGAAGGCATTTATTGTCATGGCTCTCACATCGATGGGTAGCTTGTTGAATACTTTTAAAGAAACTAACTTTGAACTTTTCTGAACTCTATCAAGTCTGGTATAGGGCACATCAATGTGTTGCCTTTTTCTTGTATAATGGTGGTGAATATTTTCCCTACATATAAACAAGTTCATATTTTTCTTTACATTTACGGCCAACATGAGAACAAACAAGCTATAAACAGTCATTATCCCTTGATTGATGAACAATGGCTTGCAGTGCTCCAAGTAGTCAGCATTGGAAATAGTTCTTATAGTTATTCTCTTGAAGCAGTAGGATTTTATGAGTATAAGGAGAACACCCCCATAGAGAGAGACCATACGAAAAAGTATTTTGAAAGAAAGCAAAGGAACACATTCCTTCAATCTTCGTAGGAGATACAAAACTCGGTTCAGCTTAATGAATATGAGGGCCCCATGTTAGTGTTTGGTCGAGGTGTAACCAAGAATCTTCACACTCTTCACATTCCTCTCATCCACTTGTCTCAAACCTAAGATCATTTCCTGTGTCTTTCCACTATTGAGAAGGAAGTTATTTGCCCTGAACCATGGATTGTGAATTGTAGTGTGTGATTAAACAATGTGAAAGTGACACATAACGCAGCTACATTTGGGCTGTCGTATAAATTGAAATGGGAACCGTTTTGGGTTTAAGCCTGTGGTACTTTTCTGGAAGTTGCATTATGCATTATTTTAGATTATTATTAAATTAAAGTTACTATGTCTAATGTTCTTCTCTACTGACCCTGTTCTTCTAACAGATTTATCATGATTTGTACATTTTAAAATAGACAAATGATTTTCATAGTTGCTTGTATATTTAATTATTCAATGTATTCTTAACAAGCTCATCTTTTCAGTCAGTTTAGTAGTGTCTAGTACATGAGCATGAGAATTATAGTTCGAAGGATTTGTGGCGAACTATTATGTTCAATTAGTGTCGGTTCGGAAAAGAGTGTGTTAATCTTGAAAAAATGGACAATCAATTGAGTAATCAACCAAATTAAAATAAGCAAACAATATTACTATGTTAATTCCTGTTCAAATTATCATTAGTTGTTCAGTTCTAGTACTCGACAATGTTTGTGTTGTTCATAATGAAGAAGGTGACTTTTATTTTGTTCAAGATTTTGAGCTAGCTCAACACTGTATTCAGAAAAGTAATCGAAAAGTTGTTACGTGAGAATATAGAATTGTGCGTAAAGGTCAAAGGTGTGCATATTGCAGGTCAGTATTACAATACTTAAATAGGACAAAAAATTATTGAAATTACTGGTACGTCTCAAATTATTTCGGCCTGAATAGAGCTCTCATTTACAACTTGACTTATTGTCCCTGGCCCTGCACCTCAAGTTATCTATTCACTTGTAGGCCCAAAAAAATGAAAGAAAAACATTCCGCAATGAATATTTCATTCAACCCACTAACTGCATTTTCTAACTTACAATGGTTGCATTAAAAATAACTGCGTACCAGTTTCCAAAAGATGAAGTGCATAGCCTACTGATAAGAAATTTGGGATGCTATTCAAAGAAGCTGCATTCAAATTAGTACGCACCAGTTCTGAGTAGACCAATTGCATACTGATAAGAAATTTTGGCAGTTGCAGTTGAAGAGTTGCGGTATGATGCTCTGGATCACCAGTAAACAAGGCTAGACAAGATCGGAATCTCACAATGGAAATTTGCAAATGTCATGGTTCACTTGGTAAATAAGTGATATTTGGAGTGTCCAAAACCAAGGCTGTAGTATGAAGCTTTCAATTTCAAGTATGACGTTCGCACATGAAGTAATTGTTGAAAAAGGGTAGGCAGTTGACAGAATTAGATTTGGTGTCATACAACGGTGAACAAAAGTTTTCAGAAAAAGCTAGGTATACTAAAAAAATATTGCTTAATCATGTGTGAGGGTAAATAAGTAGGCTACCCTCGTGTACAGGTACACTTATATGAATATAACCAAAAGAATTTATGAAGAAACTGTAATTGCAGTAGTTCTTACCTGTATGTAAATTAATTCTCATTTTTATTCAGATTTTCATAGAACTATTTGAAATTGCAAACAATATCTTATTCATTAGAGAATCAGGTACGGTAATTAAAATAGACAAATTACGGTTACGGTTATTATGTGGACTGTAAATTTTTGTGATCTTTATAAAAGTGTTTTCATAACCTCATTTGGACTATTTTTATCAAAATTAGGTAGAGGAACAGTTTTGGGTTTATCCTGTTGATTCTCTCCCAATCATTAATTTGATGTTGTGATTAAGGAATGTAATAAATGTAAATGTAATAAATGTAATCAGTTCAACTGTTACACCATAATATTAATCTTCAGTAAACTCATAGATAAGGCCTAAAGTGTTGCAACCAAGACTAGTTTTTTTTTTTAATTTTTCAGTAAATTAGTAGTTGTGAGAATTTTAAGACGTTTATGGACAACTACCACAAATTCATCTTAGCTTCAACACAGAGTTATTTTTTACATTTCTTTAGAGTATTGCATGTTCTGCACCACAATTATTTAAGAGACTTGAAATGTTGTTAAAAAATCCACTTTATTTAAAAAAAAAAAATATTTTACAGGAGCATGCTTTTGTGTATGCTGGTGATGTGTGAGAACACACGAAATAATATTTTTTATAAAAATAAAGTAGAATTTTTGACAACATTTCAAGTCTCTTCAACTATGGAAAATTTCCACAACATCAATTTCACTCTACAAACTTTTACAATTATTGAATGTAAGTTGTGTTTTACACTCAAAGAAAATAGTTTATACTACTTCTCTGAATACAGATGAAGATTATTATTATGTTATGGAACTCAAAATTAAAATGTATTCTTCGCATAGAATAAATTAATGTGTTTTTCATCACAATATCTGTCAATATTTACCCAAAACCAATCATAGAAAGATAATGAAATAGTTTCTGATTTTAATATCATTGCAGTTATAATCTATCGTAAACCAAACATAAAAAAGTACTCACGTGTCGTATTAATAGGAATATTGAATTTTCAAGTTTGTTCCTTACCTGTAAGTGAAAAAAAAATTGATAAAATTACGACATGAGATAAGGTGAGCTTGTTCAAGTCCTGAGATAGTTAGTTATCAAGATAATTATTGCTTGCATTAGAAGTATGTTGACAAAATTCTTCTACACAGCAGAATTCAAGTCTCCAGCACCGTCTTCTTATTCGTGATTCTCCAGCTTTGGTACTCATATTCAACTCTTCAGTATGCCCTCTAATATTCTTTATTCTTCAGCACTCCAATTTATTATCCATACCTACTCTTTAATACTCAGTACATCGGAATTCTTAAATAGGTGAATTAGGTTAACTAACAAATCATTGAGAAAGTGATGGATATTATCAAGGGAAAATGATAATTTTGGTCAGTATTCATTTGGACATCTTCACTCCTAAACATTATTGAATCTCTTACATTGTGATCATTTTGATAATGTACTTATAGTATGAATGAATAAAATAAATGTAACTAACAATGCTACATTGTGATCATCATTCGTTGGATTGAGAATCGAAAAGAATCACAGCTTCATAATTCCTCAGTTTTATAAACTTACACTTTACACTTTTTCATGACTGATGTCAATAATAGCCTATACTTTAAGAAGTCCGATCAAATAGAGTTTAATTAACTAATTATGTACTCATTATGTACTAATTAGCTTTGGTACTCATATTTTCAACTTTTCAGTATGCCCTCTATCATTCTTTATTCTTCAGCACTACAATTCTCTAAAGTACCAACTCTTTAATACTCCGTTTAATACTACATTTCAATTATCTAACTAGAAACTAGGTTGTAACTTGAGATTTTTTCAGATGGTTGAAAAATAACCAGTTTCACCAAACAATTATTTGAAATTTGACAAAATTCAAATAATGAATAATTATTATTTAATCGAACAAGTAATTAGCTGTTATTGTATATCTTAATCTCATTTAGTATTGGTAAAATATGATTAATTAGGAGATACACATGTAATTTATTACAAATCTATGTGAATCTGTGTTATCGCCAAAGTCTTCTAGTACAAAATTAGCCACCGATCGATGGAGCTTGAATGGAAAGATTTTTGAACTTGAACTTTGGTAAACAAGAGCTGAATCGCTTATGAATGGTCGGTAATACCAAGCGATCGCTCCAATTCTCATTGAAAATATGGCTTATTTTCCAGAAGGGCTGAATAACAAATGAGAACAGTTGAAAAGTGAGAGATTGATCAATTTGAGGATAGAAAAGGGTGCGTTGGCCTGTTTATACCTTCAAGGGCACACGAACATCCTTGTAGGACATCCTTTAAAAGGCGCTGTCAACTGATCATTTATTCATAAGCCTGTCAACAAGCCTTATTGATTGCACTTCCTTCTCAAGTGTCGCATTAGGGAGTTCAAAGGCCGCCGATAAATCGACAATCAATATTGAGGAATCATTTTTCAATTTCTTCAATTGATGCGCGAACCAATTCGATTTAGGAATGAATAGGAGAAATTTGCAAGGAATACCTACATCACGAAGTTTTCAAATAATGAGGTCTCTTGTACGAGAACAACTGACACATATTGTAGGTTTCTCAATAATACTGTTACCAACTAGTGATGAATTCCCATGTTATTGAAAGTCTATACAATTAATTCTTTTACTACATAGCCCAGGTAGGCTATCCCAGCAAAATGTGTTGAATTGATGTAAATAGTTGGAATTCAAGTTGTAAAGCTACAATATTTTTCTAAACTAAAACTATTAAATTATTCAACAGTATTATGCGGTCTGCTAATAGCGAAAATATATTCACAATAGACAAATTGACGACAAATTTATGCAAAGAAGACATCTTATCGGAAAATAATATTACGAAGTGCAAGGCGAGTGCGATAATTACAATCAAGGTAGATAGAATAAATATTTTCTATCTACATTGGTTACATGTATGAAGAGAGATCAATGTTATAATGAGAGATCTCTCGGGTTTGTATTTCAGTGGTAAAGTTCATGTTAACGTATTTGTGTTGATTTTTTTTCAAAGTACTCAAATTTTCTCCCAAAAATCTAATGTGTATTCAAAATTGGTCAACTCAATAGCAAGTACCCCTATTGACATTCATTCATAAGCATGGACTGAAAATAAAGCAAGGATTCATCATTTTTCATTTAGTGGTGAATTAGAATTAACTGGTAGTAGTCGTAAATAAGTATTTTGGCTGGACCCTTTCGTTACTTTGGAATAAATTCTATACATTTGTTGAAATACTTATAAAAATATGGACGTTGATTCCATAACTTCATAGAAATACTTTTGATAAAATATGGAAGTTAATAGAAACCATAACAAACTTAAGTATTTCACAAGTTATCAAAATTGATACAGTATTACCGCCTAAAGTTTAAATTTTTTAAACAGATCATTGCAAATTCGGTAGGGTAACAGAAATAGTCCAGGCAATGAATGCTCAAAAAGGGTATAGAGGGAAAAGTTTGGAAGACAATTTTTGACCCCGCAGTTCTGTTAAGGGTAGTGAGGAGGTAAACATATCAAAAGTCCCCACCACTACCCTCTGTGCTAAGGGGGTGGGGGTGGTTCAAAGGTACCATTTTTTGGTTTCTCGCATATAACTCGAAAACTATGCATTTTACAGACATGACTATTCTATAAGAAATTGAAGCTTATATAATTTCCTATAATATTGATCTTACATTTTTTCTATATCTCTATTAAGAAAAATTTAAACATTACGTAGTGGAATAATACATCAAATTAAACAGAAAACAAAGCTCTACAAATCTACGGTGAGCATTCATTTTTATGATACATTGTTGGAGAGTTGTAGGCCTGAAACATCAAAAATTAGGATTGAAATCTGTTCAACAATTCTACACTTTTAAGAGCGTATATCTCGAAAACTGTTGGAGATATCACAAATCACCACAGAACAAATATTGTAGAAAATTTATCAAGCTTCATTTCTGAATAGTTAGTCATGTCGGTTGAACGCATTTTTCTCAAGATATGAGCGTGTAAGCAAAACATTGAAAAATGCAATTTTTAAACCACCCTCATCCCTTTAGCACAAGGGATAGGGATGGGGACTTTTGATATGTTCACCCCCTAACTGGACTCAACAAAGCTGCAAAGCCAAAAAATTGGTTTCAAAACATTCTCTCCAAATTCCTTTGTCAATTGGTCTATTTTTGCATAACTGAAGATCTCACACTCAACACTGAAGCTGCTGCAACAGTCGTGGGGATGTGCGTAAACTTGTGAAATTATGCATCAAATTGAAGAGAATTTGATGCTCTATAAGCTCATGATCAGCATGGATTTTTCCTATCGATATTCAAAAAGTAATAACAGCAAAACTAGCAAATTGAGGGAAATGTGTTTTTCAAAAATGTCACATCTTTTAGAGCGGATATCTCGAAACGTGAAAGAGATATAGGAAAAGTTGTGAGATAAATATTATAGGAAATTATGTAAGCTTCAATTTCTTCTAGAATAGTCATGTCTGTAAAATGCATAGTTTTCGAGTTATATGCGAGAAACCAAAAAATAGTACCTTTGAACCACCCCCACCCCCTTAGCACAGAGGGTAGTGGTGGGGACTTTTGATATGTTCACCTCCTCACTACCCTAAACAGAACTGCGGGGTCAAAAATTGTCTTCCAAACTTTTCCCTCTATAACACTTCGTTGACTGGGCTTAAAACTGTACGTCATATTTACTAAATACAATATATACAGAGTGTTTACGAACTGCCTACCAACACTCTAGGGCATTGTTCCTGGGTGAAAAACACATCTAAATATCATATTTAAACTGTCCGGAAATCTTCAGTTACTCACACAGCGGCCATTTTGTCTTTGCACTTATTATTTATTTTTCCAAATAATGGTTGAACATACGAAATTTAAACATTGCACGATCATTTATAACAACTGGACAAAGTTGGAAAAATATTATGATGATTTTTTAAATCCATAAAACAAAATGGCGGTCATTCAAAATTTTGTTTCTAATAACTCAGAAACCGTTGATTTTACAAAAACTTTACAACAGTAACTTTTTTAGTAAATTTAATTGCCTATCGATTGTTACCAGATTTTGTAAGATTCGACCAATATTAACTGAGATATGGCAGCTTTAATGGTTGGTGACTCACCTTTAGAGGGTTATGTAACGTTATTTTATTGTTTGAAATTACCTAAAATCGCTTACCATTAACATGAAATGCAAATAGAGTTTTTTGCATAATTGAGGCGACTCTATCAGCATGCCTTGAATTGCACTGTAACAAACTTTCAGTGGTCACCTATCACTAAGGCTGCCATATCTCCGTTAATATTGTCCAATCTTACAAAATATGACATTTAGATATGTTTGTTACCCAGGAACAATGCCCTACAGTATTGGTAGAGAGTTCGTAAACACTCTGTATATTGAAAATCAGATAAAAAAATTCCTGAGATTTTTTCATTTTGATAACTTGATAGTATCCGAATTGAGAAACTTTGAAAAATATTACTAGAGATAACTTTTTTAGCCGCTCGCATAACCTTAAGTGAGGCGAGAAAAGTCCTCTTACCCTCACTACATTACCCTCTCAGTCCATTTTTTTCATTTCCATTCGAAGGCCTTGGGGAGAATAATTTTCTTGAAACAATCACTGATATCGTAGATTCTTCTCTATCGTCGCTTATATTTTCCTGTTTTTGTCTATATTTTCAGTAGAAGAAGTCTTCGGGATGAATTTACAGCATTATAATTAATAGATTTTTGTTTAATAATAATTAATAATTAATTAGCATTTGAATAATTATTGCAATATCTCAGTAATTTCCATCTGTAGACTGGCTGGCCTCTATGGCTTCGTATAAAAACAGCTGTGTGAAAAAACAGCTGTGGTTTTTTGTAAAGTGTTTTCCTTTGTAAAAGCCTTTCCTCATGTTAAGTATTTGTCTTAGACCAGTTATAGAATAGACACGGCCAATTGTATATTCATACATAAAGTCGATGAAGCCAACATCTACTGCCAAATTCGCCCACCTTGACGTCACGCATCGTATAGACATTGTTGTTAAACATAGCTTGTTTTCCATAGCAGATTATGATTTATTTATTTATGTAATTATTTTTTATGAAAATGGTAATCTCCTGCGCAGCAGATAATTGCACTGAAATTTTTAGGAAAAAAAGTGGAATATCTTTTCATGTGTAAGTTGAAATTTATACACATAATATTGTAAGTTGTAACTGTTATAAATTATCCTTGGTTATGATGTAAGTGAACTCATTGCAGCATGACAATAAATTAGTTTTGTAGGCTACCGTACCTTATTATTTTCAAAACACATTATAACTTTGAAGAGATTTTCAGTTTGGTGTTAGGATAAGCATTCCTGACCGGCAATTAGGAGGTACTGGGTTCGATTCCCGGGCTGACAAATAATTTTTGAAAAGTAGCGCTCATCGAATTCCCATCTAACTATTTCCCCTGTTGTCAATATTTGCAGTCGCAGAAGTCTTCGGGGTGAATTTAATTCGGATTTTCGTTTAATAATAATTATTAATTCATTAGTATTTGAATAATTGCAATATCTCAGTAATTTCCAACGATTGTTTATTTGATGCTCCATCCTCTCACATGCGCAGGGCCCGCGATCTCGAAGTATTCAAGATTTTGTATTTGGAATTGGAGGACTCAAGGAGGTCACCCATCACACACATTCCTTCTTCAATAATATTCGACGAGCTTTGATAGCAATTCTCTTTTGTTTTCGTAGTCTTGTTTCCATCAACACAGATTTGACATACAACAATCACACAATTATCGAGAGTTCTCAGCAGAAGGCTGTGATCAAAGGAAAAGGAAAGGTATTTTCTAAGGAAATAATCAAGTATTATTTTCTATGTAAAAATTTACCAATATTTTTTAGTAATGGATTCGTTTAGATCCATAGAAAAAATAAACTCTTGGCTAGCATTGTTTCTCTCGGATAGATCCGAATAGCATTCCTGAAAATAATACGAATTATTTTCTGTTCTATTGGAATATTATAACTCGTCTTCTAGTCTCTAGTCTAGTGGATGAATCAGCTATGTAGTTTGAATTGTTAGGAGTCACAGGGAAAATGCAAGAGACCACTATCTTGACTTTTGCTATATAAATACAGCATAGGCCTACTGTGTAGACATTTGAATGATTTTTAGTTTTTTGATGTCAATCATTAATTATTTTATAATCTAAGCTTTGATCGAAATACCATTTTGTTGATTTGGATCTATTGTTACTCCAATTTCTAAAACTAGAAATGTTGTGATCCACAATTCGGCCTCACAGTGCTGGTGCAACCAAACGGCTTCTTCAGAAAATCTAATGGGACATACTCGATCACCAGTCTTACGAGCCTGACTTGGAACACAACGGGGGTAGTGTTTGGATCCCACCAAAAAGTGTAGATACATTCCAATTTTCATCACCAACATTCCGCTAAGTCAAGCCATTATATGGGTACTTATAATGTTTCAGTAATAATTCGATCTGTAAGCATCTCTAGATACAATTTTCAGGGGATATTTATTTATTTGGACGTGAGAAGCGACATTTGCGTGAAATAACTATTTAATCCATACTATGGAAAAAAACTTGAAATACCTACCAAAATTGTGAAAATTGAATGAAAACTTTCTAATAAATACAATGAGCCTACCTTCGGAATAGGCCTAATAATAAGTAACTTTTTCATTGAGATTTGGAAATGGAAATTATGCTTCCGCACTCTGTAGAATTTTCCAAATTATGAATTTGGAAATATTGAATGATATATAGAAACATATTGGGACTATATCCTACAATTATTATTTATTATTATTAATGGAATATTTTGGAAAAGTGATTTTTCATAGGTCATTAGTAGTGTGATCATCAATTAATATTTGAAAATAATATAAAAACTGTGTAATGATGAGATAAGTTGAGTTGTATTGTGTAAGGTCTGGTGATTTGAGTGATTGATTATTCAACAATATCCTCAAGAGGCTTCAGTAACGTAACTTACCAATGGATTAATTTTCCACTGTTTGCATTATTTTCCAGTATTCTGAACTTAGTATTTTCAGTAGGCCTATTTAGTATTCAATGAACATCATCATAATCTTATCATATTTGTGATTAAGAAGTTTTGAGAAGTACTATTTTTAAAAATTGATATTATCTATTTCACTTATTTGCTCTGAGGATATTTTTTGTCAGTTATTAATTATCCATGATCACTTTAATAAAATCATGAATTATCATCAATCATATTTTATGAAAATAATATCAATGTTAATTCAGATATGGAATAGAACGCAATTGCTTTCAAATTTGATATTATTTCGTTTATCACAACGTATGGTGTTTTATTTCGGCTGTTGTTCTCGATCACGTCATCCAAAATCCAATGGATAGAGAGACTCGTGTTCTCGTAAATAGATTCGAGATATCAAATATTGATACATTGATATGCACTCTAAACTGTTTATAAATAGCATCAAACCTTCATATTCATCCAATGCTGACAGTTTGAAGTCAATCTTACTCTAGAATAGTAATATTTGCTACTGTTATCCTTAATTTTGCAGTTTCTCAAATACCTATTGTGTTTTCTTTTAATTTCTTGTCTTTCTGAGCTTCGTACATGCGTTTTTAAAATTCATTATCAAGTGCTTGATCTTAATAATTCACTATTGGGCAATGGGTGTTTCACGTATGTGGATTTTGGGAATGGTTTAAAGTGCTGATGCGGTTTGGTCAATTTGTTGAAACATTACAGTAGTGTTTTACAAAATGTAGGTAAAGGTAATAAAGGTTAAACATTTTAACTTGAAAATGGCC
Organism: Nilaparvata lugens; assembly: GCF_014356525.2. Classification (NCBI taxonomy): domain Eukaryota; kingdom Metazoa; phylum Arthropoda; class Insecta; order Hemiptera; family Delphacidae; genus Nilaparvata; species Nilaparvata lugens. The sequence goes on from NC_052510.1 coordinate 20,445,714, forward strand.
AAAGTAGGTCGAAACTAGTCTATATTTATTTATTTACAATGCAAATACCTAACAGTAATGTAATAACATTGAAAGATAAAATAATAAGGAAGTCCTTGCTGTGCTATTTTTCTTCCAAATTTATAGATGACAAAGTTCAAGATAAGGTTAGAATTTCACGTGTACAATTTTTAAAAAATGTTGGTCCAAAATAAACAAAATGTACTAAAGTTTTTAAAATATTTTAATCAAAGGGTAGGCTACAACAAGTTTTATATTGTTTTCATTGATTTGTAATAAGGCAGCTCTACAAAGTGTGAGTACGGTACTTACGATACTGCTGAGATTGTAAATCTGAATTTTCATCACCTTGGTAATGTTTGTGAAGTAGACATACGGTATTGTCTATAATCGACAAATGAAGGTAAAAGTGAATATGATTTTCCAGTTGGACGCCAATAAGTGCGTCTATATTATAATTAGTAAACTGAAAATCAAATTAATATGAAACTACAACTATCCTGAAGACCTCTGCGACTGCAAATATTAGCAACAAGGAGAATAGCTAGCTAGAAGGAAATTCGGAGTAGGTTATTGTAAATATTTGTACTGTAGTACCTACCCGAAGTCTTCAAGGTATTTGATAGCATATTGATTTAGATTTCCATTTAATGGTTAGCCTATATTGATAATCGTTGCCCTGTTGATAAGTTAAAACTTTTAAAGTTGATCTTGAAGGACGAGTAACTTTACAACTGTTAATGAAGGTAAGTTTTCAATCTAGATTCATGTTCATTAATTATTGTGAAAATAATATATAAAGGAAATTCTGAATAAAGTCAATGTTTGTAGTACCTGAACTCTTCAAGTATGTCTTAGCATATTAATTTAGATTTTCGTTCAACGATTAATCTATATTATCGATTATTACCCACAACAATAGTTATAACGGTTGGTAAGTTGAAACTGAAAATTGATCTTGATAGTATCCTCTGGATAAAGTATTAACTTTGTTGTAGTTCAGACACTGTGTTACTTGTAAATATTTGAAAAAACACTTCTTTTTCTTGGAGTATTAAGGAATGCTTTCCACTCCTGAGGAGGAGCTTCATCCTTCGATGATATTCCTCAATACTCCAAGAAAAGTAAGTGTTTTTTTTAAATATTTAAAAGTAACACAGTGTCTGAACCACAACAAAGGTATTATATATTGTTTCGTCATGGAAAGCAACATCAATAAAGTATTACTTAACAACGGTTGATGGATGAGACAAATCTATTCTATTGATCTATTCTATCATGTCAATACTTATCTATAAAAGCGAAATGGCACTCACTCACAGACTGACTGACTCACTCACTCACTCAGTCACTCACTCGCATAACTAAAAATCTACCGGACCAAAAACGTTCAAATTTGGTAGGTATGTTCAGTTGGCCCTTTAGAGGCGCACTAAGAAATCTTTTGGCAATATTTTAACTCTAAGGGTTGTTTTTAAGGGTTTAAAGTTCGTCTTTTAGCATGTATATTCTTCTTCTCCCTATCTCTTAATTATAATTGAAATTTCCATATCATATGTTACTATAGAACTATAATCTAGATAGAGTACCTCTTCGAAACAGTTGTTAACTGGCAACTAAATTAATAATTTTGTCAGGTTGGCATTAAGTTGAGTTGACTTTGTTAGGTTGGCACCAAGTTGAAGATTTAAATGCATTTATCGCGGAAAAATTGATTGGGCACTGCTACTTCAATCCTGGGAATATTATATTACTAGCCGTCAGGCTCGCTTCGCTCGCCATATCCGTTTAGCCAGACGTTTAGTCTGGACCCCCGACTGGATCATCCTAACATATGATAAAAATGCTCAAATGAAAAATGCAGGCGAGCGGAGCGAGCCTACTGATCTCATTCTATAACGATCCAGTCGGGGGTCCAGGGGGGCGGAGCCCCCTGGCTAGACGGATATGGCGAGCGAAGCGAGCCTGACGGCTAGTACATTATATATTTAACATATCAATATTTATAAATTCTATTGATCTATTCTATGAATGATTGAGAATGCTCACCTTGTCTGGAGTCAGGATCAGTCTTGATCTGGCAGATGGGCACGGGGAATGGCGAAGAAGTATCGCAGCTGGGCGAACCGGACGGAGCGGCTAGCTTTTCTGGGGTCACAAACAAAATCAACATCGCTTTATTAATTCTTACAACTTCCCAGACAATGCTCTAAATGTACACATTTTAAACATGTGATTTATTCTAATAATTGTATATTTTATTGATAATAACGTATTTCAAAAGGGCTTCGTACTTGATTTGTTAATAAAAAAGTTTTAAAAACAAAAGGGTACTATATAGAATTATTTTCAATTGATTTGATTGATAATTATTTGTTTTTTCATTGGAGAACAGAAGTTTTATTATTTCCATTGATTGAACTATTAATTATACCATCAATTTTTAATCAATTAAAAAAACCCGAGATACAAAATTTTTAGTGTAATGTAGCCTATATTTGGACTGTAAATATTTGTGATCTTTATAAAAGTGTTTTCATAACCTCATTTGGACTATTTTTATCAAAATTAGGGAGAGGAACAGTTTTGGGTTTATCCTGTTGATTCTCTCCCAATCATTAATTTGAAGTTGTGATTAAGGAATGTAATAAATGTAAATGTAATAATGTAATAATTTGAAAAAAAAATCATGCGGTATTTTCTTAAGTTGTCAATAGGTTGTGTAAATCTCATGGAAAATCATATTGATTATTTAATAAGTTTGTTATTTCTAATGTGGGCCATAATTATTGTGTTATCTGTATATGTTATACAGGTGTGACATTTCAACATTTGACCTGTATATTGTTTAATTTTCGATCAATGAAGTAGGTAATTTTATAACCCATATCTGTACATCTAAACATCCAAATTTGAATAGATTGTAATGATTCAAGTATTGAGAAATTAAAGTTCAAGTAGATTGAGAAATGTTTAAGTGTCCTGTATTTATTATTTGAATTCGCTTGTAGCTCTTCCAGTACTCTCCTTTTATCACTTTATCACAAAACTCATCTATCATGCTGGAAGAGGTGGGCATGAGGTCGAGTAGACAAGGTTATTATCGTTTCATTTGAAGATAAGCCCAGATACAGTAATATGATATTATCCGCATAATATGTGTACTTGATAAAGATTTTACTTCATTATCAATGGGAGATTACACAAAATAATATCAATCTGAAAATTGATAATTATCATGAAAGCATGATTACACTTTGGCATGCTTATCATAAATTGAATTTGTCAACGTATAGCCTACATTGAGAATTGAAGCAGAAATTGTTAGTGCGTTGCTTTGAAATTTTGAAGCTCAAGCTGTTAAGCTGATAATCTGTTGAACTGTTAATGCAGCATGTGATGCATTTTTAGTGCATGTGCGTCGACTTATGAATTGATGATCTGGTGATGAGGATTAAGCGGATTGCATTTTAGTAGTTTTATAGTTCAATAATAGATTGATCATTGCTAACAATAAGTGATTGAATGAATCAATTACATTTTGTCTGGTCTGATTTCATCATACATTTTTACTAACAATGATGATATGATTATTACATACGGTACTTATGCTTATTCAATCGATTTAAATGAGTGACATAGAGGTATTAGCTACTTAACCATGAGTTGTTACTTTTTTATGTTAAGTTGGACACAGAATGGGGTCGGTTTCATGTATTCTGCAGTGATTCCTGCTGTCGTTTGTTTGTGTTTCATTGTTTTATTTCATGAATATGACTACCACATTATAGAATTATTATGTTTAAGTATGAATCTCACAGTTCATTTTATCGAGACTTGATCATGGAGGAATATATTTATTAATTAATGAAGCCGGATAATGAATTTTATAGCCTATTTGATGAGAGTGAATTATACAATAACAGGATTGTGTGGTCGGACTAAGTTCTCACTCTAAACTGATTTCACAGGAAAGTGGAATTGGAAAACATTTACAATGTTCTAGTAGAAAATACTATATTAGAAAGTGGATAGTAGGTCCGATTTACCTTGTACTTTTTCTGAATACCGTAGTAGCCTCCTCACTTGTAAACTTGTTCCATATTTTTGTGTATATTTTGTATTTTTCGAGTGAATAAAATATTATTTGATTTATATAAAACAAAATTGATGTCATGATAATCCTTAATAAACAAGGATCCAGCATATACTTTACGAATTAGTTCGTGAAGTATATTTTTCCAATTAAAAACGGAATCATATATGTGTGTATTATTTCTCATTGTCCAAGTAATGAATTATATAATAAATGTTTCCTGGTAAGGAAATTATTGGAGAGCAATAAGCTTGGAAATATTGTAGTGGAGGTCCTGGTGATAATATAATGATGATAAGAAGATTGAGTTTTCAGAAAATATTATGCTATTTATTCAATGATCTAAGAGATTCCACAGTTTAATATTCTATCGCATGATAAAGCGAAGTCAAGCGTCCTAACTGACATATTGACTTGCTAACCCTCTTTATAAAAGAAAAACCAGAAATTAATTGAAATTATGAATGAAATAATCAATTTAGAAATAGGGTTTGTATAATTTCTTAGCACAAGCCTATAGTAATTATAACATATAATATTAAATTATTAGATTTGTTGATTTCTAGATCTAGTGAATGTATGGATTAATCTCTCAGTTTCTCATTAACAAGAACAGGGAATGGAAGTGAAAGTATGCCTCCTAAAGTTTCAATTGGCCAACCCACAACATTTTGATAGATTTTCGAACATGCAAGAACGAACCCAGACTGTAGAGATGAATGGAAATTATAAGAGTCAAACAACACAACTCCGATTTGTTGCAATGATCATCTAAGGGGTGATCTGCTATCAGAAAACAGAACATGAAACATTACCAGCTAGCAACGGATTAGCTGCTGCTATGGTGAACTTTCGACCTGACGCCGAATTCCTTTGCAGTTCTTGGAGCAAGGCCACTGTAGCCTGGTTTTTCCCAACTGTGCCTATTATGTTGTTGTTATTCTCCTCCTGGAAAACACAAAAAAATCAATTCACTCTCGACTCTCATTGAAAATTTACAAAAAAATACTAGAAAAGTGCTAAGACAGATTCTAATACAAAATATTTATCAAGAAACGCGAAACACAATTAATAAATTCTACTAAAGCCTTGCGCACATCATTGCGAATCGCATGACAGTGAAGGGAGTGGGAGGGGTGAAGGATTGAAAACGTTGCCGTGCCCGTCATGCGAATCGCAGTGGTGTAGCCTACACAAGGTTTTAATCAATTTATTTGACACAGAACTTGAGTGTCAATGCTCATGGCGAAGGCATCATTACATTATCAGTTCACTATCTTAATAATTACTATCAGTAATAATAATATAGGTTGAGTTAACTCAAGCTTTTCAAGTTAATTTGTGTCAATAATACTGTTGACGTAGAAAATGCAATATATACCTATGATGTTTTTATTTCATCAAACACAAGTTTCAACTTGGAACCTACAACTGATAAAGATTTCATGATCATTGAAACTTGAGCTATTTATCGATGGAGCTGTAGATAATAGTAGAGAAGTCAACATTCACTGTAATTTCAGAACTATAAAATCCCTAATAACAGAGTTCGATTTATTAGAATATTTATTTGCGAGCAGGCATGTGGGGGAAAGGGACAATGAATAATAAAATAAATACAGACGATTGACCAAGAGGTTTTCTACTTCTGTATGGTGTGTTATGAATAGTATGAAAATTTAGGTTGAGCCTGGAAAATACAGTAATATATTTTCACAAAAAATTCACTGGAAACTTCTGGGAAAGGAAAGTATATGGAAACATTCCATTATAATGAAAATATTCACTGTTCACTTCTTGGGAATCAAATGTCTTTGAGAAGTATGTTACTTGAGAAAATGTCTTTATTATTTGGATTACTAAAAGTAACCCTTGTTTTAATAATCCGAAACTTCTATTCTATAGATATATTTTCTCTATGCTTATACAAAGTGGTCAAAGAGTCAAACAGCACTATTTTATTTGTCAAGTAAAATATTTTCAGGCCATATATTCCAGCAAATCGTAATTCGAAAAATTACACAAAAGATTCCAGCACAAATGGAAATTTTGGTTTCATAGAGGAAAATTGTTACTTTTGGTGGTGATCATTACCACCAGTAAGGTGGCGATCATCATATTGCACACATTGTTCAAGTCTCACTCTGAAATTAGTGGGAAAAATTTTCTCTGTGAATTTATTTTAGTGCCTAAAATAGTGCCATTCGACTCCCCCACCATGTAGGGGAATATTACTAGATTACCTCTCCTACACATAGAAGCTCAAAATTATCAGAACTACTGCACTTTAGTTATGATGAAAAGTAGAAAAAGGACATAATTATTATAGTTTGTTGTTGTTTCAAAAGACCGCCCAACTCGACTGTTCAAGCAAAGCGCTACCATCTATTGGCTAGCTATTGAACTATGGGCACGTATCTATGCACTTGTTGCACAAGTAGCGCCAACTTGCACAAGTAGCTACTACACAAGCTAGCAGGCTTTTGATTGGCTAGCTCGATCACGTGGTACAAATCGGCCATTAAGATTCCAAACAAACTTTATAATCCTATCTTCTTGCATTGGAAATTGGGAACTTATCACTTACGATTGGAAAAATATTATGAACCCAGGATGAGTTTGATATACCATTTTTGGAGGGAAATTGATCATAATTTCATATATACCAACAGAGATAATTTTAAAAACACTAATAAAGCTTAAAACATAAATTTTTTCCCTCGGGCTCCTCGCGGACCATTTCCAGAACTTTCGCGGACCATTTATTAGGAACCACTTATCTAGATAAATATGCACAAAGATACATCTCAATTTAATTGTATTTCCTTCATCCAATTCATTGGATCGAACTTCTAATAATTTGATTTCAAGATACCGTATGTTTTGTGGCTCAATTGAATGTATGATTTTATAAAATATTTAACCGTGATTAAGTGCTGATTAAAGACGTCTAGACTTCTCTGATTGATTCTCTTCAGTCCTGAGTACCTTCCCATAACATGTTCAATTGGGTAATAGCTGTTTAAATACGAGTTTCGCGTTAAATACCACGAGCAGTGATTAAGATTCAAAATATGACTAAATATTAATAATAATTGTTATGGGTTTTGGGTTTTATTTTTCAATTGCTCACATGTTTATTGAATTCATCAAGTAGTACTATTGCTAGAACAATTGGCTCTTCCACAGTTCATATTCTATAGTGTGCTTTATAATATTCTCGTCAGACTTATTGTATTTCAATAAAACAAACTATTTGAATATCATGTAATCCATTTTCAGGAGAATTTCATCGAATAGATATGATAACTTGATCATTTTTTCACAATGGAAAAAATATATTACAATATCATGACATATATCAAAAGTTTACTACCTACATTTTTTTTTGGAGATTCAGCTTTCAGGTTACGTTACCTACCTCTAATTTTCACTCGCAAATATTTACCATGACAAAATATTTACCATAGTTCCAAAACTATGTTGGGAATATGGAAAGAAACTTGAAAGAGATTATTATATCGAAGTTAGTAATCACGAAAATATGCTTTAATAAGTAGGGGCGAGCGATTTTACTAATGATCTTATAAAAGCTCCATTATAAAATTAAAATGTATTTGAATGTTAATGGCGGCGGGGAAACAAAGTTGCAATGGCCAAACTGTCTCTCATCTAGTACTTGTAGTAGTGCCAAGTTGTACAAGTAGAAGCTCTAAATTTTCAACTTATTCTACACAATGGCTAACAATATTTTTCTCTTCAAATCGATAAAGATAGAAGTATTGATATTGAGATAATAATTTGATATTAATTCAATTGATTATAATTCTATAAGTTGTTATTTAACTGATAAGAACAAGATCACTCAGTAGCTCATTATACCAGCAGTTGATAATAATTGTGCTCATTATTTTCTGTAGTAGTCAATGAACAATACAAAAGAGATATACTGTATTTGTATTACAATATTAATTTTATTTACCACCCATGTTGGGGATGGTAGAGAGATAGACATTAAAATTCAAAAGTTCTTCACTCTTCACTCCTTCTCATTTCTTTCTCCTGTGCTGAGGAGACTGGGGTGGTCCCATTTTTTTTTTCATAATATATCTTGGAAATTGTATGTTATAGCGACATAATAACTAATATCGGGGAACCGATCTTTGCTCGTTATTTATTTATTGATAAACAGAACTCAATTCTATAAAATGATTGGGGAAGGACTAACAGGCACAGCCCAAAACTGTTTCTTCCCCGAATTTTGATTTATTCACTATAAAAATTCCAAAAAGTGAGTTATGTTCCATACAATTCAATTCAGGTCAAATTTTTAGTCCAAATATTTGAAAACATAAAAGTTCTAATTTAGATTGTTTACATACCAAATTAAATAACAAAATACACTCACTAATCACTTAGAACTGTAAAATAATGATTAACTTTGAATATTATGATATATACCATCTCATGTCAAAATAGTGTGTGAATTAAGTTATTATTTACATAACCTCTAGACCGTGTATTCCAAATTAAGGTTTAAAGCAGTTTTGGGCGAATACCTGTTGTTTTTACCTGCATTGTATTTATTGTCTATGAATAAATGAAATGAAATGTCAACAAATCAGATTACTGTATTTTGAACGAGTCAATTGAAATTTCTAGATTTCTCGCGAGATACGGTAAGCTAATTGATTACACAGCTGATCTCCCACACAGGCACACGCATCTTCTGTTATCGACAGACGACGAAATCATCATCTGTTTTTCCAAGGATGAATTATCCTTTTCATGTCCTTCAGCGAGTTTTCCCAGGAATGAGACCTAGTGCAATCGAATTTTGATATCATAAACCAACTATATTCCAAATTTCGTGAAAATCGTTAGAGCAGTTTTCGAGATCCTTTGAACATAAATATTGATTGTCATAAATCTCTATATTTCAAGTAATCATGCACACTAGAAAACATCAGTTTTGCATCAATACATAATTCTTTAAAAAATTGAGTATATTGAGTTAACTAAGTTTTTGCAGTATTGAAGATTTCACACTCGATACTGTTTCTACAAAAATTGAATTAAATAATAAAATATTGATGTAATACATCAAATTGAAGAGAATTTAATCCTTTAGGGTACTACCCTACAATTACTATACATTTATCTTGGTGCATTGTTGGAGAATTATAAGTCCTGAAGGTACAAAAAATTGAATGGAAAGCTTTTTTTTTAATTTCACACTTTAAAGAGCGGATATCTCGAAAAATATTGAAGATATCAACACAAAACTTATAAAATAATATTATCAAGCTTCATTTTTTTAGACTGGTCATGTGGGTGAAGAGTATATTGCTTCCAAGATATAATCGTGTAAGAGAAAAATAAAATAATCAATGTTTAAACCATCACAGATGAGGACTTTTGATATGCTCACCTTCTAACTTGTCCAAACAATGCTGCAGAGTCGAAAATTGTGATACAAACATTCCCTCCAAATTTTTTGTAAAATAATCTATTGTTGACAGAGAAACTCATTTTCGTTAGTATTCTTGTTTTACCCATGAAATTCAAAAAGAATAAGATCTGATTGAATAATCTTAACCCATATTAAATAATTTTCAAAAAATACTGTACTAGAATTTCTAAAATAGAGTCAAATCTACTGAAAAATCCAGAAAACTGAAATTTTGAGGGTTTTTCACTGTTGAAATTTCAATGTGTTGCTTGTTAAACGTATGGTCAAAAATTTCTCAGGGGGTATTTCTAGCTCACAAAACTTGAGAGGTAGACAATATTCTATCTAGCATACGATTTTAGCCGCACCTGCTAAGAAATTCCCTTGCATTCCTTGAAACACCACTTTCTTAGCTTGAACTCTCAACACTAACTTCTTCGTCCACACACTGAAAGTCTTCAGTGGCAAATTGGTTCCTGGATTGAGATTAACTCGTTTACTGTCATTTATTTCAGTTTTCTAGTGAAGAAGGACGTATCATGCATGATCCACATGACTTTTTAGTTTCAATTTTTCTCTATATACCCTATTTTTCTTGTCTATATATTTTCTCTTATTTCCATTGCAATCCACATTATGGTATCACAGTATTTTTTTTTCAATTAAAATTTAATATTTTATATAATTGTATATTTTTTATGTAAAATTATTACCTATTTTGTTTTTGTACCCCTATCGTTTTCATAAGACTCAGGGGCAATAATAATTGTCAAATTGTATAAAAATATAAATATGACTCATCAGCCCTCAAGGGCCAAAAACTGAGGAGGCCCATTACTTCTGATTTTTTTAATATTCTGAAACTATAATTATATAGCTAATTCGATTCAGATTGTCAAAACTGTTCATAATCAACTGTATCGTAGGTGAAACTCTTTCAAATTATGGGAAATTCCTTCCTGAATGTATTTTAAGCCTTATTGCCCTGCTAAAAAATCTCTCATTTTTCCACAAAAAAAAGTATAATTGTGTTTTAATACTGTACTACTTATCTGGGAAGCCCTCCATGATGGGAAAATTTGTATAAAACGTGTAACAGAATTGTCTGTTTCATTTATACAATGAAGTATTATTAGTCCAGTCAAATGGTCGTTTTTCAGGAAACAGCCTCGAAAGATTTTTTCTCGACGGTTCTATATGTATTCTTGGGGCGCTGAATTCGAATATGGAATTTGCTAACACGCCAGAGTGCGGCTTCAGCCCCAAAACCCCCCAAAATCTCGGACTTTTCGAAAAGGGTTATTTTTAAGGGTTTTTTCAAAATTATGAAAACCTACAACCCTTTACAACTTTGATCATGAAAATTATGTCCTACAGTCAAAATACAAATTTTCATTATAATACCTTTTCAAGGTCTTCCTAACAGAAAATATTTTGGCTGAAATCATCTTACGAGGGTTATGTTCTATGAGAATCACCCGGTGGATACACTTAATTTCAGTATTTCCTATTGGTTACGCATAAGGGTACATCAAGGATCAAAACTTTAAACACTTATAGCTTATGGCAGAATGATCAGATCTCCTCGTACTACAGCTCATTCTTATCAGCTCGTCAAGGCGGTTCAAAGTCATGTAAATTTGATCAAAAAAATGGATAACTCCTTCTTCATTGTATTTTGACGCATATTTCCATACACAAAAAAATGGCTTAGTATATAAAAAATGGCTATGATAAAAAATGGTAGTCAGTCTTGATTTAAAAAACAGAGTCTCCTCTTTAATGTGAATTAAATGATTTTTGTAAAAATATAATTGTGAAGTAAGATACGTTTGTTTTAAAAAATCAATAAATTTGCGATATTTTTCTCATTTTCACAGTTTCGACAGTTTTTCGATAATAAACAGTGATGCAAGATGGATTTAAGGCAACTCAGCTTATAGAGCATGAAATTCTCTTTCATTTGAGACCAATCGTGAGTTTCTATCATGTATTGTAATCGTTTTAGAGACTCTTGAATGACAGTAAATCGCAAGAAAAATGAGATAATAAAATCATAATTTTTTCAATTGGCTGTAACTTTTGAACGGTATTGGAATCAGAAGTATGATTCAGGGGAGTGGAAAGAGGAAAAGAGGAGAAAATTCTCTACAAGCTCGACTACTTTTTAGATTTTTTATCTAAAGTGTTTCTTCTTTAAAGATATGCACCTTTGAATATACGTGACTGTGAAAATCGGGAAAATAACACAAATTTCTCGCATATAAAGTGTGTGATTCTCATAGAACATAGCCCTCGTAAGATGATTTCAGCCGAAATATGTTTCTATTTTGTTAGGAAGGCATTGAAAAGGTTTTATAATGAAAATTTGTATTTTGGGTGTAGGACATGATTTTCTATTTTTAGGTTGTTAGGAATCATGTTCAGAATTAATTGTTCTTTCACGTGATGTATGATTTTTTATCATTACTAGAAAAAGATTCAAGTTGTATAGGGTAGAAGTGGTAGGTTTGCATAATTTTAAAAAGTCCTTAAAGAATAACTCTTTTTGAAAATCCGTAGCTCCGGAACCAAAAATAGTAGAGTCCTGCGCGACCACTCAGTTTATTGGAAACTTTAATATCTTTAATTTTGTAGAGAATGCTTTTTCTCGAAAAACTAAAGGTTCTCGAGATTGAATGGGAAACATTTAAAAAAGTCCGAAATTTTAAGGGGTTTTTGGGGGTTTTGGGGGTGGAGCCGCCCTCTAGCGTGTCAGAAAATTTCGGATTCGAATTCAGCGCCCCAAAATACTGTACATATAGAACCGTCGAGAAAAACTCTTTCGGGGCTGTTTCTTGAAAAACGAGCATTTGACTAAGTGGATATATTTGAAATAGGTAGCAGTTACCGGTACACTCTCATTTTTGAATGACCCTCAACATTCTTTGTTTTAGTGTACCCAAGATGTTGCATTTAAATAATTAGAGGCGGAGGAGTTGCAGTGAAACTGATTATGAAAAATAGCATCTGTAAAATGTTGTCCGTTTTTGTCCTAAGGGTGTGATCACATTGAATGAGCATATGAGCAAGTGCACGTCAGATATCATGTATGAGCCAAAAAACAAAATGTGGAAAGTGCATTAAAACACGTTGTGACTTGCATGTAGCTGCTCACACTGAACGCAATCAGCAAGTGCACGCTTTCAGTGTGAGTGTTTCTACTGCTCTATCCAGATTTTGCTTCTCATCTGCGCGCTTGGTCATGCATAACCAAACCAAGCGTGCACTTTCACATCTACGCATTCAATGTGATCAAACACTAACATTCTTGTATACTTTATAAGATGATGATGACAGAGCAAGAAATAACCTTGCCTTATCTGCCAAGTTCTAATAAGCAAGACCTACGAGAACTATACCACAGAACAGGATGGATTTAGACCTGGATACTCGACAGTTGACCAATTACAAGCCGCCAACCAACTCATTGAAAAAGCAAAAAGTATAAGATTCCCCTTATACCTTGGATTTGTGGACTTTCATAAGGCATTTGATAGTATCAACCACGGTCAAATGTGGGAGGCGTTGAAAGAATCGGGCATAGAGACTGGCTATATTGAGATATTAAGAAGTCTGTACAAAAATAAGGTCTATATCGAGCTTGAGCGTGAATAAAGGATCATCAAGGTAGAAAAAGAGGTTTGAAACAGGGGTGCCCACTCTCGTCAATTATTTTTAATGGCTTGGAATATGTTTTTAGAAGACTGAGCTGGGAAAATAGAGGATTATGCGTAAATGGATATCAGCTATCAAACTTCAGATTCGCAGATGACGTTACGTTGGAAAAAATTCTGAAGAGATGAGAGAGATGGTTTGAAACTAAATGCAAACAAGACAAGAGCTATGACCAACTCCAGTAAGGCGAGGATTGAGGTCACTTCTGGGTCGATAGGCTATTTTGATGAATATCCACTATCTGAAAATGTGTCTATCCGTCACTATTGTACGGGGCTCAAACTTGGACACTGGCAGCTGAACTTGACAGAATATGTCAAGAAGTATACTCGGGCTTCGACTGCAACAGAGAGTTAGAAACACGTAAATTTTAAAAATGATTATGTGAATTATTGGCAGGGGAAAGCTCATCTAATCAAGTGGAGATTGGCCGTTCACAAGGCAAGGATGGAAGCTGACAGATGGGCGAAGAATGGATACCACGGGACAGGACCAGAGAAAGGGGACGCCCGCCAAGCACTCCCGTGGAGGGATCAACTTTAGCAACGAGTTGGAGATTTTTGGCTGACCGAAGCTACAGACAGGGGAAGATGGGTGAAAATTATTGACAGACTCTGAATTGGGAAGTGAAAAATTGTATAATGTAAATTAATGTGAAATTGTATTTGTTGCCAACCACAAATACTTCATAAGAGAGGCTTTTGTTCTTTTAAGAATGTAAATAAATCTATATTATTATTTGCCATGGAGGAAAAGTTGATGGATAAATATTGTGATTTTCTGTAGTAACTATTTTTTTCGTAGCAATGACGAATAATTGACTGCTTGTTGTGGCAATTGTCAAAATTTCATTATTGGCACTCACTTTTTGAGAAAATGTCATTGTCAATTAAGTTCGTTATCTAACAATGCAACTTTTTTCTACCACATTGAGATGACATATCAACCTCAATACTGTATGGTTGTATGGTTCCAACATGCCATTCATCGGGAAAAACCATGGTATTTCCAAGGCAGATCTTCCCTTGTCGCCTCTTTTCGTTGCGTGAAGATGTGGAGAGGAGATTCCGGTTACCGAATCTGCTACCTTGTGACTTATGACTATTTTTAATGGGCTAGCTGAAGGCACGTGAATTCGTGTAAAAAACGTACACTTGAATCCCTGAGTGAGATAATAGCACTAGAAATTCGAGCGATATCACGTGCAACGCTGCAGAGGAGTATGGACAATTTCTCACAATGTTTACAGAAGTGTATGAACAAAAACGGACATTATTTAACAGATTTCTTCGGAACGTACCTAATCAATTTAACTGCATATTTTTCTTTCTGATTATCAAATCGACAATATTGAAGGTACACACGGGAAGGAAAAAATTCAATATAATGAAACCAGGTTGAAGATGAATGCAAGACAGTTGATGTTTAACCTTACAAGTTGCATCAGTTTATATCAGTATCTATTTACATGATGTCGATTAACATTGAAAAAAAAAAGAAAAACAATCTAAAATATCAGACTTCTTCAATTTCTGTTTTTTTTTATCAAGCATTGGTAGATTCTAATTGTTTTCATTCACGAAATACCGAAGTTATTAAAAATGTCAGATTGTAAGCGCATTTTTCTTCCTCAATTAATGATCCCTTGGATGATGGAATTGCCATAAAAATATTTTATTATTATTAAACAAAAATCCCAATTAAATCCTGTAAATCACCCCGAAGACTTCTGCTACTGCAAATATTGACAACAGGGTAAACAGCTAGATGGAAATTCAATGAGCGCTACTATACAAAAATTATTTGTCAGCCCGGGAATCGAACCCAGTACCTCCTAATTGCCGGTCAGGAATGCTTACCGTTACACGCTTAGAGCGCTGCTATCCAGAGATTGTCAGTTTGGTGTAAGGGAATTAATGGCTAATTCCTGACCGGCAATTAGGAGGTACTGGGTTCGATTCCCGGGCTGGCAAATATTTTTTGTATAATAGCGCTCATTGAATTTCCATCTAGCTGTTTTAACCTGTTGTCAATATTTGCAGTAGCAGAAGTCTTCGGGGTGATTTACAGCATTTAATTGGGATTTTCGTAATTAGCATTTGATCAAATGCGACTTCCAATTTATTTCCATCTGTATAAAAATATTTCCTTACTTTTACTTGAATAATATGCTAGTAGTGAGTTGCCAAAGTATTTCTGATGGGTTTTGGTGTGCTTCTTGTGGATAACTTTGAATTAACTTTCAATAAAAAAAAACGTTTGTGTTCAGTTAATAGGGAGTAGGTTTAAACATACCGGTAGCTCACAAATAATATAGAATGTAGCTAGTTCGGATATTTTCGAAATTATAAAGCAGTCATGGCTAAAATATTCTTGATGATTTCAAGAATATTTTTTCCATATCTGAGCAGAGAGGATTATAATTTCATGTTTCATGTTTGGTTATATTTATAAACGTAAGTCTATGCTTGTGCTTGGGTGATGAGATAAGATGAAAACTATGAAAACCCGTTTTATAAAAATCCCGTAGGCGGGATTTGAACCCACGACCAGACCAGGCAACAGCAGACTGAATTCAAGCAACTTCAATAAATAATTCGTTCCTAACTCTCCAAATGAATATTTTATGAGTTGAACAATGAATGGCAATTCATAGCCCATGAAATGAAATTAGGAACCTATTATTAATTGATGTTGCTTTCCATGACGAAACACTATATAATAACGTTGTTGTAGTTCAGACACTGTGTTCTTGTAAACATTTGAAAAAAACACTTACTTTTTCTTGGAGTGTTGAGGAATGCATTGCACTCCTGAGGAGGAGCTTCATCAGCCTCTGAGGTACTGAGATTCTCTGAGGCAAACTCCTCCTCAGGAGTGCAATGCATTCCTCAACACTCCAAGAAAAAGTAAGCGTTTTTACTTTCTTCGCCCTATTACCATAGGTAAGGAAAGTATTGCTTTCCAAAAAATTTAACCTACCCTAATTTTCTATACGTTTCAAGGTCCCTGTGTGTATGTGTGTGTGTGTGTGTGTGTGTGTGTGTGTGTGTGTGTGTGTGTGTGTGTGTGTGTGTGTGTGTGTGTGTGTGTGTGTGTGTGTGTGTGTGTGTGTGGTGTGTGTGTGTGTGTGTGTGTGTGTGTGTGTGTGTGTGTGTGTGTGTGTGTGTGTGTGTGTGTGTGTGTGTGTGTGTGTGTGTGTGTGTGTGTGTGTGTGTGTGTGTGTGTGTGTGTGTGTGTGTGTCTGTGAACACGATAACTCCATTCCTAATTAACCGATTGACTTGAAATTTCAAACTTAAGGTCCTTATATCATGAGGATCCGACAATAAGAAATTCAATAAAATTCAATTCAAAATGGCGGATAATGGCTAAAAAACCATGTTTTTCAGGGTTTTCTCGAAAACCGCTCCAACGATTTTCTTCAAATTTATATCATTGATAGCTATTTATAAGCCCTATCAACTGACATGAGTGTCATTTCTAGGAAAATTGCAGGTACTCCGTAATATTCTTGAGAAAAATGGCGGATAATTACTAGAAAACCATGTTTTTCACGGTTTTCTCGAAAATGACTAACGGTTTTCTTCAAATTTATACCATAGATAGCTATTTATAAGCCCTATCAACTGGCATGAGTCTCATTTCTGGGAAAATTGCAGGAGTTCCCTAACATTCTTAAGAAAAATGGCGGATAATGACTAAAAAACCATGTTTTTCGCGATTTTCTCAAAAAAGACGACCGATTTTTTTCAAATTCATACCCTATATAGTTATTTATCAGCTCTATCAACTGGCATGAGTCTCCTTCCTGAGAAACCAATGGGGGGTCCACCCCATCCTAGAGAAATGGACTTTATAACCTCCTTCTCGTGCATGAGGTAGGTAGAGCAGTTTATAAAAAGAACACATAGTCGAGATATTTCATCTGTAGAACAGCTGTTTTGACGACTTTAGAAAAAAATCATAGAATTTCACAATCTACACAAAGGAAAAGAACTGTGAAAACAGTTATATATACACATATACAGTAGTCTGATCGTAGTTTCAAATATGTTACCGCCAATCGTCATTATGTTATTCCCCTAAATTATTCTCGTTTGACAATGAGGCTTACAGTTCAATGAGCAAGGAAAGTTGTGTGAGTGTACCACACCAGATCAAATGTTTACAAGAACACATTGTCTGAACTACAACAAAGCTAATATTAATGCATACTCGCATATCCAAGGTAATTGATTATCTAGCTAATATAGTTTGCTTTAGAATAATAACTAGCACCTCTTCTAGCCTGGAGGGATCTTGATTAGCAAACTAAAGATTGATGATGAGAGACAAACCTTTTCACCGTCATTGAAATCAAAGAACTGCTCCAACTCGAAGGATGTCTCGGCCAGTTGTTTGAATAGGTCCTCCTGCTCTTCATCGAGACTTGGCACAAGCGTGCTAAGATCCGAATTCGACAGCTCTCCCAAGTCCGTTCCACTTTCCTGATAAATACACAACTATAAAAAATAAAAAAAAAATTTTTCGTTGAAATTTTTCAAAATGGCGGCCATTTTAAATTTTTGATGGCGAATATCTCGAAAACCGTCCATTTTACAGAAAATTTACAAGAGACAAAAAAGTTAGCAAATTTTTTCACGATTCCAATGATACCTAATTTATTAAGATTGGTCGAAGAATAACAGAGAAATTAATTTTTTTCGTACTGCATGCATGACCACTTTTCACCATTTAAAGATCAATATTAATTTTTTTTATAATTTCATGAAAACCGTTCTTATTACAGAAATATACAAGAATAACTTTCCTCCAAATTTTATTTTACATTGAAAAATATTAATTTCACTCAAATCGGTTCACTGATACTAATGCAGCAATTGCTCAAAATGCCGTCCTTCAACTTGATTACACAGTCTGCACCTTTCAATCATGGACCGTCGAACTGCTATAAAAGCATTTTCATCATCTTGAATGGCACCTGCTGCAGCAACCACTCTTGCCACAAGGTCTTCTTCGTTTTCTACTGGCGTGCTGTAAGCAAGGTCTTTCATATGGCCCCAGAAAAAAAATCTAAAGGGTTGAGGTCAGGTGAACGTGCGGGCCACGGTACTGGTCCACCCCGCCCAATCCACCGCTGACGATAGGTCATGTTCAGAAAGTCCGTAACAACATTTCCGAAATGAGCAGGGGCACCATCATGTTGGAACCAAATATTATATCTGTTTGCAAGAGGCACATCTTCCAAAAGTTCTGGTAGTATGTCTCTTAAAAAAGTAATGTACGTGGGAGAATTCAGACGATTAGGAAGAATGTATGGTCCAATCACGCGATTACCTAAGATACCCGTCCAAACATTCAGCGAAAATCTATGCTGATAACCACGCACTTTGACCTCATGAGGATTGTCTAAGGCCCAGACGTGACTGTTGCGAGAGTTGAAGATTCCTTCTCTTGTAAAGCTGGACTCATCGGTAAATAACACATTTTCTAGAAAATTTGGTTGGATAATGTCTTGCTGAAGAAACCAACGGGCACAGTTTACTCTTGGCTCATAGTCGCGTTCAACCAATGAGTGAACTTTTTGAAAGCGGAAGGGGTGAAGTCTTTCCTTGTTTAGTACACGCCACACAGAAGAAGCACTTGAATTGATTTGCTTTGCAACTGCTCTCGTACTCGTTCTAGGATTGAAATCGAATTTCTGCAATACTTCCTCTTCAAAAGCAACATTTCGAACTGCTCGAGGCCTACCAGCAATTACCCTGTTCCGTTCAAATGAACCAACTTCTCTCAGCCGATTGTGAGTTCTTGTGAACACCTTGTCGGAAGGGAGACGGCGGTTTGGAAATGCAGCTGCATACATTCTTCTTGCTTCGGTCGCATTGCCAAGAGCTGCTCCATACATGAAGTGAATATCGGTGTACTCCAGCGAACTAAATTCCATTACAATAATTAAATATTTGTGTAGAAGCAACGTAAGAAAATATTGAAACTGGAAATTTAAGATAGAAATAAGACCTAGGAAACGTGAGACTAAGAAATAGGAAGCACTACATCTGGTTCTTTACTTTTAATGAAACAACAATACTTTTACAAGACGAACATTATCATCTGAAAACCATTGTAAAATTATCTGTTTGCCCATATGGAGCCATACCGAGTTTCAAAGCTTCATCTTAAATACATCTGGAATTAAAAAATTAATATTGATCTTTAAATGGTGAAAAGTGGTCATGCATGCAGTACGAAAAAAATTAATTTCTCTGTTATTCTTCGACCAATCTTAATAAATTAGGTATCATTGGAATCGTGAAAAAATTTGCTAACTTTTTTGTCTCTTGTAAATTTTCTGTAAAATGGACGGTTTTCGAGATATTCGCCATCAAAAATTTAAAATGGCCGCCATTTTGAAAAATTTCAACGAAAAAAAAAATTTTTTATTTTTTATAGTTGAGTCTTTATAGCATAAATATTCATGCCAAATTTCAGATCAATACAACATTTCGTTCTTGAGATAAAAATTTTTAAGTGAAAAAAACAAAATGGCAGCTATAAGGATAACCGCTGAGTTTTGGACACTTCAAATATGACATTTGTAGTCTCCTAGCATCCAGGTACAATACCCTAAAATTCTCGACACTACTTCTGAAACACCCTGTATATACACATATACAGTAGTCTGATCGTAGTTTCAAATATGTTACCGCCAATCGTCATTATGTTATTCCCCTAAATTATTCTCGTTTGACAATGAGGCTTACAGTTCAATGAGCAAGGAAAGTTGTGTGAGTGTACCACACCAGATCAAATGTTTACAAGAACACATTGTCTGAACTACAACAAAGCTAATATTAATGCATACTCGCATATCCAAGGTAATTGATTATCTAGCTAATATAGTTTGCTTTAGAATAATAACTAGCACCTCTTCTAGCCTGGAGAGATCTTGATTAGCAAACTAAAGATTGATGATGAGAGACAAACCTTTTCACCGTCATTGAAATCAAAGAACTGCTCCAACTCGAAGGATGTCTCGGCCAGTTGTTTGAAAAGGTCCTCCTGCTCTTCATCGAGACTTGGCACAAGCGTGCTAAGATCCGAATTCGACAGCTCTCCCAAGTCCGTTCCACTTTCCTGATAAATACACAAAATTTGAATAATATGCATTAGTGAGAACCGAAACAATTTTTACATTCCAAATAAACTTAACATGTCTAACATAGTTGTGAAGATGACATAGTTACTAATCCTGTTGGGGGTTAGAAGTTTAAATTACTTCAAATATCGTACTCAAATATTCTGATATTCCCACAATAACAACAGTCTTGCTATACTCTATACTCTTTTCAAAAGAACATTGAATTGTAATGTTGATGTTCCAGTGATTTCTTTTTTTGATCATCGTTCACAGCTCTAAGGATCTTTGGGTAATCTACTTGAGTTGAATTAATGTTTTTATTTGACTTTCTAATTTGAAAATTATAATAAAGAAATCCAAGACTCCAAGTAGGAGAATTTTGTGAAAAATACATTGTCTAGGAAAATAGTGACTCATTGATGTCTCATTGAAGCAAAAGATTGTCATTGAAAAATGCCAACCAATAGTTTTTGATAAATACCATAAGTTACATTGTGAATGGAGCAAAATCTTCAATTTCAGTTGAATTTGTCGCCATAATAAAAATATGCAAATTCAAAATCCAATAAACATAATATACAGTAGCATAGAAAAACCATACACTTGTGTATATATTTTTTGAATAATAGATACCATAATTATGTATATGGGAAGGTTTTTTTATTGTTTAGGGTAAATACATACCGGTAATGGAGTGGCGAAGGTATATTAGCTTCAAGATTGACATAGTAAAATCTAAAATGTAATTAATGCATATATTGAAATCATGGCGCACATATAGTACTCTACTATTCGCACCAGAGTGCGCCACTATTGAATTACTTTTGCCAAGGTCTATAAAAACCTTTACTTTATAGACCTTGACTTTTACATTAAATGTAGCACTTTACCACTCTTAAGCTTATGAAGCTACCTACTTTGCCGCTCCACCAAGCTTCCATCTTTATATTAAGAAATTTTCAGTGCACATTGCCAGAGAACTAGCAGATCATAGGCAACTAATAAGAAGTCATGAGATAAGGACTAAGGTTCACACTCAAACCAACACATATATTGTACATTACTGGAAGAGCAGAGCATACTGTATTGATAAGGGTACAAGGTTAGGTTATTGTCTCTTTTCTGTTTAGGGCTACTTGTAATATTAATAGAAATAAAAATATCAGTACCCTTTTTTTAATTATTTTATCACAACATGTTTCAAAGGGTACTGAGACTTTTATTTGTATTTCTATTCACAAGGTTAGGTTAGGTTGGGTTGGTCAGGTTAGGTTGGGTAGTTTGCGGGGTACTGACAAGGCAGGTGGAGAGGTCGACCATCTTGCCATCGTTGTCGGGACACCAGAGCAGGTCGTCGTCTATGAACTGCATGACGGCGGGGGGGCCAGCGCCCCCCATCGGGCCCCCCATGCCCCCTCCTCCTGTACCCCCCAACGGGGGTCCCGGCTTCAGGAAAGCCAGTGTGCCGCTGGGTCGCTTAACTCTTTAACAGAGACCTGCAACACGCACAAATTGATTACTGAAAGAAAAATAATGTTTGAATATGTTTTGAGCAACGAATTACCATAAAAAATGAGTTGTCTAAAAAATAAGATTAAAGGGTGAAATGATAGTATAAAAATCAATCGAGAAACTATCAAGAGTATCCTTATAGGTCTTTAGTAAGAATAAATCAAAATCATACAATATAAATCACACATACAAAATCCACAATACAATAACACAGCAGTTCTCATTTTTTCAACAGTAATTATAATTTATTCCAGGACTGTCTTCAGATTCCACCATTAAAGTACTTGTCGTTGATTCATTATTGAAAAATAAACTATGATTTCAAGTGATTTGATTTGTATAACTTACTTTATATTTTCCCTTTTAATTTCGAATATTTATAAAAAAATGAGTATAAATAGTAAACGGTAATGTAATGAAGATATTTCAAGAGGTTTTTTAATTGTTTAGGGTAAATACATACCGGTAATGGAGTGGCGAAGGTATATTAGCTTCAAGATTGACATAGTAAAATCTAAAATGTAATTAATGCATATATTGAAATCATGGCGCACATATAGTACTCTACTATTCGCACCAGAGTGCGCCACTATTGAATTACTTTTGCCAAGGTCTATAAAAACCTTTACTTTATAGACCTTGACTTTTACATTAAATGTAGCACTTTACCACTCTTAAGCTTATGAAGCTACCTACTTTGCCGCTCCACCAAGCTTCCATCTTTATATTAAGAAATTTTCAGTGCACATTGCCAGAGAACTAGCAGATCATAGGCAACTAATAAGAAGTCATGAGATAAGGACTAAGGTTCACACTCAAACCAACACATATATTGTACATTACTGGAAGAGCAGAGCATACTGTATTGATAAGGGTACAAGGTTAGGTTATTGTCTCTTTTCTGTTTAGGGCTACTTGTAATATTAATAGAAATAAAAATATCAGTACCCTTTTTTTAATTATTTTATCACAACATGTTTCAAAGGGTACTGAGACTTTTATTTGTATTTCTATTCACAAGGTTAGGTTAGGTTGGGTTGGTCAGGTTAGGTTGGGTAGTTTGCGGGGTACTGACAAGGCAGGTGGAGAGGTCGACCATCTTGCCATCGTTGTCGGGACACCAGAGCAGGTCGTCGTCTATGAACTGCATGACGGCGGGGGGGCCAGCGCCCCCCATCGGGCCCCCCATGCCCCCTCCTCCTGTACCCCCCAACGGGGGTCCCGGCTTCAGGAAAGCCAGTGTGCCGCTGGGTCGCTTAACTCTTTAACAGAGACCTGCAACACGCACAAATTGATTACTGAAAGAAAAATAATGTTTGAATATGTTTTGAGCAACGAATTACCATAAAAAATGAGTTGTCTAAAAAATAAGATTAAAGGGTGAAATGATAGTATAAAAATCAATCGAGAAACTATCAAGAGTATCCTTATAGGTCTTTAGTAAGAATAAATCAAAATCATACAATATAAATCACACATACAAAATCCACAATACAATAACACAGCAGTTCTCATTTTTTCAACAGTAATTATAATTTATTCCAGGACTGTCTTCAGATTCCACCATTAAAGTACTTGTCGTTGATTCATTATTGAAAAATAAACTATGATTTCAAGTGATTTGATTTGTATAACTTACTTTATATTTTCCCTTTTAATTTCGAATATTTATAAAAAAATGAGTATAAATAGTAAACGGTAATGTAATGAAGATATTTCAAGAGGTTTTTTAATAACAGATTTTCGAAAAACTGAGAATTGGATAGACAAGAGTATGAATATATTTCAACAACTTTCATACCGTAAATAATTACAAAAATTAAGCAATTTGAATTTGTAGATTACATTAGTAAAATTTTTTGCTGGGATGATGCTCATATTGGAAGAAGAGAAACAAGCGAAACCTTTAATATACCTCTCGCATATTTATATTAATATCTCCTCGAAATAAAGTTACTTCCTACTCCATATCACAATGTTCTGTCCAATTGTACCGTACCTATTACTTGTAATTTAGAACAATTAACTTCAGTCAATAAAATGGAATTTCATAAAATTATAATTATTGGCAATTGGGTATCATAAATATTGAATGAAAACTTGAAAAAGGAAAATTATACCTCTCAACAGTGGATATTGATCACTACTTTATTGTTTTAACAATATTGTATTTGCTTTTTTTGGATGTATTTGTTTGTTTATTTAATAGAGAAGAAAAAAGAATAATTATTTTTCAAGCATTGATTCAATAAAAATGCCTGTCGAATATCAGGAAACATGATGCCTCATAATGCACATAAGGCACATAATGCCTCACACAAATTAAAATGGAATAGGAAATAGGATAAAATTATTAGGAGTCTCACAATTTATTTTATCCTTTCAAAAGAGCAGCGTACTGGTTTAAAATTACATTCTATTAATGTGAAGCATAAATAGAAATAAACTGATGCAATTTATTGTATTGAACTCTGTTGCTGATGTTTCAAATAATTATGATTGTATTTTTTCTACATGTTCCAAGGAAATCACTATTACTTACACAAAAGAAGAAAAATTTTGTAGCATAGCCTAGTAATGGCAATAGAATAATATTTATTTTTGTATCCTATTTTCACCATATAACACGATAATAATTATAAAGATAGTGTTTTTTTTTCATGGAACATAATGCTGAATTATTCTACTTGACTGTGGAGTAGGCCTATCAAATTGCAGCAGCAAAATTATTCTATTCATCATAGAATGAATCTAAATCCTTCACATTTTTAGGTGTGAAAGTTCCTATTCACATACATTTGAAAACAAAGAATTTCAAGAAATATATTGATTAAATATTAGTCTATAGATAGGCCTATTTAGAAATTAAATACTTACCTTGATATATCTCTATGTTTTTGAAACTTGATCCAAAACATGAAAGTTGTCTTCTTTGAACAATCTGGAAAACAAAAAGAAATAAGATTATAATTTCACCATCATAATAATTGAATATTCATGGTAAATACAGATACTCATACAGAATACTGTAATCTGCATTATGTAAAAAGGCGGTTCAAGAAATATTTGTTTAAATTTACCGGGCTTTCTGAACTAAATCGATTCTCGATATAACAAGTCGATAAATAGGAGTCGACTAAAATTATCAAACTGCTCGCAAGTCGTAACTCGTGTTAGGCTTTTTAGGTTATGTTTGATCATTCATTCTTTATTGTATTGCTGTTTTTTTAGTTAATTCTAACGATAATTATTATAATTGTTTTCAGAAATGTCAGACGAAGAAGATTTGAACTTTGCCTCAGAAAACTTTGACCCGATCAAAGCTTTATATTCGGAAAATGTTGAACCACCAAACCCAAGCGTACCTGTTTTGGATAATTTGTCGAAATTTGAGTTAACTCCAGAAGGCGAATTAATAACAAAGAAGATTGCTTCTATCAAAGTAAAGGTAAATAATTCAGGAAATCATTATAACCTTTTTCTAATTTATGATAGTCAATAATTTTATAATACTAATGTTAGGCTATTATTTACTTATTCTGTACTAACTTGTTGATCGTAAGATTGTTTCTCATTCTTCAAATTCTTTTATTGTTGTGAACATTGATACAATGTATAACAAAGTCATAGAAACATAGTATAATAAAATATAAAAATATGAGAACAATACATAGATAATGAGATCAACATAATAAAATATAAAATATCTATAAAAGACATATTACATCACATATTCAAAAATAATTCATTACTGTTATAAGGACATTTTTCAACAAGATAGGTTTTTATTTTACTTTTAAAAAATTCAAAATTGTCAACCTTAAGACTATCTGGCAGGTCATTATAAAGTCTTGTACCAAATTCAATAAAACAGTTCAATGTATAGGAATAATTACACTGATTCAGTCTGAGTGAAGAGGCATTTCTTGTTTGATGGCTATGAACAGAGCTATTCAAAGCAATACAGGTTAAGTTTTTCTTAATATATAACAAACATTCCAGCGCATAAATAGCATGAATTGTCAAAATTTTATACTGCTTGAAAAATGGTTTGCAATGAGACCGACTAGGAACACCAGCAATAATTCTAACGGCTCGCTTTTGCAAAACAAACAGTTTTGTAACATTAGTATCTTTTCCCCAGGCATTAATACTATAAGCTAAATGACTATGCACATAAGCAAAATAAACAGTTTTTAACACATTATAATCGACAATAAATTTCAAACGATGAAGTAGAAATTGACAGCCTGCCATGCAACAATTCTATATGTGACTCCCATTAAAGATTGTTTTGAATAACTATGCCTAAAAATTTTGAATTATTTCTGTAAGAATTGAAACCAAACTCCAACATCTGAGATTTTCTTTGTTGAGACATAGTGAGTTTGCTGCTGTCTAGTCGTCAATTAATACATCAACAAAACAATGTAAATTACTAAACACATTGATAGGCCTACTCTTGATTTGTACTGCCAGATCATCCGCAAACATAAAAGGCTTTACAGAATTGGTACTTATGGCTGCAGGGAGATCATTGACGTAAATAATGAACAGAAGTGGGCCCAAAGTAGATCCTTGGGGGACACCTGATTTCACTTACAAGAAATCCAAATAGCAATTATTTTAAAAGACAGACTGATTGATACCTTTCACTCAAGTAAGAAGACATAAGACCAATTGCAGCATTGTCAAAACCATTAAAAGTAAGTTTCTTAATTAATATTTCATGAGATATTGTATCAAATGCCTTTGACATATCATAGAAACTACCTTTTACCCTATGCCCATCATCAATAGAATAAATGCAGCTCTTCAAAAACTCAGAGACAGCCATGCCAGTCCCTCTGTTAGGTCTAAACCCATATTGACTGTCACTGAACAAATGATTGACCTCGAAATATTCAATAATTTCATTATACAAAATTATCTCAAAGGTTTTGGAGAAGATAGGGATTATTGAAATAGGTCTGTAATTATTACAATCTGAAACACATCCCTTCTTGAACACAGGAATCACCTTAGAATATTTAAGGCATTTAGGAAATATTCCAACGTCAATACAATGATTAAACAAATAACAAAACACTTCACAAATATAAGGAGAAGCAAATTTTACAATAAAAGAATTTAAATTATAAACATCAAGGCAGGTACTATTCTTTAAAGACATAATGGTTTTATGAACTTGTTCTACACTAGTATGACTAAAATTAAAAGAAGTAGGTATAGCATCAGGTACAGAGTTTCTCAATTTATCAAGATAGTAAGATACAGAATGACCAGCAGCTGGAACACTTTGCACAGTTTGGTTAACCTTACTCAAGAAGAAATGATTAAATTTAAAAGATGAGTGGCTAACACAGTTCCTGTTCTTAGGTACATCATTTCTGTTCATGTTTACATTAACTATAGACCATAATATCTTTGGTTTGTTGCTTGCATCGAGTATACGATTATTGTTATATTTGAGTTTAGCCTCTCTAACCATTCTTTTGAAAAGCTTTCTCAGATTTATATATTTATCTCTATTATAGTTTAAGCCAGTGGTTTTAAATATTTCGTACATAATTAAATGCAGTTCTTCCACATAATCATGTCCAATTTCACTATTGTACCAGTTCATATTAGGAGAAGAATTGTTTCTATTAGGTACACACTTAACAGCAAAAACCATGTCCACAATACTCAAGAATTTATTGTGAAAATGAGCAAATTTGTCCTCTGAAGAATAAAAAGAATAAATTACTAACCAATTAACAGCTGACAACATAGCAACAAAATTAAAAACACAAGAATTTTAAAGTGGGCTGATAATCCTGGTTCCAGGGTCATCAGAAGCATTGGTAACTTGAGAACACAAATCCAGTGAGCACTTGAAAACAATGGCAAAATGGTCAGAACCCAACATTGGTTCAACCGCAGCAGTAAGTATTCTCTCTCTGTGGATAGAGGTTGCCACATTGTCAATGCATGACCCTTCTCCTTGCAAGGAGGAGGCTGGTCTGGTAACTTCATTTATCACTAAATTAAAATTAAAACTGATTAAAATATTTTGAAAAACCATCTTAAAACTAGAATTTGTTAACATATTAATATTAAAATCGCCACAAAGTATCACAGATGAATTGGATTTGTTTCTATTATTAAGCCTATCAAGAATGTTGAAGATAATTTCAATGAAATACTCAAAATTACTAGTCTCAGGAACGCTGTACACTTCAATACAAATAACGTTGAATTTATCAATTGAAGATAATTAGTTTCAGTTTTTACAGATATTTATCTATACAGAAAATCTATTTATTTACAGGTTCCAGAAGACACAGAATTATCTAAAGTTGCATCAAAAGTTCAGGAAAGCCAATCAAATCAACCGTCTACTTCATCGGCTGGTCCTTCAACGGCTTCAACAACTGGTGAGTTTAACTACGTAGTCAATATATTTCATCAATGTACCTAGGTACCTTGGATTTCATCTACATTTTCAATGGTTTGGTAACTTACATGGATGTTCGAAGAAAATTATATCAGATACTAGTTGAAAATAAATTCATAGTGTATCCTTTTGTTTTTATGAAAAACATAATAACAATAACTAGTTTCGGCATTTCTAATCTATTTTAAAGATTCTCTGAAAATAAACTAAGTTGTTATTTTTTATAATCAAAATAATATTCTTCAAACGCATAAAACTAAATAAACATGATATGCTAAACATCACCAATGTTGAAAATCATAACCCAATATTTGAAAGAATTTTAAAACTAAAGAATCTGAAAATAAGACATAATGATAAGTTGATCTAGCTGTTGAAAAAAATCATTTGAATATATTTTTTGTCTATTTGAAATAATAGTTTATTTTAAGAAAAACTTAAGAATAAATTGGAAAATTATGCTGGAATAGTATGCTGAAAAATAATTGGAAGAAATGCCGAATGTTGTATTGTTATTGTGTTTTATATAAAAAAGTATTTAAAAACAAAAGGGTATTATGGAATTATTTTCTAACAAACAAATCAGGTAGCTCTAATAATATACATTATTAGAAATCAGATATATAAATACAAATAAAGAAAATTTTAGAATAGAGTTTACCGTTTACAGTTAACTGTTTTATGATGTGTGCTGTAAATAGCTGTATCGTTTGGAGCGTTTCATGAAGGTTACAAGATTCGCCGCTAGAGCGCAGAAGCTTAGCAAAATCTAACGCCGAATGGTCGAAATCCATTGGTGCAGCCAGCCAGCCACAGAAGAGGGAAACAGAAATATTATTGTTCTCTACTCTGTGCTGTGGCATTCATAATAATTATGATTTCATACTGTAACGTGTATCATAATTACTTTGAAACTAAAGAAACTTGACAGAATGAAATACGGTGGATTATACCAAAATATGATGATGTTTTTCTTTCTAAGAAAACACCGTATTGAAAATTGATTTTTTGCTAAGTATAGATTGCATTTAAAAAAATGATCACATGAATTTCGGGAAAAAAGGATTCACTTTATCAAAAACTTCTTTTCAAAAAAAAGTGAAGATAGTAGTGATTTTCAGTGAGTTTTAGGTTTAGAACATTATTAGGCCTACATTGTTTCACAGATATTGACGAATAACTAGATGAAAATAGATATTGCATATTGATAAGTTTAATAAATTGTAATAATTGATCAGCGATCAAATAACTGATAGACAGGTGAAACTCACGTGGCAAAGGTCTCGACATTCAGTTTTTTCACAATCTTATCAACAAAAAGTTTCTATAGTTTAAGTTATACTTTTTCACTATTGTGAAATAACTTCTGATTATTAGTTATATAATTAGTATTATAAATTATAGTCACTTAGTGAAAATAGTTGGATCAATAATAAGAACATATTAATTTTTGTTGATTGTGATGAACTGAGTGGGTGCAAGTTATCATGGATAGGAATGTAGTCTATAACAATGATTTAGCAACCTCAAATCTATTGTTATCACTTATAGGAAAACCAATATCAGCTTAAATGTTTCACGAAAGCTCTCAACTAACAATATGCGTGATATCTCAAAATAATGCAATTGATCAATCTCATCAGTTGCTTAGAATTTGAATGAAAAACTAATATTGGAGAGCTTGATGATGTGAATAAGATCTAATCAAACCTTGTTTTGAAAGAGCTTGTCATCATTGAGTGATACAATAAATGTTGGAACTATACAATTGTTTAAAACTATATACAGAGTGAGTCTTATGTATGGCAACCCTTCAATAAGTTGGAGACTTTTGTAGATATAATACTGTAACTTTCAGGATAAGCTATTTGTCAAATAACATTTTGACGTACAACTGAATTTCAACCCCTCAAAAGGGGGTTGCTTAGGGAATTAAACTCAAATATTTAATTGTAAACACCCATTGTGTGGTAAATCATTTTAAAGGCCTTTTTAAACCAAGAAAGATGACATCAATTAAAATGTTCTATGATACTTTTATCCAAAATGGCAGCTGATTGAAGTTTCAGTTTTTAAAGAAATAATTGATAAAGTTCAATCAGCCGCCTATTTTGGATAAAATTATCATAGAACATTTTTATTGATGTTATCTTTATCGTTTTGAAAAGGCCTTTAAAATGATGTATCACACAATGGGTGTTTACATTCAAAATATTTGAGTTACAAGCCTCCATTTCCTTAAAAACTGAAACTTCAATCAGCCGCCATTTTGGATAAAAGTATCATAGAACATTTTAATTGATGTCATCTTTCTTGGTTTAAAAAGGCCTTTAAAATGATTTACCACACAATGGGTGTTTACATTTAAATATTTGAGTTTAATTCCCCAAGTCATAACCCCCTTATGAGGGGTTGAAATTTAGTTGTACGTCAAAAGGTAGAGTATTTGACCAATAACTTATCCTGGATGTTACAGTATTATATCTACAACAGTCTTCCAACTTATTGAAGGGTTCCCACACATATGACTCACTCTGTAAAGGAAAACTAATGTAAGTTCTCACTTGACTCACAGTTTCATCAACAACAATCTATAATCTTTTTCCAGTTCATCGAACTTCAGCTAGATAATATTAAGCTGTTGCGAGCATTAATGATTTGTAAATACTGTAGTGTCTTAAATCAGAGAGATGAATGACTCTTATTATGACTGGTCATTGACAACACAGAGAAGCATATATGGAATGACTATTTCACGCTGTAACTACTGTCTGAATAGACGTAGAAGAGTAGTTTTTCATTTCAAGGGATACAATAGCCTCTATGCTCCACTCTATGAATAAATGAAATTATGATGAATAAATAATTGAATTAATCAATAATTCATACTATGAGAGATGATTTGCTTATCGACTCTGACTTTCAACCAATAGATAATTATTCAGCCTGTAGCCAATGACTTTCAGCCTATTAACAATATTAGAAACATATCACATTACTCTGTTACCGCTTTTTGTAGTTGAAATTTAATTTTATTATTAATAGACTGACATAAGTTGAATGAATCTGACTTATTTTACAATAGACATTTCAAATTTCAGATTGTGTGAATATGCTTCTAATTACTGTCATTATTTGTCAAAGTCATTTTTTATGATAAATGACTGACAGTTAAAGTTCAGTAGCTTATTGTAGAAATAGTTCGACTCCCCCATAGGAATAGCAATAACTCAGACTTGTGACTGGTCATATACTATACAGGCAATAAAGAGATTGATTTCAAATAACTAATTGCAAGGGCCAAGCCAGCCACATGAGGCGTTTTTCAGACGGGTCGGTAGGGCAGGAAGCTCTCCTGTTGACTGATTATCAGCTGATTCCCGAACGCCAACCCAATCAGCCAATCGGAGAGATTCCTTCCCTACCATCTCATCTGAAAAATGCCTCATGTGGCTTGGCCCTAACTCTTTTATCGCTCATTGGACTTGAAGATACATCAATATCTTTAGGATAAAGAATGAATCTGACTGCAATTTTATGTAATCACTCATTGATGTTGAAGAGCCCGTATTTCAGGGATAAATAATTCCGATTCTAGCTTATTATGGTAATAGTTTATCACCTGTTGTGATGATTATGACTTTGCAACTGAATTTGAGTTTTTCTTTCCGATTCTGACCCTGTGGCTGGTGATGGACCATAGACTACGTTACAAGGCATCTGGGTAAAAGTTTAGTGAACGCAACTTGTAACAAGTGAAAGTTTAAACAACTTTTTTCCGAACTGCTGCCATATCAATTTTGTTCACTTCCAGAATGGACTCACACGCACAATAATAACTTGTTCTTCTCCAATCTGCATAACACGTTAGTTTCATCTACACTCCATCATCGAAGGTTGGTTGTTTGAAGCTGTGGAAAGTTGCATTTTAATTTCAATCCCCACGTGGATAGCATCATAGAATTATGATTCATTGTGATTACATGATAATGGAAAAACAGTGTAGTTAAATGGATTGGAAATGAAAGAGAAATAATTAATTTTTGTTTCAAGAATTTTAGAAGAAAAAATAATTTGAAATAAGAAGCATGAATCTATGCCAAATTGTATATTGAAAGGTAAAATAAAGGTGTCATTTTTCTCATTGTGGATGAGTCCCAAACTGGCGTATTGCTTGTGCGGAAGCAATGGAGAGTACATGGGTGATTTGATGAAATGATCAAACGTTCATGTCTACTGGCGCTATTCGAACACACGACCAGGTAGCGCTAGCATATTGAAGGGTGTCACGCCCATAGTGAGGTCCACGTTATAATGGCAGTGGAGAAAGATAGGAAAACAACGTTGCCGTCGTCTGTCTTGTCAATGCTTTTTATAGACGGTAGCTGATACAGGTTTATTAATGCAATATTAACTGTTCTTTCTCGTTTAAAATAAACAATTATATTTTATTGAGCAAGAAATTATATTTTTCAATAATTTAATAATTAAGATGAAATACTTTGTTAATTAATGAGTATTCGACATTGTTAAAGGACGATCTGGCAACAGAGCAAAGCGAGAAAGAGATAGCGCTATCCGCTTTGTTGAATGATAGACAAGGATAACAATTAAATAGTTCTACAATTGCCAATCAAACACTGCCATTATAACGTGGACCTCACTATAGCCGTCTCAGCTCTACTGGCCGGCAATTTAAAGAAACGATTAAATTCTAATCCAATGAAACTATCAAACTAGTAGATAGTAGATGTAAAATTTAACCTTCAAGGAGTATGAACCGGATGCTTCTTCAACAAGGAAGCAAAATAAAGGAATTATAAACTGTTGAGTGAATAAATAAATGTTTATCATTAGTATACTGTATGTAAAAATATGTCGGATGCATTCAATGAATTTTCAAATTCCATTTTATCAGAATAAATCTTGAATCACCTCATATTTAAAATATATAAATATAACTATTTAAAATGAAATATATAAAAACAATGTCTGCTTGGAAGCAGAAACTTTAACTGTATCTCTCAAATTAATTGCACGTTAATTATTATACAAATAATGTTTACAAACTGAAACAAAATTCTTCTTTTTTAGTGATATTGAATAAAATTGAATGGTTTTCAGAACAATAGCCTGTTCCGTGATTACAAGCTATCTCATCCCTTCATGATTGTTTGATCATATATCTAGAAAATCTCTCTAGCATTATATTATCAACTCTCACACTCCAACACTTTGCTACTATACCAATTCCATAGATCTTGCTCACACCGCCCTGCTCTTCTACTATCAATAATACTCCTCAAACTTCTTTGAAGTTGATCCCTGTCACATCGACGACAATGGTACTGTATTACGCATGCGTCAACTACAGACATGCGCAGTGTGTTCCACGGCAGCTGGACAATATTTTCACAGCGAGCGCGGTCATTAACCCCGCTGGGTTCACACTTCACACACGCTTCTGCCGTACTACAACACTACAACGCTCGCTCGCGTAAACACGTTCATTTGACGCGACAAGGTGTCTCTTTGCCGTCATCTCCTCACACTGCCACTTGAAGCCTTCAAGCAAGTCCACATTTCCCCGGAAGTCAATCATCATCTTTCACGGTTCGACTCTAATTGAACGGCTTGATTACGAAATGTCTCATTTCACTGGTGGTTGCTAACTTAATGAGCCTTCAATCGTGATACGTTAAAGGCATTAGTTAATCCGTTTAATCTTGGATATTGGATTAATGGAAGGCTGGAACTTCGATAATTTATAAAGACGTGAAGATCATAGATCTTGAATTCATACCAAAACTAGTCTCAGACAAATTAATCATTCAGAATAGAATACTTTATTGGTCATTAAGTAAAAAGTTTACACAATAGGCTTTGTCATTTATACAGTATGTGAGGACTCAAGCGATCCAGTCAGTTATAAGGTTCAGAGGATAGTTTCAGAGGATCAGAGGATAGTTCTAAGGTTCAGAGGATATTATAATGAATTATACGTAAAACCATACATGATTAGTCAAATCATAAATAAAGAAAAGCTCATCAGGCCTATAGTACCTATTAAAACCAAATACAGGTTACATTCCAGCCGTTAAGTAGAAAATTTTTAGAATTGAGTTCAAGAGAAAACTCATGACAATACTGCACCCTTATTTTGGACACTCATGAAAATACTGTTACCTCATTTTGGACATTAATTCTAATCTATGAAAATTTGGGACTGAAACGATTTCAGGACAAGCCTGTTATTGCCTTTCCATCTTTTATAATTAATTTGTATTCTTATCATTAGATAAAAATCATCAGAAGTTTGAGAGAGTCGTAGCTCGCAAAATTCAATCATGATTATTATCTTTGTTATTATTCTATGAGCCCCTGTTGCACAAAAGCCTGTTAGCTATTAATCCCGATTAATTGCCACAAGAACCAATCAGAGAAGCCTTCTTCAAAAAGAAACTTTCTCTGATTGGTTCTCTTTGAATTTTGATAATTTATTTATTTATTCAACAGAGACAACATAAATAATCATTTTATAATGAAAAGCATAGAAATGTAATAGGCTGTTTTGCTACCGGGCCTGAATATTATTATAATATACGCGATCAAACCTCAATGAAAAATTCATCCATGAATATAGAGAAGCTCATTTATTATCAGAAGCTTCTTTTGTGATTTGGAAGTTGTGTGTAAAGAATGAATCAGAATGATACACACGTGTGAAAACATTGAGGTTACAGCATCTAATCTTCCAGTTGTTTGATAGAAACTCAAATAATTAGGAGCTAATTAAGACCTGAAAGCTGGAAACTGATATCTTACCTCTCTAGACCAAATTCGTTTCGTTGAGAGTTCATTGAACTTGTTCTTTGCAAGGCTACTGTCGCTGGTGATATTGGAGGTTAGGATTTTAGTTTCGGTTGTTTGATGGAGAGAGATGAGAAGAACTTTCACTGTTGCAGGATGCGCAGGAGAGAAATTGATAGGCCTAGGACCAGCTGATAATGTACCGTTTCTTTTTCGGCTATTATTTTTCGTGCGGCAATCAGTCATTATCGAACCACGACTCTGATGCCAAAATCGGTAAATACAGTGATTAGTGACTGAAACTCTATGCCAGTGAACTTTACCACCAAAATAATAAATTATCTCAGACTTTATTTGAAGATCAATAATAACACCATCGAGGTATTTTAAGATATTGTGGATTATTAAAATCCAGAATTTAGAATATTTCATTGTATGATATTATTGACAAAATTGGAAATGCTTATGGTTTAAATGGGTGATAGAATGCATCATTAATGTCCAAAGAATAATGTGAATCAATAAACAGTTGGTCATGGGAGCCCTTTTCCAGAAAAATAGTGTTTATACTAGTGTTTTGCATCGAAGCTATT
The DNA here is from genome assembly GCF_014356525.2 of Nilaparvata lugens. Lineage (NCBI taxonomy): Eukaryota > Metazoa > Arthropoda > Insecta > Hemiptera > Delphacidae > Nilaparvata > Nilaparvata lugens. The sequence continues at coordinate 20,481,474 of NC_052510.1, forward strand.
TCAAATAATCACATGAAATTTACGATGCAGGATTTGATGGCAGAATGTGAATATTACTAGCACAAACGAGACAAATTAATGGTCTCACCCAGATTATCATTATTTGGTTTGTTCATTTTACTAGGTTCAGAAATATTTTTTATTCCACTTTTATAAAATAATATTTCAACTTATGGAATATTGATCATGAAACCATAAATAAATTATTACTCCTGTAAAATTTTAATTCAACCCGTGCTTTCAATACATTGAAAATCAAGGTTCAATCAATTCCATTCTTATATCTTATAGTCTCAATCACTGTTAAATCATAGAGAAACAATAGCATAAGTAGATATCCCATGGTATAGGGCGTTTATGTCGCAACTTTTACTGTTATCTCAAGCCGATAGTTCATGTAATTCTTTCCCGTGAAGCTGTGTGACACTGGTAGTCTCTCATATTGTGCCGTTCATACACTCTCACCCCAACAAAACATTAAAATTCGACATTAATCAACAGTAATCGGCTTGAGATAACAGTAAAAGTTGCGACATAAACGCCCTATACCATGGGATATCTACTTACGCTATTGTTTCTCTATGGTTAAATTCATGAAACTCCATAATTAGATACATGAAACTCAGATGTTCACAATCTGACTCCATAGTTATTGAAATTTAATGCATTATTTGGATGCATGAAACTCGAGATAAATTAATTCATCTAAACCCTATAAATTTCTTATAGGGCTGTAAACTCTATTAATTTTATTGATGTTCTCCAGTGATGGTTTTCAAATGCAAAATTTTGCATTTCGTTTTCTTTTCTACACATCTTATTTCTTATTAGGCCCTATTGCTCGAAACATTTTAGTGCATGATTTATAAACATGACGAAATTGAAACACAATAGAAACTATAAAGTTTTTTTTTCATTTTTAGTAGCCATATAGAGAAAAGTGAATATTTACATGGAGTTATGCTTTGTAGAACTTCGAATAAGTTCAAAATGAAAATAAAATCAATTTTCTAGCTTTAGGTTCAAATAATTAGGTAATCAATTCAATCCACGGTTGAGATACTGTATGATAAATAGTAAACCCAGTGAACTATTCAATTTCTCCCATGTAAAAGCATCACAAATTTACCAATCCAAGCTTTGAATACACTTTTTTGTCAGTTTTTTGGATCAGCGAAAAAACCGACAAAGTCAGTAAAAACAGGAAGAAGTTGGACAGTCGACGCAGCTATTTGGCGTAGGAAAGAATAAAAGAGTCGGCGGATAAAAATAGATGGAACGCCAAACTCAGAGGCGTGACGAGGCATCGGACGGACAGAGGTGGGAAGAAACGAACGAGTGTAGGAGAGAGATGGAAGATGAGAATGGGTTAGGAATAGGAGATGCAACGAGTATGAAAGAAAGAAAGAAAGAAGTTACAGTTTAGGATAAAAATAGGGGAGCAACGATAGTAGGAGGAAGAAGAACGAAGAAAGCAAAGAGAAGGATGCAAATTGAAGAGACAGAGAAACTCAGGCAGAAGAAGGGAAATATAAAATAGGAAAAATGGAAAAAATCGGTAGAAGAAGGGACTTACAGAATAGGATAGAAGTAGTAGTTGCAACTATTATAGAAGGGAGAGGGAAGTTATAGGATATGGTGCAAATAATACAAAGTAAACAAATTCAAGAGAAAGAAGGAAAATTTAAATAGGAAAAAGCAAAGAATGTAGATGGAAACAGAATAGGACAATTGAGGGAAAACATTAAATTTAGTTGAAAATAAAATTTATAGATTACGGCGGAAATAATATAAAGCAATGAGAGTGGTTGAATATATTGATTAAGATGAAAAAGTATGAAACAGAAGATAGAAAAGAAAGAAAAAAATACAAATACATGAGAGAAAATTACGAAGCAACGAGAGTAAGATGAGTAATCTAATGCAGCATGAAATAAATTAGAAAAAGAGTAAGCAACAAAATATACATGAGTAAAGGACGTCACAAGATAGAGAGTATATAGTAATGTAGTAGTTGAAACACATATCAACACATATCATTAAAGTGGGGTGTATATATTTATTCATTGAATTATCTATGCCTATTAAGAAATTATTCAATGCACAAAACTTCATTGATTTAATTGTATCAAATGTTATAGTATTCAAATTTGTATTGTAATTGGTTTTGATGAATAAACTTTGATTTGATTTCAAAGGACGTAGGCAAAAAATGAAGGTACTGAACATTTTTTCAATTATAAAATTTGAAAAATAAAGTTTCTACCCTTGTGCTACTGGTACTAGTCATGGGAAAACCCGAAAAACACGAGTACAATATTATTATCAGCTAGATACACTTTAAATGAGATTCATTACGAGATAGGAATGATGGGGATGGAATGCGAGAATTTCTTTTGAAAAAAGAAGGAGGATGAGAAAGCAGAGATGTGGAGGAGAAGGAGGTGAAGGAGGAGAAGAAGAGAAGTGGAAGCAGGAAGAGGTGATGTAGGAGAAGGTAGAAGAGAACAACGAGGAGGAGAAGGAGGAGGCGGAGGTGATGGAGAAGACGATAGAGAAGGAAGAGGAGCAACATGTGAAGGAGGACGAGGTAGAGGGAAAAGAGTAGGAGTAGGAGAAAGAGAAGGAGTAGGAGAAGAGAAAATGTAAAGCAAGAGAAGTAAAGATCAAAGGTGGTTTTCGGACCTCGACCTTTCGACCCAGAGAGAGCAGACAGCAGAACTGAGATTGAATTAGACAGAGAGATGCTCCCTTTCCTCTTCCTCTGTTCTCTCACATCGTGAATCGTGGATGTGAGAGAAATCTGCGGAATGCAGGAGATAGAACTACTACACACTACAACATTGCCACCAGCTATAGATCAACGACCTAAAGGAACGGGTGTGATGTACATGTTATTAAACAAACAAAAATGTGTTTAGCAAATCCAAGCTCAATAATTCGCATCTTAATTTTTGTTATTAACAACTGGTTGATGGATTAATACTAAGTGCAGGTTGCACAAAAGTTTTTTAAATTTCAATCGTGATCAAATTTCACAAAAACCAATCAGAGAAGCCTTCTTTTCGAAGAAAGTATTGTCTGATTGGTTCTCGTGGCATTCAATCATGATTATAACTCAACAGGATTTTTTCACCCGGCCCTATAAGTTTATTATTTGTAGCGTAATTTTCGATAATTAATAAATGAAAATCGTCTGCACTGGCTGGCTCAGGTCTAATGTCAGATAATTCGCGTCTCACCAGATAAATTCCAGGGCATCTGACATTTTTTGGGCTGTTTTAGGGCAGCAAGGAACTGTGTCATCTGAGTTTCGAACCCGGGGCCTAAGTTTTGCAAAGTCAGTGTTTTCACCTCTCGACTGTTACCACTTCGTATTGAGAAGTGTTTGAAGGAATAATTCATACTGACAAAATCATACATCGAATCATGAAAATGTTAAGTAGAGGAATACTTTCCTTCAAGGTTTTATTATTATCGTCCCGCTTTAATAATGCAACTGATAAATTCATCCATTTATTCATTCAAGTCAATTATCCGTTCATCCAATTATCAAGTCAATCATCAACAGGCATGTTAATCCTTTAACTTTGGTCATACACCAGTAATAAAATATACATTTATTAGTGAACATAGATAAAACTGATATCTTCTTATATCGTACTGTATTTGTTTCGAAACCCCTTCTTCATGAAGCTCAAGATCTCTTTTAATCCAAATCCACTATGTACAAAATTAGCGATCTCTGATCTGGCAAAATTTAACTGTTCAAACTCGATTGTCAAAGGGTTTGGCCGATCCACCTAAAACAATTTCCTTTCATATTCATATTAATTTAATATCATCACCCATCACCATCTATCCGATCATCCATGCTTAAGCCAAGGGCTTGAAATTGAAACTCCATGGCTGGTTATATTATTCCTAATTATAATAATCAACACGCCCGTATAATATATACACTCTCTGCGATACCAAGCCAAGCCTCTGTTTATTCATAAATTTCAGAACACAGCAATTGTCCGTTACAGAGTGGAGCCTATCTTACAGCAAGAGAGGTCAAGCCGCACTGTCACTTTTGTTATTATATGGGAAAAGAGATAACAGCGAAAAAGCGAATCTGCTAGTTTTGATAGGAGTGAAAGTGACAAGGCAGGGGGTGAGGAAGGGGGCAGGTGAAGTAGTGAGTAGTGACTGTTGTAGAAAGTGACTGGAACTTTCGCCTGAACAGCTGACTGACTGACTGCACAAGCTGTGTGCGAGCTGAGTGAGAGAAGAAGCTTCTACTGATAGCTTGTGCTGTTTCAAGTTAAAGGCCCGGTTCCACAAAAGCCTGTTAAATTTTAATCATGATCAAATGTCTGAACCAATCAGAGAAAAGAAACTAAATAATTTTTTGTAGGAAAGAAGTCGCCTGTGATTGGTTCTCGTGGTAATCAATCACGGTTAAAATGTAACAGGCTTTTGTGCAACCGGGCCTAAAGCTTGCTGGGTGGGGCTCTGTTGAATGGCCGTAAATGTACTTCAGCCTACAGTCACTATATTACCCATATGAGATTGAAATTGATTTATTTCTTCTTCTTTTACCAAATACAATTATAAACAATATTAAATGTGAAGAAGGCTCCTCATATTATGGGCAAATGCCTGTGAGTGAGAAGCGAGTTCCAAATACAATTGAGTATTCTATACTTATAAGAATAAATACAAATCATAGACTAGTAAAGATTTCAGCTTTTAGAATTATGATAAAGAACAAGCGACAAAATACTTATAATAAAATACATATTCCAAAATACCTATGAGTAGTATAATTCAGTATCTTTTCAAGTAGGTACACTTTTGAGGCATCGACATAGACATCGATATATATTAACTATATGGGTAATATAGTTCCTGTACTTCAGCCTATGAGTTGGTTTATTGACAAGGTTTCAGTAACCCCTATTACTTTGCAAAACTGTACTGGCAAACTACTTCCCTACTACTCATGCACATTAACAACACTTGATTTCAATTTTTAATCTGAATTTATTAAAAAATCGTTTCACATTTTTAAAATGGAATGAGCTTGGGAGAAAAAGCCCAGGGTTTATGTGGTTATAATCTCCAACAAAACATTGTGATAATTATTGTTCGTATAATATTATAGAAGAATCGGTATGAACTATATACATATTACTATGAACTAGCAAGACATATTGCTGCCGACTAGAATTAATTCCACTTTTTCTCTGGTTTATACATCTCCTAAATGTCTGAAAAACTGTTAAGCTTACATACATTATTTTACATTCATTGAGTCTACAAAATTACATTCATCACACTTGATTCTACTACAAAAATTCTTGGCATAGCTCTTTGTAATATCAATTGAAGTTCTTGACTTATATTTTGTAATACGAGCATGGGTAAAACGAAAATAAGATCGGAATTAGTGAATCATGCAAGATCAATGGCCGATACATTCGGCAACGGAAGGTAATTCGGAAATCTGTTGGCAACTATTGGTTTCTGGCTAAATCACTTGGGAGCAAAGACTCGAGTCTGCTAGAATTTGGCATTTTCCTCCCTTGCAAGCGACACTCAGCTAGGGTCATTGCCAACATTGTCTCATTTCTTTATTTTTAAAACTTGTCTGTCTTGCATTTCGACTTTTTCTCCCACATTTCTGCATGCCTCTTCCTCCTATTCTACTCTTTGGTCATTATTCAGTCTGGACTTGGATGTATTTCTGTTCAAGCTATTTGCATTGTGATTTCCTAGATCAGGCTATTATTGTCAATAACAGCCATTCTAGACTCAATGCCAAATCACTATCCACTTCAATGTACATTTAATAGAATTCGGTATGTGGTATGTCTCTCTCCTTTAGTTGATGTTCGAGTGTGTCCTCATTGAAATACAAATGAAAACTTATTTTGAACTCATTATTCAATAGACAGTATCTTCATAATTAGCAGGTTCGTCTATCATTATTCAGTTTATTTATATCACACATCTTCTGAAGCACACCTTCATCTTATTAAAAGGTAAAATAGGCTAGGTCTTCTTTATTGAAAAAATTCATTAATAAACTTCATCTATCACTTAGATGATATTTTCATATTTATTCTTCATTCTTTTATTGATTCTATGATACAAAATTATTATTTAAAATAATTTGATTGAGGATCAACTGTCATTTTTAATATTACTATCCCTCTATTTACAAAAAAACAAAGAACTAAATCAAATTGATGATTTGCGATAAAATTTACTGTATTACTCTGAAAAAACGTGGATTAACAGGTATTTGTTCCATGAATCGAGAAAATAAATCAAGTATTAGAGAAATATCGAAGAATTGGACAAAAACCTATTCAGTGGTTCATTGCAAGAGGATAGGTTTTTTCATAATAAAAAGCTTCTAAAAGAGAAAATTAATAGAATCTGATCTCTTTTATCTCGAAATCAATCACCTTAAGACACAAAATTCACATTTAAAATATGAAATTAGCAGTACATGTCCATATTTGATCCATCTCAAAACAAAATCAATTACATTCATCTTCCATTAGGAATTTTTCTGTCACCCACGTATAGAATAAGATATTGACAGTGCACATCCAGATAAGATGCATCTAGAAACAAACCATTCTACCATCCCTAATGCTGAGCAACTTTCTCATAGCTGCGAGCATCATCCATCAATCTGATCGATGAGCAACCCAAACAACAAGTTAGTTATTATTGTGAAGGACGGTCATTGACAGTCGAAATGCAAGACAAGTAAGCGATGGCCAGTGATGGAGCATTCGCAGCAAGCCAGTGCCAGGTACCGAATTTACGGACGTTCAACTTTCACTGATAGCCTTCTCTCAACCGTGGTGTCCTGGCTTCGACTCCCCACTGTTTTGCACCTTGTAACAGGAAAGAGGCTGTTTTTACCTCATCTTTCACTTTCATTTGATTTTCTAATGTTGCTGTTGTAGCAGTTCTACCTGGTGCTTGTTAAACAGAATATCTGTTATTCATTTTCTTCATGTTATAGTATACTGATTTAATACTTACTTACTTAATCGAAGCCTCTTCTACCTTGCGGTGTAGAGTTTGATTTAATACTACTGATATTGCTAATTATAGGTATTATTACTGATTTATTTCTCCATTTTTCATTATATTATTGTTGTGACTGTTTATTTCTTCTTGTTGTTCTTGTAATTTCATTGTTGTTATTGTTCACTTTTCCTTATTTAGGCTAAATTTTTGTTGATTTTAGATTTCTTTACGTTGATGGTCTTATTGATGTATTTTCTCATGTTGTTGTGAATGTATTTTTATTCTCGTTGTTGCTGTATTTACTGTATTGTTGCTGTCGTTATTGTTGCTCATGGTTGATGTATTTTGTAGTTACAGTTAAATTTCTTCACGTTGCTAGTTATATATTGTATTGAAATATAGGCTAGTAACCAAGATACAATAATACAGAAGATACCTAGTTTGAAAGAAATCATTCAGATCTCATTTCACAAGTAAAATGGGAAAAATATAGAAGCGTAAAATTAATGAAAAACAGTCAGTTTCACCTTATAAGTAAAGTCGACAATAAAGAGACAGGTAGTTATGAAGCAAGAATTAGACAAGAATGATAAAAAAACAATCAGTTCTCACTCATCACACAAGTACTACTCTAATAATGATACAAAATATTGAAGGATTAATACAAGAGAGGTTTAGAACTATAGAACTAACAGACGTCTCAAAAATGTAAATCTATCAAGAATGATTTAGAGGAGACGAGGAATAATACAAATAAGACTAGGAGTGATACAGAATAGACAAGTAAGATAATAAGAGGATAATTAATTTTTTTTCATCATTATTGAAGCACCTACTTAGAGACTAATAAGCTATCCTATGTTGACTCAAATTTATAAGAATAGAACGTAATATAGGGGACAAGATGTGTTGCAAATAAGTATAACTAAAGACCCAAAATTGTCAGGTATTCTACTCTCACAAGTGAAATCACAAAATCTCTTGAATCGCCATTTTTTCTATGAAACAAAAGAGACAACAAGTGAAAGACAGTAAGTGCCGGTTGAACAAAAGTCGGATAATTTTTAATCGTGATTAATTTCATGAGAACCAATCACAGAAGCCTGCTTTTCGAAAATGCCTTCTTTGATTGGTTCTCGTGAAATTATTCACTATTGAAATTTAACCGGCTTTTGTGCAACCGGGTCTGATAAAGTACTATGAGGTGTGATTTGTGATAGCAGCAGATGACCGCTGTCGATGTCATTGAACCTTGGCAGTGGCGTTTTTGCCAGCAGCCTGATTAGATTTGGCGACAGAGCGTAACGACACTTTTTGACAGCGAAAAAACTGTCTCTGTTCAGGTGTCAGCGGAGAGATCATCTACAAATTCCTGCGAGTCTCAGCAGAAATGAAAGTGGCGTACTTTCCTTCCTAACCTTCGAATAAATAAATCTTCTGAATAGCCAATTTTTTCCTTTCCATAGCATTTTTGAAATTTCACATTGAATTGGTGTCTATATATTATCGAGCCGCAGTAGATTGAATGATCTTCTGTGAGGTGAGGTGGGACAACATCTCTCAATAACGAATCAATATTAATTTGTTATCTCTCATTAACGAATACCTCTCTGCAGTGGAGATTTCCTCGGGATAATCGAGTTCAACTGTTAACTGTATTTCGGTCCAAGGTTTCAAAAACGTCTTGTCACTAGACTATAACAAGAATGATACAACATAATATTTTTTCTAATATTTTATACGGCCTTCTCTACAGAAAATTTGGACAATTCAAGAAAACAAATAGGAAATTGAAGAAGTTTTGGGCAATAGCCTGTTTTTTCTTTTCCGACTATTGTATTGTTTGCTCTAATAAATAAATAACTAGGCCTATGATAAATCTCTTGGTACTTTATAGGAATTGAGTGAATCAGTAGAGTAGTGACTGTGGTAGTAGTAACTACATCCTTCATCTGAATTGAATGATTTTCTCTTTGAATTTTCAACGAGAGAAGGTAGTACTGTAAACTCAATTTGATGACATGTGAAATCATCACTGGGGATGCCCAGATAAGTGTCCGTAATATTATTCATTATTTTCCTTGATAAAAACTATGAAATGGCCAGCGTGAACAGACTACTGTTAGCATCTTTTTGTAAATAAACGTTAAACTATTCAATTCAAAATAGTATTGAAGTTTTCATTAACGTTATAAAGTTGATCAAAGTTAATTAGTCTAAATTAATTGGTTCAACAGATTGGCGAACTCAAGTTCAATAGCGGTAGAAGTAGAATAAGGTTAAGAGTGGGAATCTGAATCCTAATGGTCCCAAAGTGCAGAGGATGTGGTGGAGATTGAGACAAATTATTCCTGATAACAAGATTGCCTTAGAAAAAAATGTGGAATGTTGAGGGAAGTTTGAAGCTGTATTATTCATAACTTTTACAACAGTTCAACGAAAGACCAAAGATTTTATCTAAAGATGGTGGAAGTTAAGAAGAAAATTATAGCAGAAATTGAAGATACTTAGAAATCATAAGTAAAGTATCCAAAGCTTTAGAAGAAGAGAGAGTAGAAATACTCTTGGTAAATATTCTAGCAAAAAAGTAGGGAGAAACGAAATTAAAGTTCTAGGGGGTCTAGAAGAAGAATTGTAATAGTAGATAGAAAAAATATCAAGATAATGATTAATATCAGTACCTACAGTAGATAATGAGGAAATTTAAATCAAGAGTAAGACTAGTCAAGATAGAAATAATTACAGAAGGAAAGTGTAAAACAATGTAAGAATAAAATAGTAAAAACTACAATTATTATTCTTACAATAAATGTAAAACTATTAAAACCGCAGCAGACTTGGAAAACACAAGAAAGTTAAGTTGGCCATTTCGATGCACTTCATTTATCATCATGGCGACGACAAGTGCTTCGTTCTATTGTTGCATTTTATTATTGCTATCATTGTTAACAACAAATTCATCAGCCAACAACACCTGACGCGTAAAAATACCAGTGAAAGTGAGTGGAGCATTGTTTTGATTCATTCGCCTTCTCTCCTCCTCATTCAACACTCAAAGAAAGTCTATTTTGGTTGAACGAGTTTGATAGTAAATTTTAATATAATTCGATTTTTTATCACATTTTTGTGGAATGAAGTTCCCTATAAACAAAGTTATCTTTTCACACTGAAATATTATGCAAAATAAGATTAGAAATTCCACAGTACTGTAATCGAAGGCAGGAAAATAGAATTGAATCATTTTAGCATTTTAAAATTTGTTTTTTGTGCTCGAGCTACTCTGTAAAGCTCGAGTAATGAATATATTTAATTTTCTTATCCCTTTTAAGTAATTTCTCAATATGGATAAATTAAATTGGCTGAAGATTCGATGAGTTTCAGAAATATTCTCAATTTGAAGTAAAGTTATTAAATTATAGTTATGTATACACTTATCAATTGTCTTCAGAAAATACGCAATGATTTGAGGTGTTAAACTAGATTTTTTTGTAAGGATTAATGGATTGATGAAGTCCATAAAATTGTACTTTACTAGAATGTGATTATAGAAGCTGAAAAAGAAAGACGAAAAAGAATGAGAAGATGAAAAACATCAAATATGGGAAGAGTTGATAAAATGACGGATATGGCGAGCGAAGCGAGCCTGACGGCTAGTATGAACATAAATCTAATCTATAGAGATACGGCACGAGCTTATTGAATGAAACTCAGAAGTTATAGGAGAATCTGACCACATTTTTAGTATTTCAGAGTTTGTGAGCTTGAAATTGGAAAAAAACTTAATGAGAATAGAATAGTGTGCTTGAAATATATTTTAGGTAAGCAGTGTACGTGTATATGAGTCAGATAGAGAATATTGTTGAACTTGGAACTTTTTGGAATTGTTAAAAATGTAATGATTTTTTCAAACTCCTTGTTAAGGATTCATTTTATCAATCAGGGAAGTAAGTCAATCTCACTATACAAAAGAACTTTGTTATTCTTCAGTAATAAATAGCAATTACTCATCACGGCCTGATGAACTCATAAAAATGAGTAACAAAGTCGTGTTCTTTGAACATCCAAACATTTTCATTGACATTTGAAACTCAATCAAGCAACAACTTCCTGATACATCCAACCTTCAAAAAGTTTCAAACTTCTTTTGTTGCAGTTAGTTGATCAGGGCATTTGTTTTTATCACAAAAAGTTTCCGCTATCAAATTTTGTTGCTAGCTACTAAATTAAACTTGTTCTAATCAAGGCTATAATTTTCCTGTAAGTTGTCAAATAGCAACGCCATATTCGATGTAGACAAAAAAAACATGTTGGAATTTCGTTCGCTTTATTACAATATTTTCCAAAACAGATCATTCACTCTTATTTGATTATATATACAATATTTGCTGTTACTGATTATTGAAATTCAACTTAATTTTAATTGAATTAACCATTCATTCCTTCAATAGTCTTTCTATTCTTTCAATCGTTTTTGAAGTTCCGAAGATTATATAAAAGATAGTCTTCAGATATCCTTTGCTAATCCAAATATATTGAAGTATATAGGATATAAATATATGATCTACAATATAGCTTATTCGCTCTATATACGGTATAATAATTATATTATTTCATTTCATTTATTTCATTTCATTTATTCATAGACAATAGATACAATGCAGGTAAATTATTATGTAGTAAATGACAGTTTACAGCTCAGTTGCTCTTTATTAAAAAGTACATAATATACTCACAATACAGGTACAGTACATACTTGTAAATTAAAATAGACCCGATGACTAATAAAACCTTTTTTCGCGAAGCTTCTACAATTTATCAGTATTGTTGCCAATAGGAAGCGAAATTTCAAGGAGCATTGAGTAAAAGGTCCTTGACAGAGGCCTGCTTTGGCGCATGCTCGCGAAACCAGGAAGAATTCGACAGCAACGATAAGAGGAAGGCCAACTCCGTCTGCGTCTGCTCCAGCCAATAGACACTCTTGTCCTTACTCAACATCACTCTCACTCTCACACTCAATCTCTCTCATTTACTACTGTATATATTTCATTTCTGCTCACTCACTCTCTCTCATTCTCCATCAATGTATCGGTTTGTTGTTTACGTTTTCTCTCTTCATCACTTCTAATTCAAGTCAGTTCTCTCTCTCATAGAATAAATCTATAAACTTCTCTCCCTCACACAGACACACACTCTCTCTCTCTCTCTCTCTCTCCCCCTCTCCAATTCTGACAGGTGTATGTATCCTTCTCATCACGTGATCATCTCTTGTCAGTTGTTGTGAAGATTATACACGCAATATGGAAATATTACGATTTTTGTGCGTATGACCTTGCTATGCCTTGAATTGGGCGATTGTTTATCAAAAAGGCTTAATTTTCATTTTAATAATTTTGTGTCCATGAGAAGTAGAATTTCCTCTTCCATGGAAATTCTTGTGAATGAACATGAATTATTTGTAAAAAAGTTTTTTTGGGTACGGAATTTTTAATATTAGAATGAATTCCATAGGACGTTTTCTATCAACATTAACAATTTCCTCTCAATGAATGAGATTGATATGATTAATCTATCATCCACATCCATTCATTATTTACAATTGATTTTTTATTAGTAAAAATAACTCTGTACTGTTTTGGAATTGAGTAAAATTACCTATGATTTAAATAAGAATTATTCGATATATACAAAATACAGATAAATAATACTTGAAAAATATAATAGCCTGCAACTCAATTCCTTGGCAGAATCTCTACAAAAACCTTTTGTAGATATCAGTTTCTCCTATATTACAACGGTAATACAGGGAAATTGGAGATGTACTGAGAGAATAGAGAGAGCAATATCTGGAGGATAAGATACATTGTTGTAAAAATGCCGCAGGAAAACAGTGTTGTTTTCCACAATAATTGACGGTTTGTTGAGGAAAGCTCTAACCAGGATACAGTTCATTCAACTCTGACTTTCAAGTATTGAAGTCGTGTAGAGAAAAGGTTAAACTGCGGAAATGAAATTGAGAAGTTGTTGCCCCCCCAAATATAGTTGTTCTCTGAAATATCATACCCGTAGCAAAAACATGAAAGTATTTGAAAATTATTCTATTTTAGGTACAGGATTCATGCTGGAAACTTGATCCATAGTGGGATTGATTGGTTGATTACTTATATATAATAATTATAAAGAAAAGAATTGCCTTATACATATACGGGATGGGAAATAATTATACAAATGACGCATCATCATGAGTCTGAACTACTGAAGTGATTTTAACTTGAAATTTTGCATACACATTTTTAATTTACGTAGAATGGTTATAGACCTATTTCCAGCTCGTGGTAATTCATCCTGAAAATTTTGCATCAATGAGATTATAAAAACATAGGTCTACTAGATGATGTTGGAATCAATTTTTAATATTATCCAGTCAGAAAACATTGGCGTGAGAACAATAACATTTTGATGATTATATTATCAGCCAGTATGCAAAAGTACAATAATATAAACCACTATTATAAGACACGACAAAGAAGACAATTAAAATGAATAACTTGAAATAACAACAAGAATGACATAGAGAATAGACATTCCTTGATTAAGTTAGAGTTAAAGTCAACATCTCGATTAAGTTAAAACTCCTCTGGTTTTTTTTTTTTTAATGTTACAATTTGATTAATACAAAAAACAACCCAACAACTCCTGCTAGGTAGGACAACTCCTGTAGTTTCGAAGGTTTCCTCAACTACTATAAGTAATAATTATAAAAAAGTTTAATTAGTCACTAAGATACAGGTTGGTGTTTGGTCACGCTCTGTATTCGTGCTACACAACCGACCAATAGAAGACGCGGAAGCAACTGGCGAGCGCTATTAAGACAAGATCAACCTTAACTTTTTGTTGTCGGAAGTGATTCAACAACTCTGACTCTACTCAACAAGTGACTGTGACTCGACTCGACTGACTGACTCAACCGCTAGAATTTTTAAAAGTTTAAAGACTTTTCCGATAAAACTATGACTCGATTGACTCATTTAGAAAAAACGGTTCCAATAAGCCTCGACTGGTCTCAGTGGTCTGTTAATTTTGTTTGACTCAACAATCCTGACTCGTCAGAATTGTGTGTGACTCGACTACCAGCATCTTTCTGAAACTGGCCGGGCTTTAAGAAAATGAGTCGTTATTATTCAACCTTCAATACACTGCACAACACAAGATGAAACTGTTTACAACTAGATAATCACTCCCAAACTACAGATATATACAGTTTGGATAGTTTAATAAATACAGTAGTATATATACAAAGAATTACAGTGTGGAGGTATACACAACATATTATACGAGTGAAATCTATTATATAGAAAACTAGGAGATGTAGCTTATTGTAGTATATATAGATGTAAACGACAGCAGCAAGGAATACTGACCTTGTCAACATCGTAAACGTTAGTTACAGAACTTGGCGACAATTTAATATCATTAATATACATATATCTCTAACAAGTCTATATAGCCTATGACAAAAATATACATCATAAACAGACGACATTTAGTGCTTTAGTACAGTACTTTGTTTGAATGTCCTTTGCATCAGATTCGAAACATAGCCTAATTTAATGACATGACAGGGATGTATGAATGTTATGTTTACTCCAAGCTGCATCCATTGTCTGTTTTGTTAATTATTATTCATTGTCTCCTGTCCACTGTTCTAGTATTATTTGTTGCATGATTGGATGACTGTATTCAGAGGGAATAGAATAAGTTCTATTAGTATCCGACTAATATGCTCTCTGACTATATTAGGGTATCATTGTCAATATAGGTTATTTATTTACACTACTCGTAAGAGCAAACGAGAAACCCCCAAAAATTTTCTCTCTGTTCAGAAAACAAAATCAAATGATATGCAATTCACAAAAAAAATCCTCATTGTTGAATAGAGATCAGAAATGGTGTGTCTATCAATCAAAGAATTTACTTATAATGAGATTCATATTAGAATTAGAAGTGAGTTGATAAATGTGGATTTTATTGTATTAACTTTTATATTTTTGGTAGAAGTAGCTTGGAGTTAATTGTATGAATTCAAGTAAGAACCAGTTACATTTACTGAGTATAAGTACTTCAAATTTAAAATTATTTCAACTTATTTCAGCCTAGTGATATGATTTTTTTATTGTTCGTAGGTGAAGAGAAGGAGGAAAAACCGCCTGAAGAAACAAAGGGAGGAAAAATGACTATCGTGAAAAGGAAGAAACTGAAGAACGTTCTTACAAGAATGGAGAATATGACCAAAGGCCCTCTCTCTAAATTAAAATTCTGTATGGATCAAAGACGAAGAGTTAAGGTCAGCAATTTTCCATGATTATCCGATCTAAAAGATGGTATTTCATATTATTTATTTTAGTATTCTGATTTGAACGTATGTTTGAGTGTTGAAATGACTATGTGTGCTAGAATTCATTGTGAAATAGTTAGCATAACTATATTCGTCAGAATTATATTTAATCGCTCAGATTAGATAGACGCCTTGCGCTCAATGCTCTTGTTGGAATGGTGACTGTTCGAGGCGAGCTCCGCTAACTTGGAGCCTCAAATCACGTTTGGATTTTGGATGAACCACTTGAAACTAGGGATGCATTCTTCCCTCATCAACGTTGCCCTTTCCACTACTCAACGCCATAGCCTGTAGTCTATTCCAGCATCATCTTTAGCAAAATATTTATTGACCGAGCGAAGTGAGGTCTAAGGTTCAAGTCGACGGTTTGGCATTTCTCTTAATATTTAAATGTTTAAATGTTTATATGCTGCGCATTTACGGCGATATGATATTCATCATAAATCAGCTGACAAGTGATTACACAGACGTGTGGAGAAGCCAGTCTATTACTGTATTTCCTAAGATCTATAGTTTCAATCAGGTACTTGTAGATAAGAATACTGTGTGAGGTCTACTGTTCACAGAACTACTAGTTTAAAGTGATGTGAAGAAACAGATCCAACAAAAAGCGGTTACTAATCTGTGATTGGTCGAAGCTCAGGCTACCTGATTGGCTGACATTATGGCTCAACTCACACTTACGCGACTCAAGTCGAGAAGAGACTGCGACTCCAGTCTCTTCTCGATGCAGCATGTGTTTTCAAATGGTGACACTCGGACCAGTCGACTCTAGTCTCCGCGACCTCACGACTGTGAGACTCAGTCGAGCGTCGACTCGACATGTTGGTCGAGCCTCGACTTGTGTTGCATAGTACCGTGCATTTTTAATGAGAGTGAGGTTATGTTTTATGAAAGTGATGTTTTATCATTTTAGATGAGACAATAATAAGAATTAGATACGACAATATATTCATAATAATTATCATAAAATTTGTTACATGCTAAGTAGTGATAAATTAGATCTTATATTTTCAATAAAGTACGGTTAGACAATAGAGTAGCATGGAACTGAAGTAGTGAGAATGAGCAAAAAAGTCGTAAGGTCGAGAGAGTCGTACGATTTGATTAGAGGTAGTGTGAGTTGAGCCTATCAGTTGAATTCACAAAATGGCGGAAGCGATATCATACACAATGGCGGGTGATATTGATATTTTTTATTATCCAATCTAATATTTTCTGATCTTTGGTATACGTTTAGGAATAACTCTTACGTTATCAGTAGAATATAACAAGAGAATATGATTTTCCTTTCGCATTCTATCCTAACAATATTGAATCCTTCTATTCTCATTCAATATCTTCTTTATCTTCTGAAACGAGTTGATGAAAAAGTGGATTGGATGAAGTGATGAAAAGTTTTGAATTATCCTATCCAAGTAGATGAGAAGTTTGAAAACATGACATTTTTCTATGATGCTATTTATGAACATTGTTGAATTCATGAACATTATTGATACAGTTTCTGAGTGAATTCCTAGGAGCTATAAGGAAGGTTTATTCCAAGTTTTGTTAGTATCCATACAGTAGTTTTTCAGAAATAGTAATCAAATTACACTGAATGAGTCAATCAGTTAGTGAGTTCAGAATTAAATAAATTATAGATATAATACTAGAATTAATGAATCTTGTGTACAAGAACAGCATAAAAATTATTTGCTCTTCGAACACACAGTTGAAGAAACAGTTTGGAATAGTTGAGAAAAGTGTAATTTATTAAGCTGTTTCAATACAAAAGTTCTATTTATTCCAGTACACTTCAGATACTTGTATCAAACTGAATATCTTTTTAAATCATTCGGACAAGATTTCTACCTAATATGATAAAAATAGAGTAAAACACCTATAACTGTATGAATCCACTTTGTAAAAAAGGATAGTTATAAGACCACGTACGTTTTTAGCTACAAATTTACTAAATAAGTGGACAAACTCGAAAAACTTAAATCCACTATCAATTACTAGATTTGAACATTTTCTTCCGGTTTATCGTCGGACATAAGGAAGTTATTATGTAAAAGCCGGGTGCCGTCCAATGATTGGTTTGAAATTTGACAAACTGGTTGCTTGCAGTTGTCGTTATGGACAGAACCGCGAATCACAGACCCGCCACAGTGAAAGTCATACGGCTGCAATCTTCCACGAGTTTTTGAGAGTCGATGAATGATTATGGGAGAAATAATAAATAATTATAGATGAGAGGTTGTAGCCTGTCGGTTGACTCAGGTTGATTTGTCGAATGGACTTTTTTGAGCACGCTATCGTTATATGGAGAACGTCCACTTGGAAAAAAACTGCCGTATTTTGTTTAGAGTGTAAGCAAAATTGAGGGAATCTGTTGATCAAATTTGTTAGGGTGGAACAGATCATCATGAAATTGTTAAATTAATTATTGAATAAATGAAAACTTAATCCAAGCAATGCTCCCACTTTCACCGACGTACAGACGTATGACTTTAATGATTTTTTAAGAGAGAATATTCTTTCATCATCATAATACAATTTCATAACGATTTCCACTGAGCCCAAGAAATTATTTTATAAGTACGTTGATATCACAGATACATCATATTATCCTAAGAAATACAGTATGTTTATATTATGTTTATTCAATCACATTCATCATTATTAGAATTTGTGTTGAAAATTTAATGATTACTATTCAATTAGTTCGTGTAAACTCAGGACAGTATTTGAGAACGATACTCAATCAATCAAATCAAATTTATTCACCAATTAACAACAGTGTTACAAGAGAATAAATAAGTAATTTTTTGTTAAATAATTGGCGTGGCTAGAAAAAGAAATCTTGTGCTCTAGCCACGAGTTCAAACATTTCTTATTATATTTAACATGATTTTAGAATTAATACAGCTCTTCATAATATAATCAAGACCAGTACAATGCAGATAGATAAATCAAAACTCAAGATAGAAACTTCGCTGAAAACTACTTTGTTGCCTAACAAACTCTAACTATTTTATTCGATTAAATTAAAGTTTTTTTTTAATGAAGTACTAAAGTACTGATTTTTTACAGCTTTTAAATACGGCTTTCAATTTCTCAGAATCTCATTCAAGTCTTTGAATACTTATTCCATCCTAATTCATAAAAAAAATCATTCTACAAGATAAGATTTAAAAATACTTATTTGTAATAGAGACCATGTCACATTGATTTCTCGAAGCTTTCAACAAATCGCATGATATCACTTCCAAGAAAATGTCTTATTTAATAAGAATTGCAACTTTTAACGTAATCATGTTGTGAAAGTTTCATAATTTCTCTAAATGTCATCAGATTGTGACAAGGACCGGCCATGGAGTACGAGGCACCCTGGAAGGATTCGTCGAGGCTTTCGACAAGCAGTGGAATGTGGCTCTCAGAGATGTGCATGAAGTGTGGGCCGCATCCAAAACCAACAAAGCCAAGGCTCCTCCTGCTGGTCAGTACTCATATTTTCTGATAGCAGTACAAGTAAAGAGAAATAGAAGTTGCAAGAAGAAGTAAAAATTATAAGGATACAGTAGGAAAGAATCCCTCCTCCTCTGGTTCTATTTGATAATCGTATGTATCAGTTTGTTAGAAATTAACTCGTAATTGTGCTCAACACAGAGCAGCTTGGCAGCTTTGTAAGAAAATTATTGTTACTTAGCTACTGCCCTTATGAGTTAAGAATAATTTGACGAATTCGTTTCAAGTTAGAAAACATCAAATATTAGATGTCTTTTCACAATGAATTTTGTTAAATTATGAATAAGGTATGTGATTTGGTAATCTACTGAATAATATGGAGATGTTATAATAGTGCTCATCTGTCAAGTACCTACTAAGAGCCTACTACTTATTAACGATCTAAGTTTATATGGACTGAATATTACCAGGAAATTAATCTATTGATTTTATTATTTACCTTGGTTTCCACCATGGTATTATATTCTCTACAGTAGACCACACTCACCTGTAAAAAACGAGAAAATTTATTAGCATCATATTGCATTATACAGTATCAGAAATAAAATACTATTCGATCAATTATCTGGATAATTCAATATAATAATACTATTATATCATCACTAATAGGATTAGAATAGAATGTTTTAATCGAGAAAGTATCTATACTTTTATAACCAATCTATACTTTTGTTTAGAAAACCTAAGATTGTTCATGGTATGGTATCAATGTATCCAGTCTAGTGGTTTTTCAATATGAAACCGTGCTACTGAAACTGAAATCAAGTGTATATTTTATTTTCATTCGAAACTCACTCAAGTCTGGCATATTTAAACTGAAAATTGGTTTGTATTTTGCTTTTGGAATGATTCAGATGATGGTTTTGATTATGTACTACTGATGATTTTGTACTGTAACATGATCCTCAACCTTCCTGTAAACTCTTTGCATTATTTTTTTACTATCCAATATTGTGGACTTTTTCTCACCCACCGATATCTCGCCGACATGACACCGACCGAGAATCTCCTGCGATTGGCCGATTGTAAGTACTCCCACCCAATCAGACAGTCGGAGGACATTCTAGGTATCGTGTCGTGTCGGCAAGAAATAGGTGTGAAATACAAGTTTCAAATTGATAGTGATAGTCTCATAGAATTCTTCACAAAATAACAAAAAATTAATAATATTACACCAACACTTCAATTACCCACAAACCAAACCGTAATATCTATTACGCTTAGCACAACTAATCCAACGGAGGCTGCTTTCAGTAATAATAATAAATGACGGTGCTGCGGTCCAGAAGAGGAGAGAGAAAAAGAAAGAGTGAGAGGCAGTGAGTGAGTAATAAGAGAGAGGAAGAAGGAAGGAAGAATCCGAATAACAGGAAGGCCTTGAGGTGAAAGCAGAGCTCGGTTCTCGCGATTGCAGTGATGCAACTGTTGCATCTGATGGGTGGAGGGGGGGGGCAGCAATGCAACTGGAACTGAATGCACTTTCCCTTGAAGCCTAATCCCGTGCAGCTCTGATGCAGTTGCCTTGCCTTGTTCCTGCTGGTTTATCTAGTCGCCACTTCCTGGTTCGTTAACCGACCTTGCCGATGCTCAGCGGAGGAAGAAGATACCACAAGACCAAGAAACGGACGTTGGAGAAGGAGCAGTTAATGAAGGATACAGGAGATGAGCTACAGCAAGAAGAGAGAAATAGAAAACAAGGAAGAAGTAATTGGTAGAGTTAGGAGAAGGAGATGGTAAAAGCTAGGAAAAGAACAAGTAGAAGTATGGAAAATAATAACATGAAAAGGAAGAGGTAGAGTTCGGAAAATGAAAGAATTGAAAGCGAAAAGAAAAACCACTCGAAAACAGGATAACACAAAAAATATAATAATTCATGAGAAGAACAAGAAGAAAAAGGAAATAGTTATTTTCTCCAGCAGAAAATAATTATTGGGTAAATTTGTTGATACCATTCACAAATGTTTATGATTCAAAAACAAGTTCCTTCATTTATGACAGTTATACAGTAAATCTACTTCATTTGCTCGTGTTGGAACTAGGTAATATTGAGAGGAAAAGTTAATGTCCATCTTAAACTCTAACCATCTGAGCTAGCTAGGTATTCAGAGTTGAACAATAAATTGATGCATTTTACCTCCAGTTTTTGTAACCTTCGGGGTTATTTTCGATAATAATGATTTTTTGTAATGCTCTTTAGGGTATGATTGTTATTTTTAGTTATCTTGTAATTTTTTCCGTAACTATGATAATTTCATGCTCTGTATATCCTGTAAAATGTGGAAAATAAATTGAGAAAAGAAATTCAGTCCTATAATTGTTTAAAATGAGCATCTGAAAAACCAACTATCTTAGTAGTAACACTAAGTCACATTTAGCAGGACCATATTGTATGATTTTGTGATGAAGTGGATTTCATTTGGAAACAGGTATAGGGAGAAAAATATAAGAGACAAGAAAGACATGAAGATGTTGGGAAGAAGGAGTGAAAAAATTAGAGAACATTTAAAGAAGAGGAGAAATAGAATAAAGTAGACAACAGCAAAAACAGAGAAGTAAGATACTCAGTGTGAATAGAGTTAATGAGAAGAAGAGGGAGAAATAAGTTGCTTGTCGAGGACAAGATAAGAGTGAAAGGAGAAAAAGGATGAAGTAACAGAGAAGTAAAATACTCAGTGTGAATAGAGTTAATGAGAAGAAGAGGGAGAAATAAGTTGCTTGTCGAGTTCAAGATAAGAGTGAAAGGAGAAAAAGGATGAAGTAGTCAACAGCAAAAAACAGGGAAGAAGAAAGAGAAAAAATTGTGGATGAATAAGTAAAAATCAACCAGTTGCAGGGGATGGAGACAAGATGATGAACGAATAAGATGCGGGTAGAAGAAGAATAAATACAAAAAGATGTATTTAGACAAGGAGGAAGCATGAGAGAAAAGAAGGAAAATGAAGAGAAAGAAAGAAAGAGGTGTATAAAGACAGTATACAGGACATTTTACAGTATTTACATATTAATAAAAACAATATAAAACTACAAGTTTTATATTGTTTTTGTTAATTTGAATAAAGTAGCCCATATAAGTGAAGTGATTTACATACTACAACTCTTATTTTCAAACAAGTTGTAGCAAACTACTAGATACAGTAACAAGCTACTCGGAGAGAAGGAAGAAAGAAGAAGAAAAAGAAGAAAAAATAGACTAAGAAAAAGAAGAGAAGTAGAAACCTGCAAGTGAAAAGAACAAAAGTTTCACGATTTAATGCAATCTCAACTCTTACCATTTCATGCATTAGTACCCCTTCTTTTGCACGGTTGTTAAAAACTGCATTTCCTCCATTTCTTGAAACCAACCAACTGTACTCCTCTACTTTCTTCCTCCTCTCAAACCTCTCATTTTCTCATGTTTCCAGTAAGCGCCTCTCACCTGCCGAGTTACATCACCGTCTGCGTTTCGAGGAACTAGTGTTCTGGTGACTACTGTAATATGAATTAAGTCTAAATCACTACTTAGGCCTAATAGCCTGACGGTATCCGGGTGTAGCCTACTGCTAATAAGAGATTCCAAACATTATAGCGTCATCAATTGATTCGACGGATTTTACTCGGAAAACGTGAGCAAGGTGTTGATTGGTAGATCATTCACGGAAGAGTTCCAAACTAGGTAATGAAAGAAATTTTAGAAAGAAAAATAATACTGTATATTGATGCCCTTATTAACAGGAGTTCTCTCGCTATCATTCTTATCCCTTGCAATAGCATAGGTATGTCAATGTTCCTATGAGACATCAGAAATATTAGGAAAAAACAAATTGTTGTTTTTAGAATAATTTTTGATGAGAAAAAGATGAATGTGAAAAAAATGAATTAAAAAGAGTGGGATAACTTGATATCAAAGGAATACAATGTCAAACACAGAGAAACTAACATAAAGCATACTATGCTTTATATAGATAATGCATTTAATTTTCTTGAAAAATAATTATGGAAAAAACTTTATTAGGTGGAGTTAGGACTTTTAAGTCCTCTCTACTACTCAACCTCGAATGTAATGATGATATATTTGAAGAAAATACAAAATGAAAATGTAATGAATCTCCGATCAAGCTTTGGCATCGAAGAGGTTCCAATCCTTCAAAAGTAAGTAGAACTGTATTTGCTCAATATACGTTACAAGGGAATAAATAAGGAAAAAATCACATAATAAGGAGTGTTTCAAGTTTTTCTGTGATAATGAAGATCTAGACCTTCAGGTGATGAAAAAATCATGGATTAAGTTTGGAAACCTACAATAGACTAAAAATCAAAATCATGATTGATATTTTGGTATTTATTTCATTCTCTCCATAATAAATGAATAAATGAATAATATAAGCATATCAATGAATAATAGTTTCAAATAAAATTCTTTCTATAAAGAAAGAAACAAAACATTAAAGCTAAAATTCGAAGGTCCCACCTCCACCCTCCACCTACTATCACACCAATCACTTGGAAAGATTGTAACAATTTAATTGAAAAATATTTTAAAAAACTCACTACGATAATTAGGAATTCGATTATCAGGCTAAAATGAGAAAATGATGACAAATATAATTGATGTGCCTCTCTGTCAAACTATTTTGCGTCACCTGTTTTTCCTTGTGAAGGATAGAACAATTTTCGCACAATAGAACAATAATTGTCAGTTTTCGGTAGGGGAACGCGGAATCTAGAAATATAGGTCACTACTGTAAATAAACGCATTCGTAAAAATTACCATTGTTAGTAGTAGAATTTCACGTAGGTTAGTAAGCTAAATAGTCTGCAATTTCTCAGTTTTCTACTTGTCTACGATAATAAATTGTTGAAAAAGTCAATTGGATGGAATGAAGAGCCGTGAAAACAACTGAAAATCGCGTTGACCTCCCTGATCAATTAGATTCAAGAGGAAGAGATTTTCTTCCGTTTAAAAATCTAGTAGATAAGTTAAATTTGTCCCTGAATGAAGAAGACCTTGATAAAAAATTATTCTAACAGGTGAGGATAAGCCTTTCATCGTTTAACTGTTTTTCTCTAAACTGCAAGGTCTTTTCAAATTACCGGTATTCAGGATTCCAAATCATGCCTTGTAGAATAAATTCATGCCAATATTTGAATAAAACATTTCAAACTCGATTGTCTAATAAGCTTCCGTTAAATGGGAAGCCTCTTGTTTCCTGGGTTTATGACCGATCATTCAGATGTACCATCGACAATAATATTATCATAAAAAACTTCCTATTGTATAAATTAGCAGCGAATCCATGCATTCAGATGTAAAATTTCGTTATTGAAGAAGTAATACTGGAATATCCGACTGTGATTTTATCTGTAATGAATATGCAAATAATATGTTTCAAATTCATTCGATCCATATCTCGATTGATTGAGAATTCTTATATCTAGTTAATCGTTCTATGTAGCTTCTCATAATATAATCTCAGGTTAAACTTCAACCATTTCAAAACTTAGTTGACTTGGGTTAAGAATGTTAATTTGTTAGGTAAGTTTGAACATAACCTCAATTTTGCAGTGAAAAATAGGAACATAAATTTCGGCCTAAAGCCTGTTTTTCATACCTTTATTTATTGTATTATTTTTATTAATTTTTACTAATAATTTGCATTAGTTTTCTATTATTAGTGAGTTTGAACATAAACTCAATTTTACAATGAAAATTGGAAATACAAATTAAGGTATAACGCTTGTTTCTTCATTCCTTCATATATTGTATTATTTTTACTTCATATCACACTTGTCTAGAGTGTGCACATTTATTCTATTTTCTAAATTTTCATATGAAGTTGGGAAACCAGAAGGGAAAGGTTTTCACACACTTCATAAAAAATGAACTCTTAAATTCCTGTACTATCCATGCACAGTGTAAGGTAGCTTTGATTTCATTAAAAAATAAACGCCTTACATTGAAAATTGGTTCATTCACTTTTTCATACTCTGTACACTTGAGTATTGAACTACTACTACTACATTTTACTATGTGGAACTAATCGGTATTGAGAAGTAGATAAGGGAAAAACAACGCCGTTTGTAAGGATGATCTTGAACTGATAGTAATTCGGCCGTTAATTTGATAAGCGCAGCTATTATTGCCTGAGTGTGTGCATTCTGTTTATCGCGACAGTGAAAAAATGGTCGATTATGTGTCTCCTCCTTGCAGTGCTATCGCGCGAACAGCGCTAAATGTGGGTTTGTTTCTGGCCTTAACCCAAATAGAACACTTAACTGTGGCATCAATTACAGACCGAATGATGTCATCACATAATCAGCCTCTCATTCTTTCACTTGTAAATATTGTTCTCGGAAATTTATTATTCCGAATTTTCTGTATAAATTAGTTTGACAATATTACGAAGTACCAGACAAGTATGGTACTCCGGGAATGAATGAATGGTATTCAGGAATGAATGAAAAACAAGCAACCGCGTAAAATTTCCTCTATTCCTGGAAAAACATACATATTTTTCTATGTTTCATTGAGTTTTGTGTAGCCTACTTGCAATAAGTTACCTCATTTGATAATAATAATATTTGGAATTATGTACGGGGATCTATGTTTATGTATTGATCAAGATCCAGAATTTGATTTTCAGCAATAAAATGTTCAGAGTACATCAATAATACATAAGCATATCTAGGTTTCCTCAACCACGTACCTTAGAACCAACAACGCTTATAAAAAATAATAATACACCATATAATAAATTATAATGTCCCTTTTCAATGGAGGACCTTGAATCAAGAAACATCTAAAAACTATTAGATCCTAAATCGATTTGTATTGACATACGTTTCTTGGCAATGGTGATGTATTACCTTGAATCATACGCCTGAAACATATATTATGATGCCATCTATTCATCCTATCATCCTATGTCATCTTTCGTCATAGACTGATCAAATGTTTTGCCTATAAGTCTCAACTGCCTTGAATCCTAAATCTGACACCTATTAAAAGTCCATCTATCAAAAACCATCATCGTAAGATCATCGCGAATAGGCCTATTACTGCATGATGTACTTACTATGTATAGAAACTATCCTAGTCGGGAGAGGACCAAACTTTCTACTGTATGCCCGTAGGCGATAACGACTTTAGATCAGTTCTGTGTGGGTAGATGAATCAGTTACCATTGGTTCCAAAGAGTCGGGTGAGGGGTGGGGGGTGACCTCGGCATCTGGACCTTCCGCGTTGACCCTGGGTGCTGGAAACAAGGGTGACCTTCACCCCCCCCCCTTCTATCCACAACCCCTTTCTCACCCGTCACCTCATGACTAGCCACAACTATCAATAGATATGTTTACTATGCTTACTGATGAACTATAGCCTACATTTGGTCTGTTCTGTATTTATAGATATAATATATGTTTTGCCTGTTCCGAGTGTTTGCAGACAATAATAATTATCAAGGTTTGAGATGATTTATTAAATCGCAAACAAATTAATAATACTATGACATTTGTATTATTAGGAAAAAATCAAACCGCTATTATGATAATGCTCTTCCGATATGATTTATTTACCAACGGATTTTTAATCCGATAAAATTTGGGAGTTTCCTGAAATAATTCGATATTGTTTACTATTTTTAATTCAATAGATAGTATAAAATTAGTTGTATTCGAAAAAAATTTTTTAAGAACAAGGTTCAATGTTCTGGATGTTTGTTGTTTTCTCGTAAGAAATTAGAGTCTACATTTTTTGCAGGTCACTAATATTATTATCACCAATGAAAAAATTCTTAATGTAAACAATTTTATGTGAGTTGAAAGTGTATGAATTCAATTATTATTGAACGAAAATCCCAAATAAATGCTGTAAATCAACCCGAAGACTTCTGCTACTACAAATTTTCGTTTAATAATAATTTTTCATTAATTAGCATTTGAACAAATGCAACTTCCAATTATCTCCATCTGTATGGATTTAAATTTAAAATGTTGGCATACATATCCTTATTAGTCATAAAATCTATAGTTATCATTCCGTTCATCATAACTACCAAAATCTTATTTATTCTTTCAAGTTTAGCTGAAAATCAATGTATTCAATCACTTTCTAATGGAGCAGACACATTTCAATTACAGTACGATTGTCATAAACCTATCACCTTTGTCAGCTGAATGCATGAATTGAACTTCAAGAATTGGTAATCACAGATAGATCCAATCTCCCAACTCCCAACAAATCCTTAGATCACATCTATTTTTGTAACGGAATTTTATATAAATCAACATAAACTCTCCAAGACGTTGCAATAAGAAATTAATAAATCTATAAATGCTAATTCATCTGATTCTAAATTATTCAAGATTGTGTGAGATAAATTCTGAAATAAATTCCTAACGGAAACCTCAATAAAGATTCTGCAAGATAATATGACCAGGAATGAATTTATTACGGCATATTCATTTATCATCAATCAATAAAATATTACCGCTTGTATAATATGGCTTGACTGCAGGTCGCACTTTAACCTGTCTGCAAATGTTATCAAAGTTCACATTTCTGAATTCTCATCTCATATAAAAGTATTTGTAAATAATTGTGGAATCTAGACGATTTTGAAACTATCATTATTTAAATAACACGCCCATCAATATTCATCTCATCTCATTGAGGATTTTACTTAAAATAGCCACTTGTTGCATGTATTCCATTCATCAGTGTATGGTTATCAGTATCCGTCTTTCAAGGAATCATAATTGATAAATAGGGCCATTCTGAAAGCAATGACCTATTCTGGAAACAAGCCTCCCATTTTAAGCTTCTCTATAGTGAGGTCCACGTTTTAATGACAGTATTTCATCAACTTTGGTTTGCTATCATTGTCTATCATTCGACATAGCCGGTGGTACTATCCTTTTCTAGGTCCACAACGATGCCAATTATGTTTTTGACAGTGTAGAAATATAATTAATTAATGCAGAGAATCGGCATCGCTATTCTTCTATCTTTATCCACTGCCATTATAACGTGGACCTCACTATAGTGACTATTAGTCGTTAGTGATATTATAGAATAGAGTGATAAAAATTATTATGTTCCACAAAATCAAACATAAATTCAATCAGAACAGAAAGATGATGACTTCTACTCCAGAGTATAGTTAGAGGCTATTAGTGTTTAGTGATACAGAATAGAGTAATAAAGATCCTCATATTCCACAAAATCAAACATAAATTCAATCAGAACTTCTACCCCAGAGTATAGAGATATCACTGAGTCTAATAAAATTCAGAAATTCCACAAAATCAGAGACTCAATTTTAATCAGTCACCTCAGATAGGTGATGACCGCTTCCATTGAAAATTAATACTTGAATAACAATTAGTTTCCATCGATACAATTCGACACTTCTCGATATTGGATTTATCTGTTAGTTTACAATGGAAGTTCAATAGCATTGACAATGGGATCAATGACATTGTGGGGCAACAGCCTTTCAGAGAACAATATTCTCTAGATTGTCTCTGGAACGTGCCTTATCCGAACTTCGATTGGTTGGTCAGCATACAGTCACGAATCGCCCAATATTCGACGAATTAAGACGTTCGGCCATGTTAATGACCCCGAATCATTTTATAACAACACCAGACGTTCCCTCTATGTTGATGTTTACAGGTAATGAGCCTCGGATCACTGCAAACTATTCTAATCTCCTCGGCTCTGTAGATGAGGACAATAACCTCCGAAGACTATATTCGTCATTCTTAAAATATTTTCAAGAGCATTAAGCAGTCGTTTACATCTATCAGTAATTTCAAATAAATTCTCAGTTACAGATGAGGACAATTATTATTATTACCTTTGAAATCTTCTGTATTCGTCATTGTCAAAATATTTTCAAACCGTACACTTGAAGAGCATCAAGGAGTCGTTTACCCCAATCAGTAATTTCAAATAAATTCTTCGCTACAGATGAGGACGATTACCTTTGAAGTCTATTGTTTTCGTCATTTTCACAATATTTTCAAACCGGAAAATTTAAGAAGTCGTTCACATCAATAACTATTCCGATTTTAAAATAAATTCTCAGTTACAGATGAGGACAATCACATTTGTAGATTGCTGTATTCGTTATTTTCAGAATATTTTCAAAGCTGGAATCCAATTAGAGAGATTCTCACATCAATAAACTTTTAATAATTCTTGATAAATTTTCATTTATAGATGAAGTCAATCAACTCCAATTACTAAAATATTGAAATTGGATTTCAATTCCTAATAATCTCATTTCATGCGTCTAAAATTTTAGAATTTGAAACGTCATTTTTACTCTAATAGGCAATTCGTTCTTCCTCATCGATTGGAAATATTTCATCGAACATTTGAATAGATGAGAAGCCTACGCAAGCTATGGAATTCTAATAGGTTTTTCCGACCCTTCATGAAGACATTACATTGCATCCAATTCATATTTCCGGTATCTATAATTAATTATATTCCGGTTAATTATATTATAGGCCTAGGCCTACATATCAATGAATTCATTTTCTTCTGAGGACAATCCTCTAATTATTTGTTAGTTTGAAAATGCCAATTACCAGATCCATGATTTTTTTCATTTTCTCTTCAAATTCGTCACAAGACAAGACAAATGTCAAATGTCACAAGACAAACCTCAACTAAGGGTCTACTTGTTTTACTGCAAATCCCAGCCACAAACTGCATAACTAATCAGCTTCCTGAAGGTGATAAAAAGCTGTACTGCTTAAGCTGCAACATGCTATTATACAAACTGTTTCGCATTGGAAATATGTCTTGACAAATTTAAGTTAGGTTGTGAGATGAGATGTGCGTTGTGCGAAAATGCGTTCTTCAAATTAAACTTGTAATTACGCCTCAACTCTTATTTTCAGGGTTAGATAGTGAAGGTCTGCTTGTTTACTTGTCGCGATCTGTCTTATGTGTCTAAATCTGTTTCTCGATTTTGGAATAAATCAAGAAAGATAGAATGAAAAATTGGACGGAAATAAAATTGGAGTTCAGGTTGAGATGTTATCATTATTATCATTATTAGAGGTTTTCTTTAATGTCAATAGTTCAATAATAGAGGTTTAAAATGGCTTTAACACACGAGGCGTTTTTTTCAGACTATTCGGCTCGACCGGACTGAAAGCTCTTCGATTCGCTGATTGGGTTGGGCGGTTAGCGTATCG
The DNA here is from genome assembly GCF_014356525.2 of Nilaparvata lugens. Lineage (NCBI taxonomy): Eukaryota > Metazoa > Arthropoda > Insecta > Hemiptera > Delphacidae > Nilaparvata > Nilaparvata lugens. The sequence goes on from NC_052510.1 coordinate 20,511,610, forward strand.
AGAATCAGCCAATCGGAGAGCTTTCTGTCCTGCCAAGCCGTGCCGACTCGTCTGTAAAAAGCCTTGTGTGTTTCTCCCTAACAATCAATATTAATGTTTAACAGAAATTAATATTTTCCATTCTCACAATTTAACCTATTATTAGATTTATATTGGAAAAATGTATAATTCTCATTCATTCATTTTTTTGTTACTACATATTTGTTTATTGATGTCACCTATTATACATTCATTTGAAGTAAAGTGATGCAGAAACATCTATTATTTGTAAAATTGAATGTTTGTTGAGACCCCAAAGTTTATTAGAGTACAGGAACTGTGATTAGTGTTAAAATTATGTACATGTTCAGTAGAAGCTACTATCATAAATTCTCTATTACTTGATTTGATTTGATGAGCATAAGTTCGGAAAATGAAACATATCAAAGATCTACAAATGAGTTGCTTGAAGTAAGATTGACAATCAAAATGTTGAAATGTCTTGGTTATTTGAGAAGACATTCTAGTAACACATAACAAATGATTTTCCTTTAAAAATTCTAAACGTTTATCTAAACTCAATAAAAAATGGGATAGCTATTGAAAATAAACTAAACAGCCGTCATCATACTTGACATTGTATTAGAATAACTTTTTAGTTTGAAGTAAAGTATAATGAAAGTAAATTAAGTAACCTAATGAAGCCCACAATGCGATAAAAGCCAAGGCTCAATTACTAGACTTGAATTCAAGGTGTCGGCAGTAGGCTATGACAGACATATGAGTGGATTATTAAGTGGGGCTGTTGCTAAATGACAGGTTGCTATTCCCTCTCCTCTCCAGTCTTTTATAGCCCTATACATATACATACAAATCTTACATGATCGTACTATATGCTATACTGGCATTGTCGTTGCTGACAACACATACGCACACACACAACTGCGCCTCCGAAACGGGGTCATATGTGTGATACTGACCTACATTGCACTGAAAATTCGTACTTTTTGCTCAGAAATTGATACTTAGTTGAGGCCAGGTTTTTTTTGGGTGACCAGTTTACTTCAGATTCGATTTCACACGTATCGTTATTGTTTTCACAAGGAAAATGAATATTTGGAGTGGAGTTACATAATATTCTGAGAGATCTGAAGTATTAGCACATAATATAAAATTGAAATTAGACTATCTAAATTATCTATCTACAATATTTATCTCTCAACATCACATCCCCTCTCCTCACATTCAAGCCTCACATTTAGATAATGCAAGTATCGTATTGGACGAAAAATAAATTTATTTTTGAGTTCATGGAGGAATTATTCATGATGTATGAGTGAAATAAAATAAAAATCATCCAGTACCCTTTAAATATTGATAAATTATTTTTGAATGATTTATATTTTACAGTATTTCAATAATAGTAGTAGCCCTATATAGAAAAAGTGAATATAAGTGTGAGTAGCCTATGGATATATTTATTTTGATATTTTGTATAAAAACGTTTTTAAAAGGATACTATGGTAGTCTATTATTTTTGTTTAGTTTTATATTATTTTTTATTATTATTTTTATGGTAGTCTATTATTTTTCAACTATCATATAGGATGATTGGTTGAATGAAACATTTGAAAATAAGTTGGAAAGAGAGATGCATCATTGATCAAATTAAATAATTTTGAAAAATTAATGTTTAGTAGGGTATTGAACATTTGATTGATCATTTAATAAAATAGATTATTAAGCTAATAATTATTTATATCATTTCCGCGAACTTTTAGTGACTGGTTAAAGCTTGCAACGTTGATAAGCCACTTCCCTGCTCCGGCAATAGGTTCGATTTCCATTCAGTATGGCATTTATTTAATCCTAAATGATAGTATCTTATTCAATAAGCAAAGACAAATTATCAACATTTTTAATTAGGATGATCCTGATACTCACATCAGGCTTATTCTTAATTGATGAGATGAATGATGATGAGAGATTATGTACAGCTATATGAGACTATTATTTTCTTTTTCATTTTAAGTCTGTTCATTTTTCATTTGAGACTAATATTTATTATCATTATTATGAGTTATGTGTATATCCTACATGTTCATCTTGGGTTATTGCATACTAGTAAATGAAAAACATTGAAGATAACATTTGAAAATTGTATTTGTGTGTTCTAGTTGAAGGAAAGGAGCTCTCTCCTTCTGATGCTGCATTCAGACGTGAGATGTTCGGAATCAAAGTCCCCAGAGCTTCATATGTCAATTCAACGAAAAAACGAGTCACCTTGGAGAGGCATATCGACCAACTGCTTGTCCGAGGAGAGCAAATTGTTCTCATCATTGTTTGATTGCAAAGTTATAATAGTCTTTGAAAAAGGTACTTTTTTCATTTTATTTTAATTAAAAATAGTCTGTATATAAAAATAAGGTTTTTCGGTGATTATAATGTTTACAAATTGATGAAATGTTTCAATGAAATTGTTGAAATGATGGACTGACTGTGAATCCATCATAATATTACTATTACTATATGATTCTGCAAGATACAGCTTATCATCATTACGATCGAATTAATATCAATACGAATAAAATGTATTTATTTTTCATTTTTATATAAATCACTTTCAAATTTTGCCATTCAAAATATGTGTGTGATATTTTTTCAAAGACAACCTGTTCAGTTATAAAACGCAAATCAAGGCAACTTTTTACTTCATTTTCTATTTTGTATATTTAATTTTTATCTCAAGAGATAATCATTATAATTTATCATTGACTTCGGCTGACGGAAGAATGCCAAGCCATATGAACTATTAATAAAAACATCAGTTAACTTTTATTTTATATTTTACAAATATAATAGAACTTTCTATGAAATTTTTTTCTTACAAATTCAATTGCTTCTTGTTAGATATAAAACTATTTGAAATTGTTTCTTGTTGAATAAAATTCATGATGAAATGTTGAAATTGTTACAATCAATCGTCACTCATTCATAATAGATTTCATGAACCGATTTTCTTATGAATAAATCTTCTATATCTTATTTAGAAAAAGTATTTTTATTTACACATGATTAAAATTGTTTAATTTACCTGAAAGTACCTTCACTAAATCCAAATCGAACTGAGATGGCTAACATTGTTTTTTGCATGTTTTTATCAACATAAATATCGGGGACCGAGCTTCGCTCGGTACAAAAGCTTAAAAGTTTATTACGATTGAAGAAATTATAATAACATTCATAGTTCATATAGAAATGTTCTATCTGATCACAGTAAATTGAGATTAATTCCCAGAGGAATGCAAAAATTTCCCTCACAAAGGCCCGGTTGCACAAAAGCCGGTTGAATTTTAATCCTGATTAATTTCACGTGAACCAAATCAGAGAAGACCACTTCTGGAATTAATCAGGATTGAAAATAACCCGGCTTTTTTGCAAACGGCACTAAGTACCTGATTGAATGATTACAAAAGATCAACAGCTGAGTCATAATTTATTTTGACACAGTCCCACACACATGAACTCGCTCACGCACTTCCATCATCACGAGACGACGAAATAATTATCATCAGCTGTTTTTCCAAGGATGAATAATAATTATCCTTTTAATGTCCTTCAGCGAGTTTTCCCAGGGATGAGACCTAGTGCAATCGAATTTTTATATTATAAACCTACTATGTTCTGAATTTCGTGAGAATCGTTAGAGCCGTTTTCGAGATCCGGTGAAATATAAACATATAAACAGAAATTGCTCGTTTAATAGTACAGGATTATTGGTATAGGATTATTGTCAGATGAAAGACACAAGGTCTCTATTAGTAAGCTTCTGCTAGCTCACACTGTTTTAAGACAATGTTTTGTGATGATTTTCCTTTAAAGTTTTTCAACTCAAAAGTGGAGCCAGTAACATTAGGATGTACAATTTCGAGAATTATTTTTCAAAGGATTGAAGGACTATTTAAAGTAACTGGCACTAATATTTTAAAAGTCATCAGTGTCAATGTATGTCCAGTAGCAACACATCAGCAACTTGAAGTCTTCCATTTGAAGTTTTGCAAGGTTTACTTCACAAACGCTTTATCGGTTTCAGTGTGTCTATCGTCTGGCGATAAGTTATTCCTCTTGAAGGTAATTTTTTTTTCATTCATTTATTAAACTTCCAACGGTACAACACTAATTTTACATAAAAATAACATAGAAAAACAGATACCAGCAAAAAATATATATAAAATATAATATACAATATTGGGAAATTGCAGAAAAATAACAAAGTAAAAGCAAAAAATGTATAGATAAATAATATACAATAATAGAAGAACATCTATGTGGATAATTTGAATGTTCATACATAAGAGGCGAGACTCGACTCATCCATTAATGAAGCTCGATGACTTATTTGGAAACTGAAACCAACAATGGTGAATTACTGGAAAACTGAAGGCGAACTGGTTTTTTCCAAAGACCTCTTTGTTTTTGTGTTACTGTCGTTCCACTTGGTAGAATAACGTGACAAATTGGTACATGTGGGTACGTGTGGGCTTGGACGTCTTTCTAGTTCTAAAATTCTAAATAGATTTAGAATAGAATCTCTCCTGGGACTACACCACTGGAAACTTTTTAGTGAAAAAGACTGGAAAGTATTTCAGAACTATCTTGATTCTGAAGATGTAAGTTGATGAGAGATGCGTCAGTGGAGTGTGCGATTCATGGAGTGTTTGTTGCTTGTCGAGTGCACTGAGTAGCAACCAGCGAAAGCCGAATTCCACTTTCACTCGCAAGACCACCACCACCACTCTCTCTCTCTCTCTCTCTCTCTCTCTCTCTCTCTCTCTCTCTCTCTCTCTCTCTCTCTCTCTCTCTCTCTCTCTCTCTCTCTCTCTCTCTTTCTCTGTTATCAGCTATCAGGGAAAGTACATTGCTGCTGCTGATGATGATTTTTAGCATTAATTGTTACAAGTGGAAAGGGTTATCAAAGAGGGGAGGCTTCTATAAGTTCCCTCCAACAGGTTGCACATTGATGATGATGCATGAAGATTATAGTTACAATTAGCCTAGTCTTACTATACTCTGGTAGCTGCTAGCGGAAGATCATGAGATGGTTTATGAAACAGTGATATTGATTATTCGAACCATAAGCCAAAAGCGATATTTTTAATAGATCTAAAGTATTGTGGGTGGTGTTATTTTCTTATGTATATTGCTTGTGCTGCTAGGTGTTTTTTAAAAATACAGGTGGGTAAAAAGTATGAGAACTGCTCAATATTTCCACATAAGGGTATTTTGATAGTGGGAGTGATTGAGAAATCGTACTCAAATTAACATGATACTGTACGTCTTGTACGAGCTCCAGAGGTGCGGAAATTCATTAAATCACTTCATCTCATAATTCTTTTATACTCTATCTGCATAGTTGTTGCTCCAGAGTCATAAAAAATTATATTTGGAGCAACAAATTGATATTATATGTAATTATTATAATAAGAGGTAGTGAAAAACGTAGTACTCCATGAAGATCACTCGTTTGCATGGGCAGCTTGGATATTCCAACAAGAACATGCTAGTAAAAACAAATTTACAAGACTTACGCTTGAGTTCCAGCTTACAACAGTTTCTTAACAAGCCAAAATAGTAAGCATGAAGGACAAGTAATAAGAGAGTCATAACCAATATACATACAAAATCCATTGTGATTCTTATCTAAAAATCTCACCAAAAGCATGAAAACTTCTTATCAATTAATTTGATGACTTAATTCCAATTCTGTTGGAATCTTCTGAAATGGTATCAATTGGACGATTGAGCTCAAGACTTCCGTAATGACAAACCTCAACAACAGAAACTAAAAAACTGCGCAAATTCAAGCACCCGACACCAATAAACAGTTATTCTGAGAATTCAAATGAAATTTAAATATTTTTGTAAAGGTGCGCCAGAGAAACTTACTTATTTGAAAAAATTCCGTGCGTTGAATTGGTCGTGTAGAGTGGCAGGAGGGGGCGCATATGGAGGAGGAAGTTCTCAAATTTATCCTCGCTCAATAGCCATCATGCTCTGGTTTAGAGAGCAGCGGGCCTTCGCAGTTGAGAGCTTCTTTTCTAATGGTCGATCACCTTCCGCGCTCGATTTGAAATTCCTCCCCACAGACTCGTTCCTGGCCAAAATTCGATTCTGTTGTGGGTTAACTCATTTCAGCAGTGTGGAAATGTCGCTAAACCCGGAAATGGACTTCAACGAACCATCAGAACTCCAGAAAATATCGAAAGTGTGAGGCAGTCAGTTGTGCGTTTTGCGTTCTCCTCGGCGTTCGACTCGCAAACACGCAGCTGCTATGGCAATTTCTGACTCCACTGTTCGATGAATTTTCCATGAAGACCTTCAACTTCATCCCTATAAATTGGCTGTTGTTCAAGAATTGACTGAACGCGATTTTGTTGCCCGTCAAAATGCATGTGATATGCTGATTGACAACCTGCCTGAAAACGCGGTCATTTGACAAGGCTCATTGAGGCGTTTCCTCAATGCGATTTTTTATGGGGTTATTTGAAATCCCTTGGTTTATGTCGATCGACCATGGACCATAGCACACCTTAAGAACAACATACACAACGCCGTTGCTAAAATACCGATTGATATACTGCAACGAAATTTCAAAAATCGACTTTATCAGTGTATGCGCAATGGGGGTCGCCATTGGTCTGATGTAATTTTCAAGACTGTATGGAAAAAAATTTAGATATTGTATTCTAACATAAAAAAAGATTGAAACAATATCTAAAGTACTTTTGTTTGTATTGACCTTTCAAATAAGTAAGTTTCTCTAGCGCACCTTGTACAATTACATGATTTAAAATTATTCAAAAATTATCAGATAGTCCTATTTCTAAAAGGTTATGAAAAGAATTCGAATCTATGAATGAAAGGGTAATATCATTAAATACAACATTGACTGTAAATATTTTATAGGTGAGTACAGACTTATGCGCCACGAACACGCGCATTCATCAACTGATGCTCAGCTTATTATATCTGTATTTGTACAGAAACAGTAAGATACAGTTATACTTGACAATCATAGTATCAGCTGATGGAAAGCGAAATGCGCGTGTTAATGCGGCATAAGTCTGTACGCACCTTAAAATTTCATAATTTACGATCTGTTTCATATAGTACAGTATTTCAATCCATGAACGGATAGACAATACGGATTTCGGTGCTGAGACAATCTTCGGAATGTGAATGAAGCCGGTGTTTAGCTGCAGAGCAGAGAGTTAACCTTGACTAAGGCCAGGGCAGCTGGCAGCCCAACTCACGGTGCAACTCGCGGAAGTCAAAAGCTGTTGAGCTTGGCCCTCTACCTTCCACCTTGGCACCATTTACAGACCTAGGCCTACTAACACACAGTCAGCATACACTCTTGCTGCAACCTTAGCCTTAACTGCTCTCTCTTGCAATCGCTCTCGCTTCCTCCGCAATCGTTTCATTCAAATAATGTGGTAGGACGGTGCAGTTCTAGTTGCCCAACACGCAACTCAAAAAAACGGCAACTTCTTGTGTGTGTGTGTGTCACAACTACTATATTATGGCATACTCGTACTCACACACACTCATCTGAGTTTCCCGTTCATGGTCGAATGACACATTTCATTCATGGCGAAATTGGGGAAATTAATTCAAAAAATTCAGTAGGAGACCTCAATAGTTTAGGAAAAACACCGTGAATGCACTTCTAGTCAAAACCATCAGTCAAAAATATTTGTAGGCATCAGTATATTATATTTACTATAATAAATTATGGATAAGAAAATATGAGAATACGCAATTTGATTGTCTTTTTTCTTTAGGGCTACTTTTAATATAAATAAAAATATAACACGCAACTCAAAAAAACGGCAACTTCTTGTGTGTGTGTGTGTGTCACAACTACTATATTATGGCATACTCGTACTCACACACACTCATCTGAGTTTCCCGTTCATGGTCGAATGACACATTTCATTCATGGCGAAATTGGGGAAATTAATTCAAAAAATTCAGTAGGAGACCTCAATAGTTTAGGAAAAACACCGTGAATGCACTTCTAGTCAAAACCATCAGTCAAAAATATTTGTAGGCATCAGTATATTATATTTACTATAATAAATTATGGATAAGAAAATATGAGAATACGCAATTTGATTGTCTTTTTTCTTTAGGGCTACTTTTAGTATAAATAAAAATATAAATCTCAATACATGTTGAGACAAAATAATTTAAAAGGGTACTTTAAAAAAAGGTACTAAAAGGTACTAAAGGGTACTTTATTAAAAGGTATTTTTAATTAGATATGAAAATATTATGGTAACGAATAAAGTGCTGTCAGCTCAAGAACATCTTGTTTTTGAGAAAAGTTTTGCAGTTTAGTCTTTATATTTTGAATTGGAATGGTTCCTTGAAAACTATATTCTTTATCTATAGATAGTCTATTTAATAAATTTACGTTTCTAGTTCAATGGATTTTCTTATTTTGGGGGAACGTGGAATATCTTAGAACAAAACTGTACATTTAGACTAGATTTCATAGGAATGTTTGAACTAGTCTCCATGTTGAGTAGACTGAAAAATGTATTCGTAATAGACGATGGTCTAATCAAAGTTCAATCAAACTTAGTCTGTATCTGTAAAGTGTTTGAAGATGGATCAAACTACATGGCAAAGTAAAAAAACTAAGTTTACTATACTAGAACTACTAATTTTTGAACTAAACTAAGTTCAGTAGAAACAAGGAACGTTTTTTAGGGTGAAACTTGAGAATATTACTCATTTGACTGGCTTAACAAACCGGGTTCATTACTATGGCTATAAAAATCTACATTAGTAGCCGAAGAAGGGAGAACTGGTTCCATCATAAAATTTAATGGTCTACATAAATTAGATATGATGTTACACATTCAGTAATCAATTCAGAAAGTAAAACTTTATTGATCAATAACGAGTCTTTATAACTCAGAGAGAAATCAATTATTCAATCATTCATAAACAATTCTATTGTAGTTCTAAATTATATCCAAACTTATAAGGAATTTCAGGTTCTACTGAAAATTTGTATGCTATCGAAAAGCAGAAGGTACTGTATTTCCATACTCAAGAAGCTCTCTCACTGGATCTCTCTCAAGTCACGATGAAATTGCAAATCCGTTCATATGATTAAACGATAAAACCACATTACCGCTTCTACAAGGAATTACACCATAATCGTTCAACTTCTTACTTAACTTCTTAAATATTAATCAACTAACTTCGATTCTACCATAAGAATTCAAGTACAGTAGTAATGAAATCAAATTCACTTCAAAATCTCGTAGAAACAAATTGTTCTACCAATCCAACTCTAATACTATGCTTACGAAGGTATTTTATATGTGGTTTGGTTATAGTTATCGTACACTCCACTTGGAATCCAATGCTCAATCCTCATCCTATGCATGGTAAACCTATGCATAGTAATGGTGAAAACATTGCAAGAAGAAATATAATGTTTAAACTATTGTAAATTTTCGAACAGTATTTTCGACAGTATCTCAAGTAAACCAATCTGCATATAGGTACACTATACAACATAAAGCCTTACTATATAATCTGTGTCTATACTTTTTGTATAGTATAGTGAGAGCATAGCAATAAGTTTTTCAAAGGTAGTGCCAGCGCATACGCGTAGGTGCGAACGTCTTAAGGTTTAACGTTGACCTCCAATAAATGAATGTCGATGGCCTTGCTATCCATAACCTTACTTCGGCTTTTTAAAGTGAGCATTCAATATAGCACGGCCTGTGAGTAATATAGATACAGCCTCCGTGTTCTTTATAGCAGTGTACTGAGAGCTGAATCTTTTCCGCATTCGTGCAGCATGCAAAAACAGACCATCTTGAACCATCTATGAACAATTGATCTTTTACGTTGAGATATTGATATAAATGGCTTACTTTTTGATGACAGATTATTGCTTGTATCTTGAATTTAATTTTTATCTTGTTTTATGTGATGTACCTTGGAGGAGTGAAAAAATATTATAATCGCAAAAGAGGTTTAGATGAAAAAGTCTAGTAAGATTCAAAATAAAAATTGACAGCTTGAAATTTATATTCGAATGATGAACTTGCAAATCACACTGTCAAACAGAACTCACTGGCAAAACTATCTACGAGTATAATGGATGATTTCCTATAGAATCTGTACAATCGGTTTTCAAATTTATGATTATTCTACTAAAGGGAATAACTTGGATACCCACTGATTGAACTATTGAGAAAACCAAAGCTGAAACTCTATCCAAGACTCCCGACATCAGAGTTTTCCTCCATATTCATTAACAGTAATCTCAAAAGAAGTTGAAGAAAGTAAAGAAAGGCATCATAACCAAAATATCGAAATGCCAAATTTGAACGTGACTTTACCAGACTAGGTAGGAATTGGATTTCTCGAAAGTGAAATGTGACTCTTCCGCTCATAAGATAACATGTGCAAGCAAGACACGAGTCAAGAGATAAATGTTTAATTAAAAGCATTAATCCAGGATAAACACAGTTTATCGCTACGAATCCCAAGGAATACCAATTTTTGAAATTGATCGTTTCAATTAACCAAATTGAACAACTCTTTAACATTTGCAAAATGAATTTTAACTAATGTTTAATTTTCTACAAAAAAAATTTTGGGAAAACTTTTGATAAGTCAAAACTAGAGCTGCAAATCTTTGATTAACAATATTTTTCATCTCGAATGGTAAAAATCTCTCAAGTGGAACTGTAATTGCTGTTGACATTTTATTTCAATCCCCAAAATTGCATAAGAGAGAATTCAAGACTAGTCAAATCCATGTAAACCCACCAATCTTTGGCCAACAATTATCTCAACTAATGAGAATCTCATAGATATAAATCTTTCAACTGAAAACTGACAAGAAAATGCTGAATGGCTGAAAAGAGAAAACGTTTCTGAAATGAAAAAGACGACTAATGGAATTACACGACTTCACCTGCTACACTTCAACAAAATAATTGAACTTTCACTCCGGATCATTGAATCAGAATTAGCATGGGAATTACTCTGTGATCTTATAGTCCACGGGGTACCTGCCACTCCATTATCTACTGCTCTATGCCTGGGAATTACAGTGTACAGGGTACCTGCCGCTCCATTATCTCCTGTTCTATGCTTGAGAATAAATGTTAACACTGTTGAATCGTCAGTTTCGGCAATTATCACACCGAGCAGAGCAATGGTGTCGTGTCAGCCACCATTTCACTTTCATTCATTCAATTTTCCGACACTTTTACTTTTCTGCTCATTCTACACACGCATGTTATTTTCAACGGCTCTGCGTCTCAGGTGGATAATGCGATTATAAGAGGTGATGTGAATCCAATAGGTAGGATCCTGAAGAGTGTCATTTCCTTCACAAATCAGTGTTTAACGAAATCTCTATGTTGTTACATTCTTAATTAGAGAATAGTGTATTGTATTCAAAATCATTTCCAACTTGTTATAATAATTTATGAGTACCTTACTGATTCAATCTAACATAAAGTAGAAGAGTCTGGTAGTAGAGTCAACCTTTGAAATGGAATTATGGTACATGGAATTTGAGCAAGATATCAAATCAAATTTCAACTGAAATCAAGTTGATGGGCTTCCTAGTTATTCAAATTCTATTCAACTGTTTATGAAAAGTTCATCGTTGACAAAAATATTTATGTTAGTATATCTCTACTGAATTACAATCATATTCATTAATTTCATCCCCTACCAGATCATATAAAGACAGAATCATTCCCATCACATAAAAGAGTAGCAAATCTGAATGTCACGACTCAAAAATAGATGAATCGGTTTTGAAAACTAACGAAAATGAAGTCAATGTCAGATCTGGCTTGGAATCTCAAGATGCTAATTTTTCGTTTTCAAATGCTCTATAATAAATTCGTTAAACAACGAAATGGATTCTGAGGTGTAACAATCTGCAGGATACTCATATATTTGAGAAAAAATATTAAACCTTCAATAGCCTAGCTAGGCTTGTGTTTCTCTACAAAGTAACAACCAGCAACTATCAGTGACTTTGACATGACGTCATAAATATAAAACTCCTACTTGGATCATTCAAAATCCCAAGTCTTGTACAAACTACACTAACTACAACAAGTACAACTAACTCCTAAATCGAACACTAACTCCAAACACTTCTAAATCACCATTCCTTTAGTCACTAGCTGTAAAATTTAATGTACTCCGAACAAATAATAATAAAGGTGGCATTGAAAAAATCTTTTATTATAGACTCTCAATTAGTTTTATCGTCACTCAGTCTTTTGAATGAGAATAACCTTCGACATTTGTAGAGTAGTGAGGGTCACACACACACACACAACTGCATAAAGGATTTGCCAGCCTTATACAGCCTGGCGAGGACATCCACAATTTCTAATTCTTAGAAGATTGAATTTAAAGCGTTCTATCAATGAGCAGTGAGACAATATAGATGAGAATGAGACCTTAGATGATATGGAGGATTTAGGTATCAAGGTAATGGTAAAATCAAACTATAAGCTCCTGACAAAAAAATGATATAAGGGGACTAATGAATGAGATAATAATTTGTAAGGTTCAAGGATGATAAGGGTATCAAGGTAATGCTAGATATCTCACACCTTTCAGGTAGGGTATATTAAATATTTGTTACAGCAATACTGCATTCGTATTTTATTTCTGTCATAGAGAAGAAAATATAGATATAGTACGACAATGAGATCTTAAAGGGTAAACATGTGATAGATTGAACAGGATAATGGTATTATGGTAAGTTGGATTCAAACCGAAACTCCATGGAGAGTGTGCAAAGTACTAATGATGTTGTGATGATTGGACCCATATAGGATTTCGAAACAAATTTCATTCGCAAATAAACAGAATACATTACCAAGGAATACACTAAAATAACATTAACATTGGTGACATTAACATTAAAAAAGAAACATAACAAAATAACATTAAAATTAACATTATTCTAACATTGGTTAGAAAAGGATTACGGTATTGGATGTGAAGGATTTAATATTTTGGTATAGGAGATCTTCGGGTTCTTATAGCTGAGGCCCTAATAAACTTTGAATAACTGTCACTAGAGTTGTGGGGTATAATCCAATGAGGCACGTGGTTATATGGCATACTCTCATTACACACACCAGAGGAAAGTTTCCATGTCGACATTATGCAGCAAAAATAAGAATAGAGTGAAAATCGGATTTTAAGTTCCGGTGAGATGATTGTATGAAGAGGTTTCAATTTTGTCGAGCTGGAGAGTTCAAGAGCATGAAGATCCAAGATGGAAGATATTTGGTAAATTGATATTCGGTCTATTGTTGATGATTAATTTGATAGGGAGATGTTAATGGCGTTGATCTGAAAGAAACCTATGTTCAGGAAGGATCACGTTATCGGTATCACAGGGGTGAACCGCATAGCTCATGGAAACAACACCCCCGTCCCTTTAAAATTGAAGAAAATGTTGTCAGCAGTAAATACTAAATACTGCTGACTGTTTTTAGGAACCCTCCCCCAAGATTTGATATTGACTTCTCACCCCCCTCAAGATTCGGGGTCATGCAGTCTGCGTCCAAACCCCCCAGTGGGCAACTCTGGGTATTAGGTAAGTTGAGTTTTCAACCAAAAATGTATTATGCAATTTCTATTTTACTTTTATTCCTTAGATAAAAACCTATCTTGATAATAATAATAATAAACAATCAGCTCCAGACGAGTTACATCAAAAGATTTATTTAATCCGATACTCAAAAAGCGTTAAAACAATGACAATTGTAGCCACCTTTCACCACACAACAATGGATCGTTCCTTATTTACAGAGATGTAAAAATAATATTAACTTCCTACTTGCTCCGTTCACTTCAATCCAACTTCCTAAACAATAAAAGAAACAAGTCAATTTTCCTCCTAGGCCCAAGTAATGCTAGAGTGATTACAGGAAGAAATTAGGATGCATTACGTAAATCTATGCAACTGAAAAATGTAATAAAATAGAGCAATAAACTGGAAAATGAAGAGAAAATTCACAAATGGAAGTTTTTCACTACCGGATTCGAATGTGTTTGAAATCAGTCAAAGTTAACTATAGTCAAATTCTAGCAAGGTTTGATCTTTTTATTCAACAGAAACTTTTGAAAAATTGTTTCAGTCATACAAAGCATCTTCATGAATTAATTGCTAACTGGAAATAAGCCACGTAACTCTCCCCTTATTTCATTGAGTTCTTTCAATGAAAAACCTACGATAACTTACGCTTTCGTCTGAAAAATCTTCCTTGACCCAAATTTCAGGCCATGCAACAGCTGAAGGTTGCATTAATATTGAATAGTTCTGGATATTTTAATAAATTCACGTATTAATATGCATTCCAATACACGCAAGCATGGACCAGCACCGGCAATCACAGCAAAGCCTTCACGAAATAGTGACGGATTTTTCAGTTTTGTTCTTGAAATGTTATGTGGAGGTTACATTATTGTGTACGAATTGGATAATTTTTCCCGAAATTGTATTATATTGAAATTGGATAACAGTATCATCAAATTAGAGTAATTTATAATGCTCGATCTGTTCTAAAAAATATCGGAAAATGTAGTTTTAAAAACAAGTTGCGATTCCAGAATAGAGAAAACTAGCACCTAGGTAAATCTGTAGGAAGTTTTGTTTCTTCCCATCCCTTATATATTATCGATTTTCACTGGTTGTTCTTGAATAACCACCAAACGAACTTGAAATAATCCAGTTAAGCAAGTTGCATAGATTCATTCGCATGTCTTACCAACTTAGCGATAGAACACGATTTCTGCTAAACGATATGTGAATTTTGAAAACATATTCCGAAATAGTGAGTTGAAATTGTATTTCTGAATTGACATCATTATGAGTGAGACTGGAGACTATTTTTACTGTCTTCTTATTGCTTGTAATTAACGTTGGAATTAAAATTCAAGAATTAATTTTTTCGTTCACATATTTAAAATTTAATACAATTTTGAGAGTATTTTGATACAAATGAGACTGTTGGATAGTTCAAAAGCATCTATACACAATCCCCTGAGAATTAGAGAAATCCAATCCTTTGATGATGAGATGCCGAGATTACTTAAAATATTTTATTGAGTTTGGTGGAACATTAAACATTAATGTAATTAAAATAATCAATAAAAAAAATCCTAGTTGAAAGAAAGGATAAACAGCAGTACGAGAATAATAAAAGAAGAGTTTGTGCAAGGAAAAATATCAAAGTTTTCAATTGAAAGAGGAGACTCAAGAGATTGAAAATGTTGATAGGAGACATCACTTGAAACCTATACAAACGAGGAAAATCCAACTCGAAGAGTTGTGAATGCAGTTCCAATGAGTGACAAAAGCTTGAGGAAAACCCGTTAAATTTTGAAATTTATTCACAACGGAAACATGTTTTAAGATGATGGTTCCAGGCATTATATTCAACAGTAAACTAACAACAACAATTATTGTGAAAGAATATGAGACGCTGAATTCCACTAGTAGGTCATCTAAATAGCCTCAAGTAACTATTCTCAAAACAAATACAACAATAATCCTTTATTTTTATATACATCAGACTAATCTTTCAAGGCTGTTCCCAGGATAAACTTACTATAATCATGATTTGTTGAATCTCAAAATCTTCCACAGTAAATGATGTAATAACACGTTTGCCAAACTTATTAACTGAATAAAAATATTGGCAACTAATTTAGGGTAACTGATGATGGAAACAATAAATTTGCAGTTGAAAAGAATATTTGATTCTATGATGTGCTTTTGACCCTTCTGGCGATTAGTTGAAAGTTGTGAAATTAAGAAGAATTACAGTAATAGTTTGAAGGCGTTATTATGTAATTTTGACAGGCGCGATGTATTTACTGATACATAACATGGACCTTGAGCATCAATCACCGTTATGACCAGCAAGTCGAACAGTATTAAGCCACAGGCAAGATTACACTTTTTGGTCGATGATTATCACAGTTCTTCACTAAAATCTAATGAATCTGTTGATTACATCTATTCAGATTTTTCAGATCTAGCAGAAGATAATGTCACACTACTTTGAGAGAATTGATTGAATCACGATATTAACCAAAGAACATGATTGCAAGACTATTGAGACTGTATCAGAAAATTAGATTCAAAATCGGTTTCTCAAGAGTTGGGCAAGGAGGTATCGTACAATAATTGTTTGAAAAAATGTTTTGAAATAACACTTATATTCTGTTTATCAAACCAAACTCAAATTAAACTTTCCATGTAGCTTGGATGTTGTCATAAAACACAAATAAGGAGAACATAGTGTTTTGAAATGATAATTATAAATAAAACTACTAAAAGTGAAGAAAACATCATCTAACAAAGGATGTTATTTTTCATCTCTCCACCCCTGTAAACAGTGTTTGTAAGAATTAACATGCCCATCTGAAACATTCTATGAGAAAAAACTCATGTGCTCAAAATGTCTTGAGCTATTGGACTTAAATTGAACGTGATTCAATTAAGTGTTTTTACACTTGAGGTTCCATATGAAATGTTTGAGAAGTGATTAGTCCATGCACACTTGAACTACGAACATCTTCTCACGTTAACATTATCGTAGTGTGATTAAATTTATGTTATTTTTCTATTCGTAAACATGTTTTGATTCTTCCTGTTGTTACTATTTATGATGGGGATAATAAAGTTAGAGTTTGGGTAAGAATTGAGTATGTTTCAGTTAATTAATCCATATTTTCTTGCCTATCTCTTTATTCTTTGTATGGTTGTTACTTATCAAACTGATTGCGAATCTACATTCCATCAAATCTTTGAATATTATCTTGACCCAACACTCTTCCCGATTCGACGATTCCTTCCTGCGAGTGGCAACTAAATATCAAGATGGCATTTCACTTTCAATGGCGCGTCGTGTTTTTCCTCTGCCGAGTAGAAAGGCCGAACGAAAAAAGAACGCTGAGAATCGCGCGAGTTCGGAAGGTGAAAGTGGTCTGAGAATGAAAGTTGAAGCGTAACTGCAACGAAAAAGACGAATTCCAGTTTTACCGCGCTCTGCTGCTGGAGCTGGAGAGAAAACGTCCAGTAAAAGTGAATGCGGACGCGCGTCTCGTTTTAGAACGTTCTGGAATTGAGGCAAGCGTAATCGCTACGATCAGCTGACGATTATAGATGTCTACACTTGAAACGTTAACTACTTGATAACTTGATCATGCTCTACTATAGTTTTTGTGGTTTAAAAGATGAATTTATTAGAGGATCATGCACAAAAAATAAGCACTAGGCTTGTGCATTCGCTTTTATTTTTTCGGTTTCCACGGGTACCTACTAGTGGAACGTAATCTTCCCTTCCATCAAAGAAATTCAAAATACAGTACGTTTTAAAATAATGTGAAAGTCTTCACTTTGGAGAAGTTTTATTGAGATCAGTTTTACAATGGATACAATACAAAGTAACAAGTTGTAAATGTGAAAGTTTCTAACCTCAATAAAGCTTTATATTGGGATCAACCTGACAACGATTAATTGATTGAGGGATTATGAGAATAGTTTTAGAGATTTTTGAGAAGTTTCAGTCTGGTGAGGTTTGTCGAATAGCTGGTTCAAGTAAAGAGTATTACATTATATTATCTGGAACGTTGGTTCTTATAAAAATAACAAAACATCTAAAATGTTTGGAGTGCAAAGAAAAATAGACTTTGCTCCTTTTGGAATTCTATTAAACTTTGCTACACAGGACAAAAGTATTTTCTAAAATACAACCTATTGTTATTTTAATCAACTTATCCAGTGAATATGATGGGTTTTAAAAGTATAGATAGGTCAAATTAATTCTTTTTATTTTCATATATGCAGTGAGTCCAATTACCTTGGAAATAGATTTTCTTTTTATTGAATAGAATCAATACATCTTGCGTCTAGGCTCGGCTACTTGACACTTGGAAATTTATTCAAGCTAGAAAGATAAAATGATAAGAAAATGTTTGCGAAATGACCTACATTCGAATTCATTTTTTTCACCGACAGTTTTTTAGTTGTTTTCGCTCAAACCGAAAGAGTTGAGAAGAGAAGCAAAAACGTCACGAAAAAATATAAATATAACGGAATAATCTATTCAGCTAGTAATAAGTTTGTTATATTATCGTTGAATAGATAATTATTATTATTGTTTAATGTCAATGAACTTCGAACAAATGCTTTAGATAAAGCATATCTCTTTCAAAAATATGTGAACTTTACAAATTCTGATTTTCTGCTGTAATTTCATAAAATTAATGGAGAAGCTAGACGAATTTCAAACAGTTGCCAAATTTTATAACGAGTCATTGTCACTAATTATCCAGAATATTCTACAATATGAATGAATCTGAGCTGATTATTAATAAAAATACTGAGTATTTTATGATAGGTCTTATTTATCTTGGTACAGTATCCTCTATCACTTTCGTTCCCCCATCTATGGATTACTTCAATTTTATGTTATACAAGTTAAATGTGAAATGTTATGGCATTAACGTACGGTACCAGCTATTGTGAGTCTGAGTAGGTAAGTAAGAAAATATGGTATGGATTGGGAATTCTTGAACAAATTATGCTCAACTATCCTGAACAATTCGCAATTTATCCTCAGGAGTTTTTGAGTGAATACATTCACATAATGATCATCTCTATTCAAGAACTTTTTTGATTCAAATATTTTTCATTTCTTGATTCTATATAGAATAATTTCATTATTTTGAGATCTAATTCCTATTTCATAATATGCTTAGTTATTAAATTTTCCTTGTATTAAAATGTTTTATTCTCTTCAATGAAGTATAATACAAGACTTATCAATTTAATAGTTCTTAGGTCTTCTAAGAAGAGGTTTCAAAAGTTCACATGGATAGAAGGATTAATTTATAAAAATAACAGATGGGCCAAAAGTGATTACCTACAATACATTTTCCAGGGGAATTGTCACCTAAGTGTAAGTGGTGGGTAAAAGAATTTTGATATTGTGAAATATGAAAGATTCTTCTTGAATATCTATTTCTAGATAATATTTCAAATATTGATGGAAGATACATTCATAAGTTTCTAGCATTAATCTTTTACGTATTGAACTTGTAGTATTCCATCCCCATTCAATGAGACAAAGTCCATCTTGTTAATCACCGTACCTTCAAACAACAATTAGTAATTGATAGATAAATAAAGCTGTTGGGAAACGACCTCAATGCTATCACTAGAGTTGCGGAATCTTGGACGTTTATAGCACAAAACTGGTTTTTGTCCTGTTATTCTTGACAACTAACAGCCATCTAAGCCTTCTCAATAAATGTACATTAAAATTTATTACAAAACATCTTACAAATGAAAATTCTGCACTATTATGAGTTTTATCATCCCAAAATCTCTTCAAGATTAGTTTTACTTAGAATTGTATTGGAGGGTTAAGTGGAAGAGAGGGCCGGCTGCGCCCTAACTTCGCCCTCCTAGGAAAAGGCAGCTAATCAATCAATCAATCACGACTGATAACAGAATTTCTAAGTAGTCTGAAATTGTTTAAAAGTTGAATATAAATTATTAATTGAATGATCAGGAGAAACTTGGAATCTCACAAAATAACAGACCAATATACGCTTACACTCTTCCATCGATCCACATATTTGTTTAACATCCTATTCAGTCAATGATTTAAGTCTACTATAAATTCAAGGAATACAATATTGAATAATTTGGCTGTAGTTCTTTTAATGTAGAAACTTCAAGTAAAACTAATTCTAGAACTCTGGATGAGATATGATTTTTGTAAGTGAACATCTTATATTAAGGGATGTGAACATGATAGATGTAAACCGCATCATTGATCACACAAATAATGTGGGTATCTGCTTGATTTGAAAAAAGACACCATCTAATTTGATTGATTAATATTCTGATTATTGAAATTACTGCGATATTTTAAATGAACTGAGAACTATTATGAATCACATAGCCACATGAGATTCATTTAGAAAATATTTACACTGTATTCATTTCGAAAATATTGATCAACACTTGATGAAAATTCATTATGAATAGAATATTTGTCAATATCAATTAATGACAATAATTATTGATAACCTATATCTTTTAGGAAATAATATTGACATTACAATAGTTACATATGCTTAGTCTATTCTCTTCAACTCCTCATAATAATACTATACAAATATAAAGAGCTCATCACACAGAACATAATACTCATAATAATACTATACAAATATAAAGAGCTCATCTACCGTGGGAAACATATTTGAAATTGGTTCAATAATTTTGTGTTATTTGCTTTCAATAACAACTACAAATAAATCAAGATAGATTTTCGACAGATAGAAGCGATTGGTTTCTCATAAGCCATCTCGAAATATTTTATTGAAGAGGTCAATCTAATTAGCTTGTGTAGCATTTGGAAATTAATTCATATTGTTAAAATTTTGTTCTTTATCGTGAATTTTTACTTTCCTTGCCCCATTACCCTAGGTAAGGAAAGTTTTGCTTTCCAAAAAAATTAAGGTACCCTAATTTCAAGTTTTCTATACGTTTCAAGGTCCCCTGAGTCCAAAAACATGATTTTTGGGTGTTTCTGTGTGTGTGTGTGTATGTGTGTACTTATGTCTGTGAACACTATAACTCCATTCCTAATCAACCGATTGACTTGAAATTTCAAACTTAAGGTCCTTATACCATGAGGATCCGACAGTAAGAAATTCAATAGAATTCAATTCAAGATGGCGGAAAAAATGGCGGATGATTACTAAAAAACCATATTTTTCACATTTTTCTCGAAAACGGCTTTAACGATTTTCTTCAAATTTATACCATGGATAGCTATTTATAAGCCCTATCAGCTGACATGAGTCTCATTTCTGGGAAAATTGCAGGAGATACGTAATATTCTTGAGAAAAATGACAGATAATGACTAAAAAACCATGTTTTTCACGATTTTCTCAAAAATGACTTGACCGATTTTTTCAAATTCATACCCTGTATAGTTATTTATCAGCTCTATCAACTGGCATGAGTCTTTTTCCTGGGAAACTAATGGGGGGTCCACCCCATCCTTGAGAAATGGTCTTTGTAACCTCCTTCTCGTGCATGAGGTAGGTAGGTAGAACAGTTTATAAAAAGAACACATAGTCGAGATATTTCATCTGTAGAACAGCTGTTTAGACGACTTCTAAAAAAATCAAATCAAAGGAAAAAGTACTCTGAAAACAAATATATATAAACATAGTTATAGAGTAGTCTTATCGTAGTTTCAAATATGTTGCCGCCAATCGTCATTATGTTATTCCCCTAAATTATTCTCGTTTATGAGAATGAGGCTTACAGTTCAATGAGGAAGGAAAGTTGTGTGAGTGTATCACACCAGATTTTTATTACTGTGTTTGTTAGATTCCAGAGAATGGACATATTGATTATGCAGATTTTAATTTGTGAATTTTTTCATTTTTAAAGTAGACAGGGATGCTTACAGAGGAGATTTGGAAATCATTGAAATTCTTGTGTGGTGGGGAGGTTCTCAAAATAAAATCTTGGGGGGTCCAAGTCAGCAGTATTTGAAACAATCTTCTACTGGCGATATTTTAGTGGAGGTGGGGATTGCATTCATGGAGGAAGGAAGTGGATTCATCAAGGTGCAATTGCTAAAATGATCTCTTATCCCTAAAAATTTAAAATGATAAATTTATTGCCAAATACAAGAAATATTTTTACAAATAAAAATAATCATTAAAATACAATAGTTTTTGGCGTGACGAAAAAGAAGCTTTGAGCTCCAAAATAAATAATTCAATATTGTCCAATCGTTGGATAAGCCTACACTCCATTATCCAATAAATACAACTTATTTGTGGTATTTATATGGTCAGAGTAGCTATAAACAGAATGTTCCAAAAAAGGTTCATCAGCCGAAGACCATACATTCCACATAAAATTTGCAACAAAACATGTCCAGTAAATTTTATTTTTCTTATATCCACCAAGATTCAGATAATTGGTTTTATTGTTTCACGTTTTTGATTTATTTATGAACGCTCGAAGTTGGAATTAAAGTACATTCGTCGAGTACAAAGCCAAATTCCAAACAGTTTGATTGCTCATAAAAATTTCAAAAACGTCAAACAAAGGAACAAATTAAATGAATCTTATTGAAGATGGTTTCCTCTTCCCAACCATATCCTTGGAATTAGATTGCGACTGATAGTTTTCTAGTTATCGACGTTTCTTCTAAAATAAAAAAAAAATTATAAAGACCAAGGACTAAGGTCGATATCAGAACATTTCACTGATTTTGTATGCAAATCTCATGTAGAATCTGTTGTCATTGGTTATTACACCTTCCGTCGGACACTCTTTATTACAAACTAATCGATGAAATTTAAAAAATAATTTTCTTAATAATGAATTCAATTGAAAATTTGGGCGTTTTATTTATATCAACTTCCATTTTCTAAAATAATTCAATTTATCTACTCCAAAGTAAGTGGATGAATGAAGCTGTATTTGGAAAAGTATAAGCTGCATTGCAACTTGCAAGAGAATTGCTACAATAACATGACATTGCAAACACATCACATCTGGTCTCCTCGTTGGCCAACCGTTCTGATCTTGGGAAATACTTTATTGTTGGATATTATTGTTTATAAGTTGTTGGATAACAGGGTAAGAAAATGTAGCTCATAATTGGATCAAGGTATGCTAAATAAATAAAATAATTTATCCTCCCACATGATGAACAAACAAGATGCCCCTTCAATGAAGGACTACTCATAAAATGCACTCCATACATTCTAATCTTGTTTCTATTTTTTTAGAAATGCGGAATTCAGTTTATTGTCTAGCTTTAGGTTGGAAAATGACTGTTTAGCCATGACTATTCCTATCAACTCTTGTTTGATGTAGATAACATATTTCATTGGCCTTGGCTTGATCAAAAACTAAAGGCAATTGACAAGATTACATTCCATAGTTTTAAACCTCAAAATGATAAAAAACTTGAAACTTTTATCAAGACTAAATAGAATTATCGACTTTATTTTCAATAAATTGGAAACTGAATTGCGGAAGTGAATTGAAATCATACAAGGTCACACTATGCAGGTCAAGTTAACGAAAAGATGTTAACCTTGGTCAGAAAAAGCTTGTAAATTCGATTAAGGAATTTAAATTCATTGATTACTGAAATGTAATTGTTTACTGGAATAATTTGACAAATTTTGTCAACTATTGATTCACATTTATGTAGAATATTTCAATTGTTGGAACCAACTGTGAAACCGCTCTAGAGCTGTGGTATCTACCCACTACCTACCTAGCCCCATCTACTAGTGAAAGATATCTCTGTAGCCGATATTATTTTCAGTCTTATCAAGAGTTAACATGTTTCAACTAATTTTTGATTTTTCTCATTTTTATCTCATTTTCATCTGGCGTTCATAATATTATCTATTATTAATTTTTTAGAATATGGTAATTTTAATACTCCATTCATCTAAATTATTGTTATTTACAAGTTCTTGGAAATTCTTTTTTTTTCAAGCTTCACGAAGACATAGATTGTTAGAGGTCTACCCAGGATGATTTCTCAAGAATGGCACTAGTTTTAAAGAATTGTAAGTATTTGTTTCATTTCTCTGCTTCAATTCGCAAAGAAGAAACTTTTCGAAATAAATAAATCAGATCTTGAGAGAAAAATCAATATCAAATCAGTGACAGTTCACCCAGAAATACAGTCAAAACAATTCACTCCAAATATTTCTAACCACAAAATGATCAAAATAGCAATCACTCACCAGTTTTGCGCTCGTGTTATCCAAAAAACAATCCAAAATAGTGAAGAGGTGTAAGTAATCCAAAAGGCACTGATGTTGACACGAACACTATATGGTTTTTGTTTATATTTCCCACACGAGAAAATGATAAAATATCACACAAACAGTAACACACTGAAACCGTGTTAGGTGTTCAATACATCCACTGGTAATGAATTCACAACTCAAATAAAAATATGCAATTCGTAGAAAAAATTATCCAAGAAATCACTTTCACTCCTCCATAAACGTTAGATCAATCCAAAACACAAATACACTAGAATTGAATTTTTCAATTGAACAATACACACTGAGACACTTGGGAGTATTAGTTGTAGCAATGATGATAATAACAATAAATATAGTAAATAACTATGATGGTAATAATAATAAATATATAATCCAGTGACACACTTTTCAAGTTATTATACGTAGCACAGGTTCACAATTTCTTGTAGTTTTTGAAGTGAAAGTGATACGAGTTTTCCCTATTGGGAGGGTTGTAAAAATATCCAAAAATGTTCGAGTTTCATTGGGGACGGAGTTGCTCACAGCACTTGTTTCAACTGTCACTTAGAACACGTGTTTTCCACCAATTCACACCATTTTTGTGCGAGTAGTTTTCCACCATCCAAAGTTTTCCACTGTGTGTAGAGGGGGTAGAACACGCGGGAAAAACTGTCGGAAAAGTATAGATTTGTAGGGTAGTAGAGTTGACGCGTGAAATCGATGTAAATAAGAGGTTATGGTAACTTCAGTTCCGAATCGCGAGACGGTTGTAAGGCGACTGACGGCTTTCAACAATGAACCAACCTTCGCGGACAAGGTGAGGCGGTGGGGGGAGTTAGCGTCGAGAGGGGGACGCCGGTGTCCCCCACAAACGAAATGGAAAGGAGTCACTCACTCACTCGTTCACTCTATCTCTCTCTGTTGCATGCGATCCACAAATAATGAAAAACTTAGTATATTCAAATATTAAAATTATTTGAAATATTGTATGTCTTTAGAATCTATCATGAAATAGATATATTTATTCCACTTTAATCCATGCGTTAAACTCTGGCTGTACAGCATGGTGTAGGCTATAGAAGAATGTCTGGTACTTTCGCTCACCTGGAGTCTGCAGCTCTCGGCAAAGACCAGGGCCATCAAGGAAAGGTCGTCATCACACTGTGACAAACCTGACACTCGCACGCGCAATCCCGCCACTATTTGATGGCTTAATCAAGTGTGGACGGAAGAAGGAGTTACAGGAAGAATTTTTGTAGTGATGGTGTAATAATCTGTGTTTTCATTGGTGAAACAAATTGATGTAATTTTTTTATTGCTAATATCTATTGTTTTACTCTATGACCATTTATCATCGCTGAAAAAGATTTAAATAGTGTTTCTGTCACTAAGTGTTTTTTCTTGTTGAAATTTTTCTAAACTCTAAATCAACATTCTAACCTAAACCAAAAATGATCAAGAATCTGCTGTATCCATGATAAATATGAGAACAACTAAAATACAAATAAAAAATAAATGAAACAAATCTTAAATAGAAATATCACAATCAAGCATTATTGACATCAT
The DNA here is from genome assembly GCF_014356525.2 of Nilaparvata lugens. Classification (NCBI taxonomy): domain Eukaryota; kingdom Metazoa; phylum Arthropoda; class Insecta; order Hemiptera; family Delphacidae; genus Nilaparvata; species Nilaparvata lugens. The sequence continues at coordinate 20,537,096 of NC_052510.1, forward strand.
ACACTGGTTCCAGATAGAAAAGTTTGGTCACTTTTGCGCAACTAAAAATAATTAAAAGTGAATACCTCCTAGTACATTGAACGTGATACAAGCCTCAATTTAATTACTTAATGATAATTTCTCATCAAATATGATTTGTGTATTTGCTGAATGCTTTTCTGTGTATAATTGCCAAGTATAATTCTATCAAATATACCTTGATAGGATGGAACAGCTATAAAGCATTCCGTGTCTTATCAACATAATTTCAAAAGTTCTATTGTGTACATTGTACTGTGAACGCCAGTTGAGCTAGTTATCTCTATGACCATTTATCATCGCTGAAAAAGATTTAAATAGTGTTTCTGTCACTAAGTGTTTTTTCTTGTTGAAATTTTTCTAAACTCTAAATCAACATTCTAACCTAAACCAAAAATGATCAAGAATCTGCTGTATCCATGATAAATATGAGAACAACTAAAATACAAATAAAAAATAAATGAAACAAATCTTAAATAGAAATATCACAATCAAGCATTATTGACATCATACACTGGTTCCAGATAGAAAAGTTTGGTCACTTTTGCGCAACTAAAAATAATTAAAAGTGAATACCTCCTAGTACATTGAACGTGATACAAGCCTCAATTAATTACTTAATGATAATTTCTCATCAAATATGATTTGTGTATTTGCTGAATGCTTTTCTGTGTATAATTGCCAAGTATAATTCTATCAAATATACCTTGATAGGATGGAACAGCTATAAAGCATTCCGTGTCTTATCAACATAATTTCAAAAGTTCTATTGTGTACATTGTACTGTGAACGCCAGTTGAGCTAGTTATCTCATAACTTAGCTAGAAATTACTCATCGTTTATTCGAATGAGTGATTTCCATCTCTTTGATAATCTGTTGTGTGGTATCACTAATCACATTGATAAAAAACTGATTCATCTGAATAGATTAATGTCTAATCAGGAATTAAGACTTGATTAGGAGATCTATGAATACTTCAAATCATATAATTTGAAGTTTGAGTTAAAATAGCATACAGTTCCAAACAGAACATACTGATCTTGGCCATGGTCTTATTTTTGAGAGCCAAGGATGATAATGACGGTATTCCTGAAACTTCTCTTATGACATAGCATTTGATAATTATGATTCGTGGAGGAAGAAATTTATTATTATTCGTTGATTCACAAGAATGAGAAACTATTCTAGCATGTGACTGGAATATAGCTTTATTATTAGTTATTATACTAAAATAAAGTAGAGCTTTAAAGTTTATTCATTCATTACAGTCTATTCTGGATTTTTTCCTAGGGGGAATTTTTTCCATACATTTATCAATATATTATTGACAATTTCAATTTATTATTGTAATTCATGATCAACAAACTATCAGTTATGATCAACGATCATTTTCTTCAATCATGATAGAGTTATTCCAATAATAAATTAACATACTACGGGTGGTACAAGAAACACAGACATGTGCAGCCAGTCTATCGTAATACCCTTAAATTTACACACAACTCATATTAATCATAAAATATACAACTGTCTCTTTCAATTTCTGAGACGAACATCATTACTGTTATCGGTTGATAGCACATAAAACAAATATTGTTCCCAAAATTCAATAATCACATAAGCGACAAGAAGATACACCACATAGAATAAACAAACAAATACAAATACAAACATCGACTGAGATAGTGATACGACCAAATTTTGTTGGAATGATTCCAACCGACTGCGTTCCACAGATTGTTAGCATTCAACTTAAACAATGACAGACAATGTAATCGAAAATGTGCTCTGAATTCTTCAACATGAATTACGGAATGTGGAATTCTTCAACATGAATTACGGAATGTGGAAAACTGTATGAATTTATTCATATATTAATTTAATCAAATGAAGATTCTTGGATATCAGAGAAAATACGAGTAGTGGAGGATTAATGCGCCAAATCAATAATTTAAAATTGTTTGAAAAGAATAGAATACTTTCCAGGATGCAAGACAGAAAAAAAACAATCAACACATGGAGAAGCAACAAATTGTCTATAAAATGAAATTCACTTCACTTGAACTGTCAGTATTACTCATAAATTAATTAGATCAACACTTCCCATTTGAAGTGAAACATACTATAAGAGTCATTATGAATTTATTATTTATGTAGATCAATAATGAATAGGGTGTCAAATAGGAGAGATTAATAATGGATTAATTCTAGAAGAAGTTTCAGAGGATCAACATGAGAACTATGAATGAATTAATTACATGTCCATAAGTCCAATATAATTATTAGATAAATTCAATAAATAATATTTAAAATATAACAAATTAGCTTCAGAAGAATCCAACATTATTATTCTGTAATTGGTTACTGAATTAAGTAAAATTTATAACGCAAACATTTTTCAATATTAATGGTGATTCGAGTGTAAGTTTTTGCTTTTATTCAGTTTTTCAACCGTCAAATTTAAAATTCTTATTTTTTGTTGTTTTTGAGTAAACATGGACTAAATTTTAAAAAGTGGAATCATAACCCTCGGACTTTTAAAATGTTATCTAAATTTGGGAGAGAAATAGTACAAAATGAATCCTTAGTTTTTCTCTCCCATTCAGAGTTTCCTTGTAAAAATTATAAATAAATTCTAAATTGTACAACTACAAATACTATTATAGTAAATAGTCAACTCCAGTAAAAATTCTTACTAGAGCCAAAGGAAAATGGGAGCAACCAAGAGTATCGTATTCATAATATATTTATAGAGAGATTATCATATTTTCTTTGCTATTTCTAATCAATATATGATGTCAAACCTCAACCTAGAAGTTTTCCCGCGTGAGTTTTGACTTAGATAGCCCACCGATCATGACACCAAAACAACAAAGCAAGCGTCTCTGTTCACAGAAGATAGATAAAAAATGCGAGCGATTTCGGCGATAGAAGGACTGAACAAAGAAAATGTGTAACGAGGTCTACATTGCTACGTCGATGACGATCGTGCGAAAATTCGGGGCTCTCTAATGAAGCTGCAGGCCGTTATCAGCAGCAGCATCAGCATCAGTCACCAGTCAAATCAGCAGTAAAAGTGAAAGCGACTGGAGAGAATTTTTGGCAACCAGTCCCAACCAACCGCACTCGCTCATTCAATGCAACAATCCGCTCACGAAGAAGATGCTACGAAAGTACTGTACATGAAGTCTAAAACAACCTGATCAAGATTTAACTATGTCAGAGTCCGCTGAAGGAGATGCTAGAGAGTGCATGAAGTATAGAGAGGCTCCTGATCAAGAATGAACTATGTCAGAGGTGATAGCAATGTTATCACCAAGCCATTTTTCATGAAGCTCTATTGACATGAAACCATTTCTGAAGCAAAAAAGCCTAATAAATAGTGTCATGAAAAATACTTGATTCCTTTCAAATTCATATTCAAGTATTCTTCCAATCAAACATATAATGATGAACCCCCCTTACGCCATGGACGCACCCCCCTGAAATTCCTTAAATTCAGCTGCTGCCCCCCTTGATAAAATTTTTAAAAAGATTACCTTCAGTAGTCATTCAAGTCCCAAGATTTGATTTTGAGCCCTCTCAACAATTTCAAGGACGCAGTCTGCGTCCAAGCCCCCCTCCCTGTGAAATATCCATAATTTACATTTGGAACAATTTAATCCCGTATTAGACAATATGTGCGCAGAATAGAAGTTGTAGTATGTAATCCCTTACATTCTAATATTCAAAGTTGTATTCAGTTATAACTTTGTAGAAAAAATACTTCTTAAGAGTACTTAGAGTAAAGAGTGAGTGAAAAGTATCAACTTCAAGTTACAGGTACATCGATATCGGAGGAACATCGTTCATTCTAAATCATACATTATTGAACGGAACTCTATTTGAAATCATTAATGCTAGTGGCAGACATAATTGAATTCATTCATTCATCCATTTATTATTTTTACAAGAGAGGACTGACGGGGAGAGAAAAACTAAGGATACTCCTTGTTCTATTTCTCTCCCAAATTTAGATTACATTTTGAAAGTTCAAAATAGGGTTATGATTTCACTTCTCTGAATAGAAGTTACTATCAGAAGATATCCCTCTATTCTACAAACGAGACATCTTTCTATATCTCCATTCCATTGACTTTGTATGGCCGTCATCCCTGTACCACTATACACAACTTGCTACAATGTTGTACCAATAGATTCTGGTGTTTCTAGCATCTTCTAGAATCGTGAGCCTTTGGCGTTACTATGGCAACAGCTAGGATGAAGCGGCAGAGAAAGTGGCGAGTTATCTATGGACCGATCGTTTATTAATTTGAGACTAAGTATACGGATGTTCCATGCAGGATGCAGCCATGCTATGCTATGGTACCGTTGGCAGTGGGTGGATCATGACCAGCTCACTCTACCTTTCATCTCTTGTTTCTTCCACTTTCCATTGTTGTTCTCGATCTCCTACTCTAGCTCCTGTTTTCAACATCTCTTTCTTATTGATCATTCTTTGTAGTATTTATTATCAATATTTTTCTTTTGTTGATTTCTTATTTTTATCATTTTCTTGATTCACATTCTTCTTATTACTATCCTCCTACATAATACTATATATATCTCCTCCTTCCTTATCTTCTCCTGATCCTTTTTTCTCTCTACGTGGTTCTCGGTTCCCGTTCTCACCTTTAAATCTCAGAACTTATTTGGTGTCAGTGCAATGCAATGAATTTTCGGGATACCATCCGGTAATTTCCCGGGACTTGTGTCACTATGATAGTGATGATATTCACTTCATACTGAAAGTATTCAATGCTTCTCATTCAATCTCAATTTCAATTTTCAATCCTTCAAAAATTCAATTTCCTTTCCTTCTATTTCTACGCTATATCAATTGATATCAATTGATTTTTATTCTTCGATATTCACTTGGTTTTTTCGTGTTCTACTCAATTGATTTTTTTGCTGAGTAAAATGCTCATATGAGCTTTAAGCTTGTGCGTAGGTAATCAGACGGATTATAAAGAGAGATGTGTGGATCCACAGCTTTGGGTGGGTTCCGAATTACCAGGAAGTGATTTTTGAACTTATTTAAAGCTAATTTTTATCTCATCATCCTCTTCTTATCCATCCAACTCATTCTTATTAATTATTTCCTCCAATACATTAGGTTTATCGGTGTGTCTATCGCTATCCACATCTAGATTCTCTCATACTCTTTTATTCCTCCTTTCTTCTCAAAAAATATCTCATTTCCTGCTTTCTTCTCACCTTGTCTTCTGCCTTCACCACCTTCCTTCTCCTTCATTTTTCCATTCATCCTCCACAATCAATTTGCATATAATTGAAGTATTTCTTCACGTTCCTATAGTATGACTTTACTCCCCCTTCCTTCAATCACCTTTCATCCGAATTTTTCATTAAATTACTCATGCAATATTTTTGGTTTCTTACTTCATAATTTTTTTCTAATTCTTATTCTCTTCCCAATTTCATATTTTCCTTCTTCTCCACTACAACCATGTATTTCCTTCTTTACCACCCTTTTCTCCATTTCTTCCTCCTCTCACTAATTTTTAATTCCCCCCCCCCATTTTTATTATTTCATTTGTCATTTCTATTTCTTTTGTCATCTTCCTCCACATTCATCTCCTTCCCAATTCTTCTTCTTATTCTGCATGAATAAATTTTCCTAAACTTTATGATCCACCTCATTCATCAGTAGTTCAAATTATGATAACTCTTAACTTCTTAGGGGAGTCCTCTTCTTCTCATTTTGCATTGATATATTTTCTAAACTTTATGATTCACTTCATTTAACAATAGTTCAATTTAGGATAACACCCCACTCTTTACATCAAGGCACTCCTAAGTAAATTCAACCTTCTTCATCTCATCCTACTCTTTTTCTTTGTCTGTGTCCCTTCTCTCTTTTCTCTCCGCATCCTCCTCTCCCATCTAATTTCTAATCCTTTCTTCCATCTCACTTCTGTGCCCTCATCTTCTTGCGAGTCCCTTCACCATGTTGCTTGATAATAAGGTGCATGTAGCTGTCGTGCACTTTCTGTGGCCTCATTCTGTGCCCTCTGCACCAGCTTGGTGTTGTGTGGTGCTTGGTGTCAAGAGGATCCGATTGTGCTCGTAAAAAGCGAAAGCAGTTTAGGGTTATTTGTGTTGTGGTCTCAAACCTGTTGCTTGTGGGCCACTGTAGGCTCAATATGTGCAACAAATGAGATCAAACCTTCAACCTTCCGAGCATGTTCTGTATTCTTGTTCCTAATTGCTGGTGTAAAATTAGAAGATACCCATTTCCTGAGCTCAATATTTTCAACAAGATTTCATATAAAATCAAACTTTCCAAGCATGTACTGTATTCTTGCTGTTGATTATTGATGGAGGGAAGTTCCTTTTTCTAAACCTCCCAAAATAAGTTTTTCAGCGACAAAGAATACTCAAGGAATTTAATTGATTCGATAATAGGACAGAAAGATAAAAAACTTCAATGTGAGGAAATTGAAAATGCATCTTAAAATTTCTGACATCCACCAAACTAGGCATGATTAATGAAGCAATCTGATCGGGAATTCAGATTGAACTATGATGTATTATGCTACGATATCGTATTCATTCAGACCTTATATTATCATCCTCTATTGTAGTTATAGTCCTGTTTTGGAGCAAGTTGATCTGGGTGCTGCAAACACAATAACACTTGTTACTTTCAAGTTGCAACTTATTGAATTCGAATTCATTTTATACTTGAGTTATAAGACTTACCTTCCCAAAAAAGAAGACCAATATCCTATCAATGCAGTACGTCACAGGGGGTGGCTGCAAAATAAAACTATTGTTAATATCAATCGGATAACCTAGTTGTATATAATTTTCAATACCACTAGATATAACTGAATAATTGTTTTTTTATTATAATGTTTTAAATTTCTACAGGAGAGGCTGAGCATTATATTCAATAGCTCAGGGTAGATGAGTGAAGTGCTGTCGTTACTACGCAAGAATTAGTTTTTGAAAGTTCTGAATTACAAAATCACTTTCCCAGTAGTTCCGAGTCTACCTTGAACTTCAAGTCAGTCCATATCTTACTATTATCACTCTTTAAACAAGCTTATTAGTGCTCAGCTCATTATGAACATCATTCTCACCAAGCAAATATACTAGATTCTACAAAGTAGAAAATTTCTCATAATATTCTTGTGTAGAACATGACTGATAGAACTTTATGTAATTCTAAAAAAGTGATCACTATACAAGAACTGGAAAAACACTAGCTCTAGCTCAGTACTAATCTGTAGTTTCAATAGTTGAACTTGGATTTAGAAAACATCCTGAATGCTTTCATTGTAGATAAACCTACCACATAGAGTAGAAGTCTATAGAATACAACTCCATAAATATCTCTGTGTTATAAATCAGTGAATAAATCTTTGATTGTAAGGTTGACTCTATAGAATGGGCATCACTACACAATCAATCTTGCATTGACAATCAACACTTCAAGGAACGGAAGATGAATTTAATTAAAATTTGCACGATGTGGTGAAACTGTCTACGGGCAAAATTTGTTAACTTAACCTTGTCGCGAAGGTTCCGGCAAGGCTCACGCACAACAGCAGACAGGTTTCATTCCATTCCAGCTCAACATTGGAGAGAAACAGAGAGAGCAAGAGAGAGGTCGTGAGACAGAGAAGAATAGTGAGTGTGCTGGTGAGGGGGAGACCTTAATGTGCTAATCGAAATTCACATAATTATTACTCTAAACACCCATTCATCTCTGATCTAGATAATTCTATGAACCAATTTCTAAAGGCGTGATCCGTTTATTCATTGGACAATGTTCCTTCTATACAGTTTGTGGATTGGAGCTCCAATCATTGGTGGTTCTACACTTTATAATATTCTGTGTTATATTAAATGAAATTTTTACAAAAAACTTTGAATCGTATGAATCATTCTGTGCAACAATACTATCGGTGCAAGATAGTTGCAAATGAAGTTTCATCATACTAGCTCATATCACATCTTTTTCAACTTTTCTATTTTCTGCTGAGTTAAGGGCAAACATGAGCCTATAGCATCACGCTTGTACGTGGGAAATGCCTAGGAGATGGATGGAACTCCAACTTGAGTAGGGCTCAGAGCTCTGATCCTCTAAACAACCAGAATTCTCTGAATGTTGAAGCTCATAACAATTGGAAAAGCAATCACCTCACCAACTGGAGTGCCGACTACCCAGTCTTTTCGAAGATGTTAATGTGCAATCGCAGTTACAACAGAGAAACTCAACTTATCATATTATCAAGTATCAATCCCTTTTTTGAGAGTCTTGTTATCTTCCATAATCGATTACAATTCAAGACTATTCAATACAAAATTGAAATTATTCCATCGCAATTATCAATTTCAACAAATTGATCTGAAATTGACAAGAATTACCTATGTAATAGGAGTTCTATTTATTGTTTGAGAAGCAATAGTTGGTGATCAGTTATCAACTGTTTATCAAGTTTCCTTCGAACCTAGCTAGCATTGCAGTGACGTAAGAGAGATGCAATAGAATAGTAAAACAGTATAAAAAAGGACAATCTCCCAATAAATCAGTTTTTTTTCAAGACCAAATGTTTGACAAATCTACTCTCAATCTTAATCACTTCAGAGAAGAGGAAACTACAGTAGGTACTGCAACTTCATAAGTACTGTAGCAGCCTTGGATGATCTCATATTTAATGTTGAACCAAATTGTTCCACGATCAACGATTCATGCTCAGCCTTCAAGAGTTTTGCTTTGACATTGTGATGCTTCTCTGTACTGAGTACACAGTATTCCAGTCACTGATGGTTCAGCTTGATAAAAAAAGAATTAAACGACATGATGGCGCACGATTCACGTGAATTACTCTAAGAATAAAATATTCTTTATTAGAATCAACATGAATACATTATTTTTTCAATAACAGACCAAATATGACTACAGATTACAGTGATTTTTGCTGAGACTATTATTAGAAAAATATGATTGAAGTGTAATTCGGTTAGTTACAATAATTTCAATGTCAATCAATAATCAGTTCCAATACATTCTCAATAAATAAGCAAGGATGTTTCAAAAGATTATGGAAAATTCTATTGATAAAAGTTAAAAGTTCTCATGCATCGGTCCTATTGACTCCATATTATAATTCCATATTATGTGAATATGGACCAACTTCTGATCCAACAATCCATAAAGTTATCCCATCTTGATCATAGTCCAATGAATCTCAACACGTTTTCCTTTCAAACTGAATATGAATCGTTTTATCATTACTCAATTTTTGAGCAAAGTTATAAAAATATATTACAGCATTCTTCTGTTTAGTACTCTGAAAATCATCAAGTCAATCATATTCTCCACCCAACAAATCAATAAATGACACCAAATAATACAAACAAATAATATCCATAATATTAAATGAAAATAAATGACACAAAAAAATTATCTTTCCAACTTTATATCCAAGATATCTTTTCAACATGCTTTCCAGTTATTGTGGAATAATACCCGAGAAATGCACTGTTGACACTAATTGCAATATTGTAGGAAGAAAATACACTTGGTACACCCATTCCAGTGAAAGTCGCACCTGGCGTGACCGAAAGTTCTGCTACTTGTCGACATTACATAACCTCAAACTTCAAACAATTTAATTACAGCTGAGCCATAATTGTTGTTCTCCACAATGTAGAATCTGTCTATTTCCTCTTAATTTGTTTTGGAAACAGTTGGATTATATTCCTTCAATTATGATTTCTTCAATTAAGATTCTCTCAAACACGGTAGCTTCCGGTCACGAATATAATCCACGTTACATCTTTATTCATGATAAATAATTTGATAACATCGAACCGAAAATGAATTGGATTTCCTCGCCAGAAGGAAGTTTTCCTATCGATTCAAGGTTTGTTGAGAAATTTTCCGAAGTACATCCTCTCAAGGCAGTTATCGACCGAAGAGAGTTCCGCTACATTCTTTCAATCGGTATTTAGTTGGAATTTTTACTGAGGCTTGTTTCTGTTTGCAATTTCCTCATAGTTATAATGTTTAGATATTAGTTGATTCATAAATGAATCAACAAGAGGGGAAGCTTCAAGTTGAGAGCAAGAATCTAGCACTGTCTTCCATTATTATATTCTCAAGATATCTACATAAAATATAATATGCAATATACAAGAAACTATTAATCTTTAGATCACTCTCTTATTTCTCTGCTACCAGACGGTACTTCAATTGAAGTTGGAATAAACTTGGGATGGTTCATATTATGATTCAAGGTTTCAGTGTCAATCATGTTGAATAAAATTTCTAAATTCACAGTACAAAGCAAAGATTTGTAAATTATTAATGAAACTGTTGCTGAGTGTGCAGAGATTGAGGGTGTAGATAAATAGTAGAAGAGTAAAGCTCAACTCACACTCACCCGACTCAGGTTGAGAAGAGAAGAGACTAGTCGAGAGCATGTGTTTTCAAATGGTGACGTCGCGGAGACTAGAATCGACTGGTCTGTGTGTCACCATTTGGAAACACATGCTCTCGACTAGAGTCTCTTCTCTTCTCAACCTGAGTCGGGGTGAGTGTGAGTTGAGCCTAATACTAACCAACTATATAATTAGAAGACATATCAAAAGTATGATGGATTGAGTATTTACTGGGTAGAATCATGCACGTTTCAATACATTTTATACAAAATACATTTCAATCCTCCATCTAGTTATATAGTGCACATGATCTTTTACAGATACAGATATGAGTCATTTTATCAGCAATACTGCATTTGCGTGAACGATTTTGTAAGAGTAAGAGTTGTAGCCCTCCTGATAGCTAGATATTTTCCTATGGCCCTTAGACTTGGCAATTTATTGTTCTCCGATGCAAAATGAGAACCACAATTAGCTCGAGTAGCTAACATTCTTGATATTAGAGGATCTGCAATATTTCTAGTAATTTGAAGTTTACACAATTCAAAAGTTGGCAAATTCAACGTTGACAATAATAAAAACATTTTAAATTTGTCAATTTAATTCAATATATTCACGACATATGACATTTAATATTAATTCGATCTGGTTTTGGAACATTTCAGGATTAAGTATTTCAATCTTATCCAATTGAATTATGGAAGAACTAGTTCTAGAACTAAGAGATCTAAAGTAACAACTTGGCTTGATACCTCGACTTTACCGGAGCAACAACATTGTATTCAACATCAACTCCACTGCATGAGTTATTGGAATTCTCCAGATTTAGAAGTTCATCAAGAACAAGCTATCAACAAATTATCTAGCTATGTACAGAACTGGGATAAGAGAAAACAGTCACCAATGGAATGAGTCACCTACCAAAAATTAAGAGGTAGAGGAGAACGAAACACAAACTTGAATACAAAATTCGTTAGACCATAATGCAAGATCTAGTGATATTTCCAACTATAGGTTGTGCTATGAAGCAGAATGTCCTCCATTAATAAGAAACATCATCATCACAAACGCTGAAAAAACTGGATTTAATTCAACTTTCCCTGCTTCATGATACATGTAAATTACTTTCACTCTTCAAAGAGTTGTAAGTTTGATGATTCGAACACAGGACAGTTCAGTTATAAACAGTTTTTATTGATACCGGTTCTGGATTTACGCACTCGTGCATCATGGACATGAAATTGTTTTTTATTGACTTACATTAGCCTCAATTCAACTTTTCTCTCACTCATTCATGTGTATGGACATCATCTTCTATTACATTATAAAAATACAAAACATACCACTTCCATGGGTGATTTCTTGAAGGATCAGTCACAACCCCATTTATTTTGAAAATAATTCCATCATCTTCCAGTGCAAAAAGATGATTAATCACCTGAATTTATCTATCATTATGGATAAAAATAGCCGATGAACAATGCTATATCAGTTTTGATCTAGTGTGTGAAGAGTATCATCAAGATTCTGAACAACTTAAATAATCCTCAAATGAAGTTCAAATGGTATTGAAAATTTACCAGTTCAAATAATATCCATATCTTACGATGTTGCTCATTCTAGTTTATTCTATTTTCAAGTAATGTAGTCATTTTAATCCGTCCTGTAATTTCCAGGATATGTTCCCTGTACGATTGTGATATTGTAGAGCACATGAACAGTCATTTCTCAATTTATATTTTCTGATCACATCTTCCCCAATAATCCCATTTACATCCTCTATAACTGGAGTTTCTCTTGAAGTTTTGAATAAGAATACACAATTAATTGTTAAATGTTATGAATTATGTATTTATTTGAATATCCAACGTTAGTACTCAGATTTTTTTTATACTTTTTTGTATTTTTGTATAACCCTACTATCCAACTTTACATTATGCCGAAACATGATGCTTCTTTTTTTTATTTTATGACCACATAGGATCACTATAGTCTCTGGTTAGTCCTCTTTCTTTGTTTATTCGCTTCAATTCTCTTCCTGTCTTCCCAGTACCTTTTCATTCTGTAAGATCTTTCTTTTCTCAATCCATCTGAACAAACCTGTTGCCTTCTCCTAATTGTTTTTATTGATAAAATCCTCTTTTTTGTCAGTGATGGCTTCCCTAAAGATTTTTGTGCAATTTTTGACTTCGTCAGTAGTAAATTTAGTTCCGATATGTCTTTTTTCATTTCCACAAGCCAAGGAATTGTGGCTCTGTCTGTTTTCGCACTCATGAATTTTCCAATATGTCTTCTTATTACAAACATGATGCATCTATTACAAACAAATCCTATTTTTTAATCCAGGCACTACTAAAAACTCTAAGCTAGAGTAATATCGCATGGAAACCTCCTATCATACAATAACTATTCTTCAGTTTTCGATATAGTACACTGTATGGCGAACTATGTAGCTCTCTATATAGTTCTCTTCATAGTTATCTATATACTTTTCTATGTTTATAGAGAACTAAAGTTTCTCTAAGCTTCCACTTTTCCTAGTCGACTAGCAAATTTCCACCAGTCACTTCTACAGCAGAACTAGGAAGCTAGTCGGGCTTCGATGAGGTGTGACGTCACCACTACTACTATAGTATACGAGTGTGTGTGGAGCAGCTTGAGTGACGGGTCTGCCAGCCTGAGCCTGCCCGAGCCCGCCTCACGACGAATTGTGTCAAGAGCATCGCGTCAACCTTGCCGCCGAGACCTCGCCCACAAGGTCCTCTCCATTACTACTGCTACTTCCACTAATTCTTATTCCTCTTCCCTCCACACATACACTCCTCTCTCTCACTCTCTTGTGGAAGAATGGGGCCCCTCACCGGAGGCAAGTTGCCTGTCTGCCTGCAAAAGGCAACGCCACACATGGAAATGTCAGGCAGTGGTCTCGGCTCTAACCGCGGGCGACCATCACACTCAACTTTCAATACTTGCAAGTTCACTTAATAATATGGCAAAATATACTTCGGAATAGTTTGAATCTTTGTTAGAATTTTGTTGGATCACAGAATGAATCAAAAATATCAAAAGATGATTGATATAATCATTAATTGAATAAACACGGCTTAAATATGTGATATAAATTAGAAATAATATAAATAGAAATACAGATTCGGACATTCCGAAAATGGCATGAATGTCCGAAACATGTTGTGATAAAATAATTCAAAATGAATTCTGAGATCTGTATTTCTATTTCTATTGAAAGTGGCCCTAAACAGAAAAGAGACATTAGAAATACTGTTCGTTAGTAGTTTTAAACTGAATCCCCATATATCCTATCACAGGACTTGTCCGCTTTGTGGAATATGGGTTGAAGGTAAGGGGTCATCCGCACAGAATAGATTCTGTCACATATTCCATAAATAGTTCAAAGATTAAAATTTCATTGAAAATTCAATAACTAAGTTTACTAACATTGTATGATTCCTAGTTCCAGTAACACACCTATCATTATCAATACAAACTTCATTTTCACTATGTGTCATCATTTTTCAATATTTCATTAATTCCTACAGCATTAACAATACAGACTTTTTTCTCCCCCAGACGGTACTTCGCCATGGGGTAAGAACGCCTACAATGATTTGCTTTGTATACTATTGCTCATGGAATAACTGAATAAAGGCCATTTATTATTTTTATTTCATCTACAAACTATTTTCACGTAATCGTATAAAGCAATCGAGAGCTGCGAAAGTTCATGAAATCATTCTACTATAAATTTGGTTTTGCTCAGAATATGTTTACTCACGTGTAGTACTTATTCTGTGATTGTGATAACCTCTAACTCGGAAGAGTTAAGGTATAATGAGATGACAGTGGAAATTCACATACCGATAACAAACATCAATTGAAAATGAATTGTTCAATTCACCTATAAGATGACCTCTCCCCCATGGACTATTATACAATTATTTATTTGTCATAAGCCACTGACCGCTAATTAAAAGTATTGAGCTTCATGTCATTAAGACACTGACCTCTAGTTAGAAGTTATGAGCTTTCAATCAATCAATCAATCAATCAATTTTCTTAGAAAAACATTTTTACATTGTTGGGTCCTGCTAAACCCGTGGGTTTTTCAGCAGGTGCCAGATCAAAACAAAATTATTCACAACGTTAAATTAAAAATAAGAATAAAAACCGTAGTGGAAATACGGCAAACAAGAATGCGGTAGCATAAAGTATGGATTCCCCACATATAAATTTTAATGGGAATGTTCATACACACACGAACGAGTGTATATGAGCTTTTCAAAATGAGATTTTCTAATGAGCTTTTTGAATGATACTCACTTCTATTTTCAGGGCTACTGTAAGTATTAAAACACAATATATAATATATCAAGTACTGTGCCTTTACCTTTTTAAAAGATGATAGATAAGATAATTTTGAATAAAATTTAGAATTTAGAAATAGGCCGACACATCTAGAAAATACCTGAGTCTATACCTAATTCATGCAGGTGAACGGGCTAGAGTCAAGAAAACTTCAATTAATCTTGCCATGCCTGATTTAATAGGTTTATAGTATAGAATAACACTACAATTTGAAATAATTGAAATTGTATTAAAATTTGAACATTCATTAATATTAATTTCCTGGAGAAGAAAAACTTTCTTCTTCATCTATTAAGATTTCTATCATAAAAAATTTACTAAATCATTCAAAAGCCTTAATGACATAAGAAAACAGAGTCTGAAAAATATAAATTAAAAAATGTCATAAACTCAATATGAACATAATCTTAAAAGTTTCATTCCAATTTAAAGGCTATCTTCCTGACTTTCAGCAATACTCTACGATAATATATCTCCAGAAACAATAACTCAAATGTAACGTAACTGAAATCTTTCTATACTTCTTTAGAAAAAATTTATAAGTATCTTCCATCACTAATAAAATCAAAAGGATTATTCTCAATCAATATTATTAACTTGAAAAATAACAGGCTTAATTAATTCAATACTCTTATGGAAGTTTCAATCAATTAAATTCCCTAAATTATATTTTAACCTTATTTTACGTACCTTAGCGGTTATTTGAAGAAACAATTATTCGTACATGATGAAGAAACAAAATTAAACTTTTCAGGACATGGCACTACTAGAAAATTTAAACTTTAATAAAAATTAAACTAACTAATGATATAAACTTGTAAACTTGCCCAAAAAGGGCGAAACATAATGACTACATCTTTACTCTCGTAGTGCTCCTAGCAAAGTGTCCTCCGAAACGTAATCTGGTCTCTCGACTGGGGAATCCCCACTACTGTATTTAGAAACAGGTCTCCTATTGGGCGAATGGAATCAATTTGACCAATCGTCGCGTGGCTTCTAGAGCCTTTGGACCAAATAGTAACTGCAAAATCGGTAGTTTGTTATAATTTCAAAGCTTGCTGTTTTCCAACTTATCGCACTTTATGTCGCGACAAGAAGGCTAAGTTTTAGAGATAATTCCATAATCTACATTCCTCGACGACTCGGAGCCACAATTTTTAAATATCTATCATGGGAAACTCGAAGTCATGGCCGTTCATAATAGAGAGAGAAAATAATTTATTTCGCTAACTCACTTACAATAATGGCTCTAGTCTATTGCGTATTAAATTTACTATTATAACTTGGGAAAAGGCCTGAATTAAAGAGAGTGCCCGGCACAGTACCCTTATTTATTTTATCACAAGTACCCTTTATTTTATCACAACACAGCTAGTTTCAAGACATCTGAAGCTATCAGCTTGATATCTGAAGTGTTAAGACATCTGAAAATGGCTCTTGAAGAGCTGAAAATAGGTGTCTTGTGATAAAATAAAAGGGTACGTGTTTATTAATCTATCGTGTTTCAATATTTTTTTGAATGGCATATAAGAGCTTTTTCAAATCTAAGGAAGAATGCCCGTCGCAGAGATCAGGTAATCGGTAGTGCATCAGGTAATCAATGTTATTAATGTTGTTAATCAATAATGTTATACTTAAGATTTCCATAATGAATCGATACAATTACTCATTATGATACAATAAATGACTATGATGAATGATAAATGAATACACTGTACTAATTGATAAATGTGGAACTGATGAAGATTGTTCTTCAAGTGATAAGAGATGATTACAATCATTCATAGATGAATTGAAATAAAAACTAACAGATAAACATGATCCACAAATTAGATCAAAGATTTAGATCAATATAATTCAAGATCATGTTATAATAGAAATTATTGGCTAATCTTAAGATCTTGTGGATATGATAAAATCACAAAATACAGATTTCTTTTGAACAGAGATAAAGAATCACAGATTAATATTTAATTATTGATGGTAACGGTTTTTGGTTAGTTTCACTTTATCAATAGTAAGAACTCAGTATGCATTGTTATAAAAAAGATTGACTGATGATACGTTCCTGTGTGGATATATGATGAAACAGGACAAAATGACTCATTAATTGAACTAAGATCAATATCATTCATTAATTTCACAGAAAAGAAATGATCCAGCGATAACTTGTGTGAATTTATCATAAAACACAGCGTCATGTTTTTATAAAATGGTAAAGATGAAAGATTAACATAAAAGTTGCGTGACAAAATGTGTGAACATGGAAGCTTTGTTATCTCTGGTGTGCTGAGGTCATTGCCCTCACTGTTGCAAAGTTTTGACAGCGTTTTTAATACATTAAAAATTAATTTGTTGCCCTTTGATAACTTAGCGTGGACGATTCCCATAATTTAGCCGAATTAGCTCGATAAATTTCGTTGTACGGAAACGTTATGGAAATTGAATGTTTGAGAGATTTGATGGGAGGAATAGAATTGAAGCGAGAGTGTATAGCCTACCCGCTGTTGAAATTCTAATGAGGAAAATTTGTGAATAACATAACATAAAAAAGCTATATTTGTAGTTATAGAAAGTAATATTTGTTTTTACTGATATGGTTGAGAATACTCCTTTATGCATACTTCTTTATGAAAATGGACATGTAATATTTAACACATTTTTAAATATACAGTTTTCCTTATAGGGCTACTACAATATTGATAGAATGCAATAGAAATTCTCAAGTAGCCTCTCGTTCCTGTTCTAGTTCCTGTGATGAATAAATAAAACAATTCAAAAGAGAAGTTAGGAATTTTTATTCCATTTTCTCATACATTTCTTCTATCTCCAAATAAGGAATAACACTTGGATTTGTGTTTACACCCGAAGATATATCTGGAAACTGAATTCATTGAAAAAGCCAATAGTAATATATTCGACGAGGACTCGATAATTAATATCTCTTTGCTATAGTTACTATTTGAACCCAATAAACTGTTTGCATGAATAAAAATGAACTATTCAGTAATTCCGATGTTGTTTATAGACTAAAAGTAAAGATAATTCAATCTAGTATCTTCAAAAACGTACTTACCAGAAACGAATGCAATGCACCAATGACTGCGTTTGAGAACGTTGATGACAAATCTGAAAGCAACGAAATATCAATGAATGTCAACTACAATCATACTCTACTAGTACGAAATATCTCTATTTCAATTACCAAAATGAATATTCTCTCTAAATGAGATATCTCCTTAGATAGAAATGACTCCTTTTAAAGAATGAATGATATTCTCTTCGTTTTTCTTGAAATGAATGAAACTTCATTGAAAGTGGGAATGCCTCATTTCCACTTATATCTTCACATTAAACCTCAGTAAAAACAAGCTGAACGAAAATAAACGCTGAAACTGCATCAGTATTTTGAAACATCCAATTCCATTTCCAGTTTAAACATCAATATTTTTCTTTCTTTTGTTGTACACTAAGAAACGGAAATATGTTTCATTATTACTTATTGTGAACTTTAAAAAGTGTAGTACACAAGACAACAACAAATTTTACATCATAGTAATAATAAAACCGTAGTTTAAGTAACATTCAGTTAATTGACAACATACTCGTACATTTTTGTTCGCTCATCTTATAGTTCCAATAAAAATCACCCCTTTCCAAGAAAGTTTTCAAGACTCCAGAAGGAAATTTATTATAAGACAAGCATACTTTTCCACAATACACACAAGTCACATTCAACTAATTGAACATATCCTGAGGGGTCAGAAAAACGCCTAGAGTGAGTTGTGAGTGTGTGAGTGGCACGTGCCTCAGAAATCGGTTGACAGATCAGAAGCTGCCGTTGCCATGACAACGGCCAATGCACCCGTCTTTTTCTAACAGCGCCTTCTTCCTTATATGGACCAGAACTCCAGTAATAAGAGCCCCAAAAGCTATACTAGCCACCATGGAAAAAGAAAAGAAAAGCAGGCCTGTCTAAACAAAAGTGGAAAACTCGCTTCCCCCGCTTTCCCAACCCGAGAGTCCACCCGACATTTACATTGTTAGTCGTCGACAGTTTTCCATCTAGATCCCATTAGAAAACCACCCCACACCTCCCTCATAGAACCACCGCTTTTTCATATATATTTTTTCTTTCAGCCCTTCTATTTTTTCTCGGCTTCCTTCTTTTAAGAGCCTCATCTTGCTTTTATGGTCACGGAATTCGACTTCCTTTTTAGGGAAGCGCATACTTAATATATTTACGACCAAAACAATATAGTATTAGGCCTACTGATAAATCTTCTCAAACAGAGTAATATTTAGGTTACATTGATGGATGGTTTCACTCGGAATGTCAAGAATTTTTAGTTATTTCGATTTCGGAAGAAAAATATGAACATTTACTGGGAGTGCAGCTTCAAAACAAAATTTTCTGTGAATTTCTCCAAACCAGTTTATTTCTTCTCTTGTTTATAGTTTCTTCAATCATTTGTTTTTATAGGAGAAGAGCAAGTTTGAATGATTAATAGCAGAATAATAGATGAATATAGATCGAGAAATAGATAGCAGAATTAATTCCAATATAGTATAAAACTTCGTGAGAATAGCAGAAAGGGGAAAGAAGCAGATGAATATGCAGGATAAAACCCGCGGGATGAAACTCTCAACATTTTTCGCATTCAAGAGTAAAGAGCGAATAGGATTTGTGAGTGGAATAAGGGGATAAATTAAGAAAACACGAGTTACGTGATGCAAAGAAAAACGAAAATCAGAATTCTTTTGAATAATTAGAAAACCTTAACTTATTTCGGGCAATAATGTTTTATCAAAATTCGATAGAGGAATCCTGTTTGAGCCTAGTCTTCTCTCCCAATTGATTATATTATTTGTGTAATATCGTGAATGAATAAATGAACATGATCAAAGATTGGACTTGTGTATAAAATAATTTATTCCACCCACTTTCACATTCTTGGATCAAATCATTCAAGCTGAAGAACTTGATTTTAAAAATCCCATCACAAAGAATTATTAGTCTGGGTGGAAAGCTAACGTTAATTAGGAGCGCTCATCACCGTCGATGGCCTCGTAATACAATATTCAAAACCACCACACAGCTCGTTAGTCTGATAAATAGCCTCAGCTTCGATAAATTAATTCTCAATTGTGTTGTAGAAAAATCTAATCAGCCACGATTTTCGGCCAGCCTAACTCACCTTCACTAATCACCTGTCTCCTGTCTCTATTTGACCTAGTTATGAGTTCGAGTAGCTCTACAATTTGTTGCTGCTTGAGTCCACTTCACAACGTGATTCGAATAGGATACCCAACATGTGTGTGGGGTTTTCTGCTTTTAAACTTCTATAAAACATAGGTCTATATTAACTTGATGATAAATTTAAACAATTTTTATACCTCGGAGGATTAGATTTCATTAAAAAGAAGTATTATTATTATCAAATATTATAGTCCGAAAGATTATTGTGAGGATTCTGTTATCAGTAGAAGAGGTAATAATCTTTACTATGGACACGGAGTAAAGAACAAACTTATGGTTTCCTTATTCCGTGCTATGGGCCACGAATAACTAGTTATTTTTGGCTGGCGTAATGGATGATTATGTGAGAAGAGAGGATCTACAGTTTTAGGTGGATTTCAAACATTGAGAATGTGATTTTGCAGTTCATAACTGGCAGATATCGAAGCTGATCTCAAGCAGTCACCCTTCCAACACGAGAACTGAGGGACCGAAACTTTTGTTATCTAAGAACTCGCTAAACGCAAGGAAAATGCAACACTACAAAATACATTAAGCTGGAAATACAAGGATTTAACAATACTGTTCAAATAAGATCAGATTATAGAAGATTCAAAAAGAAATATGAGATAATAATGAAGTTTGAGATGTATGAAACAGATCAGCTCAATCTTGTCACCAGAGATAAAAATAGAACTTAAACCAAATGATATTACATAACTCTTCTGCCGTTATATTCTAACTTCCATCGAAAATGCATCTCAGCAGATTTATGATCTGCAGATTTCAATGAATCCATTGAACATTTAAAACAGCAGCCATAAACAACAACCAAGGTCCAGCAGTTTAACTGAAACTGCAGTCGTGAGAATGGAAAAAATGCAGTTTTTATTCCATTCTTGGCCTTCAAAAAGCAATATTGAGTAGCACTTGAAACTTTTTAAATTATAAAATGGATAATGGCGTATAATGGTTCAAATTAAATTGTTCTTAGTTTTCTGTCAAGGATTTGGTTTATCCACTAATATAGCTTATTTTTAATTTATTGTCTAAATTAGAAATATACCCCAGAAAAAAGGAGAGCTAATATGATAAGTATGAAAACAGATGTATTATGAAACAAGAAGAGTAAGAAAAATTGAACCATTGAGAAGTTTCATAGTTGGAATTCAATAAATTGATGCATTATCAGTACAATAACTATATCGCCTATCTAAAACCTTAAAAGGTTTGATGCACCAAGTACCCCAAAAGTTGGCGATAACGATCGGAATCGAAACCTTGGAGTGAGTACCGTAGTTTAAATCTGTTCATTGATTCATAGAAAATTCAAAGTGAGAACACGATTAATGAGAGGACCAAGCAGTCAATGCCCCTCTCTGATTCTATTGATGAATGTCAATTATTCCAGCATCAGCTGAGAGGATTACTACGTCACACAATATCGACCAATCACGTGCGAGTATAGAACAAGTCAACGCCCACAACATGCTCCTATTGACTGTAGCTATTGGATCATTATACAAACTCCATTTCCTTCTACGTTACAATGTTATTCAAACCAATGAGAATTTCCTGGAGTCCCTCAAACTCCAATAATCCCCATAGAGATGATTTAAATAATGTTTGGCTGCTGATAAAATAAACACATGTAAAAATTTCCGAGAAGTAGGCTAGTCATTGATTGATGGTTGAGAGGTAGAGAGCACAGTCTGTTCTGACTCATAAAAGTCTATTTTCAGTCTAATAGAGAATAATTTCATTCAATTTGAGTAATTATATTTTTCATGTAGATTTTGGTAAATCACTTTAGTTTATTCTGAATTAATCATTTTAAATAATAGCATGTCCATGCTATATGATAATCACTGTGTATTGTTATAATAAACTATTCAATATTTTGTTCTACTTTTGGTTTTGAAGCATCTAAATTTGAAACTCTACTTTGTGGACATATTTAAGGACTGAACATTTTGTGGAGTGAAGAACTACAAGATTTGACCTATTCCGGACTATGTGTAACCTTATCAAAATCTGGGAGAGGAATAGCACAAGGTAACCTTATTTTTTCTCTCTCTCTATAATTTTGATGATGTACTTATTGTATGAATGAATAAAGAATGAAGAATAAAAGAATGAATGAAGAATAAAATCGAAATAAGTTTTGATTCGATTGTATTTAGATTTGAAATAAATTTGGAATCAACTTCTCCAGCATGAGAATTGGAGAAACAGTGCCGTTGTAACTGTGGCTGTGTCGCTCGGCAATGGAAACTCTCCTTTTCACTTACTTTCATTTTTTATAAGATTCGTTACTTTCTCCGCGGCGGCGACTCCACTCCGACCGCCGCGCGATGCGGCCGGCGATTATCGTCGTCACCGTCTGCCGCGAGAAAGTTTTCCAACTGGAAAAAGTCAGCCAGAAAACTCACTCTATTACCTCAGCCGCATCATCACTTTCGGTTTCATTCCAGCGTTTATAGCTACTGTTATTTGGATACTGGTCGTCAGTCGTTGAGTTAATTTATGTTGCGAATATACTCTCGAATATTAATCTCAGTCACGTCTAAACATCGAAATATTGAATTTAGTTAGAGAATGGTTCTAAATAAGCTTTTAAGGTTGTGCACCTCGCTTTTGGAAACCTTTCACTGGTGACTTTTTTGAAATACTGTATTTCGAATCGATAAAAACAATATAACAACTTTTAGTACCCTTTTATTAAAAACTTTAGAATATTTTAAAGACTAATTTCGGCCATAAGCCATTTTCTAGTTAAAAATAAGTTAACTTGAAAATGAGTTATGGTCGAAACTAGTCGTTAAAATATTCTAAAGTTTTTAATAAAAGAGTACTAAAAGTTTCATTTGAATCAAGTAGCCCATATAAGCGAAGTGATTTTCGAATCGATACTATCAAGTTACCAAAAATGTAACAAATTTCTCAGGAATACCTTTTTCTGTTATTTTTCTATTTTTATATATATAAGTTCTGAAGTTTTGACTTTCCAAGATGTTATTGAACGAGTGACATTTTATTATTAGATTTCTCAGAATATGAATTTTCGAAAAAATATTCTGTTTTGAATTCAGCTTGCTTTTTTAAAATGGTAAGAATTTTCTCAGAAGTATTATTCTGATAAATCAAATCTCTCACTCGATATGATCATGAAGAATGTATTCTTAAAATTTTATGAATTTATTAATTTGCTACTTATTTGGGAAAAATACATCACTCCAAATATTCCAAAATCAAGAGCGCATATCTCAAAAAATATATGAAATAAGAAGAAAGGAGCTTTCCTGATTTCTTTTCCATTTTGGTTCCTCTATGGTATTCAAATCGAAATACTTAGTAAAATGTTATTGGTGGAAAAATTCAAAAATCTAAATACCAACCAGAATCTCTGTAACCAGAAATATGATACTAATCATATGCTTAGTGGTTGCATATTAATGTAAAAGGAGGATAAAATGAGAATATTACGAACACCTTTTTTTCCTTATGATTACAAAATATAATTATGATAATAGCCAGGGATCTCTACGGTATGCTTAAAAAATATAATAACCAATAATGATATCACATAAAATTAATGATAAAACGACCACGACTCAACACTTTATTAGCGAATTAGCAATGTCATTGGACCAGGAAACTATCGGCTTTACTATTTTAAAAAAGTGCATTCAAAGAGCATTATCCAAGCATTATTATCTAGTGGTGGCATTGGACTCTATTCATAGAGCAGTGAGAAGGAGGAAGTGGTAAAGAAGAAGGAACAAAGAATAGACAAAACTGCACTTAGTAATGCATCAGCCTTGTCTGCGGTGCATTCTATGCAACCTTGGGAGAGACGCAGACAGAGGGTTACAAAGAACATGGATACGAGTGAGATGGATAGACATTGATCATGGAGTCGCTAAAATAGATGGAAGAGGATGAAGAATGAGAGTGTCTGTGCTATGTGGGTGCACTGGGTGCAAGCTAGACATACTTTTTCATACACTTATCCAGTTCTCTCATTCACTCTCTCTCTTCTCTATTACTAAAAGTGTAAGTCTTTATTAAACATATTGACGCATAGAATAGACATTCAACCTACACGAGAGGAAGTATCTGGGATGGAAAATACGAATAAAACTCAATATAACAGGGAGGAATCAAGATATAACTAAATTTCAAAGTCTGGATATTGGGAAAATTACAACGTGAAAGAGGATCAACAATGGAAGCTCTCAAAGGGAGTATTATGCGATATTTTATCCCTTCCAGTGAAATACATTGTATGAGATTCAATATCAAGGAAAGGAAAAGTGGAATGCTTCCCGAATCACTCCCACCCACATCTTTTGCCGGATTATTTGAATGGATCCATATGTACGAGTTTATTTGAATGGATGAATGAATCGAATCGCTCCTATGGGAAAAATGAATTCGTGTTGAGGAACTAAATCATTGTCAGTTAATTCAACATGGCTAAAACGGAAGTTGGGAACGCCTTAAAACCCATTAACGTCAACATGGCCTCATCCGTGAGGGTAAACACACAAATAAAAGCATTGAGAAAATACTATATTATGATACTAGGTATTGCCTATTAATGAAATGCAAGATTTCAAAGTAAATCCTGACAATTTCACCACTTCATGATACTGTTTAATAATTGTAGTTAAAGGAGGGGTAGTGATATTTTCAAATTCAAAAATCAAGAATTTCATTCTTGAAGCTGTTATCATGAATTTAGGCTTAATAATGACTTTAGAGCCTTCTCAGTGAACAATTGATTGAGGAGAATAAATTCAATTATATTTATAAAGAAGCTTTGAAGTTCATCAAACGATCCAACTCGAAACTTCCTATGCAATACAAAAAGATTATCACGACAAAGTTAATATTTAGAAATAGGATAGGAAATCACAATACTCGTATTTTTCAAAAATATAATGCTGTATTCTATGGATTCTCTCAACCACTAGACAACTTCTATTTTTCTGTCATCTTCTGCTTGATGCAACGATGCTTTACTTCCGTGAATTAATAAAATATAGATTCAGGATTATAAAATACATAAATAATCAATTTAAGGTCATATTTGCATTATCCCCTCCACTTTACATCGATGCACTTTTTTTGCTAATTGCATTTTAGCATCAGTGAGACAAAAATCAATGAAAAGGTCGATGTTTGACTTCCTTAAATAGAAAAAAGGTTTCGGGATTATCAAATTAATAATAGATTTGAGGTCATTGCATAGTTTCCTTCACTTTCCATAGACAACCTTTTTTAAATTGAAATTTAGCATTCGAGAGACAGAAGAACAGCAGCAGGCTCAAGATCACAATTCCCAGCGCTCGACTGCACTAATAGAAGCTGACGATAGAGTGCATTTCTTGGCTGCATTTCCTGGTGCATCAAGGCCGCGAGTGCGCTTGCATACGCGTGCAGAGAGTGCACTGCACTCTCACACACACGACGGCAGACAACGGACCATCTCTCAATGACCTTCGAAGCCAGCTGCAAACTAGACGAAAAGTATAAATTTTCCAGCACACATCACAATAGATATACTGATAGATATATATTTATTGGCTCAGTTAAATACTGACCTGGTCTAGCAACTACTGAATGGATAATAGAAAATAGAAGATAAAACAATTGTCACAAAGGCTGTTTAGATAAAAAGGAAGTTAGTAGTTGAGTATGAATCAAAGGTACAGTAGCTGTGGAATGAAAAGAGTTAATCCTGCTTATTGCAATAGAAAACACATAGAAGTATTAGTGAAATGTTATTTTTCTGAGGATTTCGCTCACATGAATCCGAGAGTGGGGGTTGTCATCGTGAGATATGAATGGAATACATAAGTGAAAACTGTGGAGTTTCAGTTATTGTTTCAAACACCGGAAAGTGATAACATATGCTATCTTTTCTCTATGGTGATAGTGAGCAGTAAGCAGTCACCCTTGCTCCCAGAGGAAGAATATTAAAAGTAGTGGTATACCCGTATCTAATATGAAAATCAGATAAGTCTCCAACCACCTTGACGTGGAGTCACAAATATTCACTTACATCTTGGCGCAATTAGCTCGTCACAACTCACTTTGCTATTTTCCAATTATTGATGAAAATCATCAATAGCAAGACTCCACCATATTATGATATTACTTATTTTTCTTGATAACAGAGATGTGTTCTATTGATACTATATAATCATTACTATATATTTTGATTTTTTATTACTGTAGAACTATTTAAATCAATGAAATAAAAACACACATATATTGTCAAATTCTACACAGTTTTATTTGGTACAGGACCATGGTTTGGTGAATATGTCGCTTGAAAATGTGACTGGTGTGGTCACGAAACCATGGTCCTGTACCAAATAAAACTGTGAAGAATTTGACAATATATGTGTGTTTTTATTCCGTTATGGAACGGTGCTACAACACTACCAGTAATTCAGTGAATTTCAATTTAAATTAAATTTGTAGAGAAGTTTTTCCAGACAAGGAAGAACTTGCATAGATGATTGGAAAAAGATCTTTCTAGTTTCTACGCATTGGTTTGTAGTGGCAACCTAATCTACAAAGCTTTTTCTAGTAATTGACTGTGACCATGAGGGAAGCAACTGGCTTGCTACAGAATTCTTTGTTTACCAATCCAAGGCCAGACCAGCAGTTTGAGTGAATCATTGTGTTGTACTGTTGATGATTCTATGACTAGAAATTAACTCAACACCAAGACAATGCAGTATGGGTTCCACATGATTATTGTAGGCTCCAGAAACTCAAGTCGCTGTATATTAAAAAATGATAGTCGCTCAATAAAATTGATAAATTGGAATGAATAATAATATTATTTTGAACAAAATTTTGAGAATCCAGATAGAAGATAACAACACACTTCGGCGACACAAACTTCAGTAACAAGTGAGTGAATAATCCCAACTTCTAAAATGAAAATAATAAAAAGTTTCTGAAATAATTGTGTATTATATCCACAGTAGGAAAAATATGGATCATCAATGCCACAATTAGGTCTAATGATATAAATGGATGAGAGTATTTTAAACAAAACACATCTTGAAAAAATAAAAAAATATTTCATACTTATTGTATTCACATGATAAAGAGAAGGATTCCAATTATAGAACGCCGTCGACTGTTTGGAACCCTACTAGAACTGTAATGTCATATCTCTCATCACCACACTTAGTCCCGGTTGCACAAAAGACTGTTAAATTTTAATCACGATTGAATGCCTCTAGAATCAATCAAAGAAGGTTTTTTGAGAATAAGGCTTCTCTAATTGGTTATCGTGGTATTTGATCACCATAAAAATTCAACACGCTTTTGTGCAACTGGACTTGGGCTCAGAGCTTATGAGAGCATCAAACTTAAAAAAAATACATAAATTACAAGAGCACTAAAACAATGTTCACTTTAAAAATGATAGTCATACACGGTCAATGATCATAAATTTATCTAGTTTCTTTTTTTAGTCCGTTTTGTAGTTTGTAGTGAACCAAAAACTCATACTTCTCAATGTTTCATGGAAACTCACTCGATTACAATCTTCAGGAAAACAATCGATCATTTGAAAAACTGATTGTCAGAAACGCGGATACTTCCATTCATTCCTACTTAGATCTGGGAACATTTATCTGCAGTTTCCTTTCGAATGAGCCTATTTTTTCCAGCGGAAGATTGACTTTCACTTTCATTATCCATTGATTATAGTCCGAGGATGAAGTTGGCTTTCTCGTCATCTAATCTATAACAGGTGGATTCAGAACTAGTCATTGATTCCTGGCAGCTCTGAAGAGTAATTGATTTTTCAGAGATAAAAATCGTGTTCAAGTATCAAGATGAAAGATTGAGAAATGAATAGATTCTGACACATTAATAAAAGAAGAAAATAGGAAATGAAATTTCATGTTGACTTCACGATTCCATAAAAATTACTCGATATATTATTCTGCTCATGAAATGATTTGACATGAGATAACTGCTAGTTTTGCTATATGGAAAAGACGGATATGTGGAAAGGATAAAGCGAGTGAGCGAATACGGGAAAATAGAAGATCATTTAAAATCAATTGAGTACTTATCATTCAATTATTATAGAGAACGAATCAAAAATATATGAATAGTTTAACACTGATTCAAAAAGATCAGAAAATAAGCGAAATTCATAGATGTATTAAAGCTCCCGAAGAAATAACACAGATTACATAAATAGTGGAATAGCGTGAGCTTAGAGCGGTATTTATCGGAAAAAATACTCCAATATTAACTTGCTCACCCCCTTTCGATAAATTAAAAAAAAATTTAATTGTCAATCTTTATAATAATTCTCTTGCACAAAAATACAATTTCCACATGAGTGGCTGGCCTCTGATAAAAACGATCAGGACCACTACAAAAACAGAACTATTTTCGAAGTCAGATCCCAACCCACTCTTCTAGTGTAGCCATCTAACATCCCTCCAATCCCTTTCCATTCTCGGAACCGTTTACATTTTTATCAGCTCCAACATGCTTCCCCCATTTCGATGACAGCGGCTCGCCAAAAAAACCATTCATGTCACCGCACTTTTAATGGAAACTTTGGTGCTCCTGATTTTGGACATGTAGACAAGTGAAGTGTGTTTCTGATGCAAACATGGAAAACAACAATCCTCAACGTTCAGCTGAAAAATATTCTGAATCTTGTTAATGGGAAATTATAAATAAGAATAACAATTTGTGCTCATGAATGTAAATGAGATATACTACTCCTCAATATTCTAATATAAAGCTGCTTATACTAGTTTCACTATTCAACAAGCCCTGCATTAAATGAACTGATAAGTTATTGACACAAATATTTGGGGAATAGTTGTCCTAACAGTCAAATCGTACATATTAAGGTGCGTACAGATATAAGGTTCGCGTCGCCGCGAACGTGAGCAATTCACTTTAAATCAGCTGATGCCAAGCTTTTTATATATTTGTATCTTACCGTTTCTGTAAAAAAACAGATATTATAGTCAGCTGATTAAAAGTGAATTGCTCATGTTCGCGGCGCGTATATCTGTACGCACCTTTAGAAAGCGCCGTGATCTCGGTTCTCCCGATGGATGGGTGACTGCTCAAGACAGCCCTGGTAATCTATGAGATTGATAGATTGCTAATCTATTGAGTGGAGTTATGAGATTCGAAGTTATTTCGAGGTGATTCATAGACCTCCTACAAACTGTAGGTTCATGATCGTCCATCCCTTTTAGCGTTATCAATTCACATGCACAATCCTCGATTCTATTCTGGCATGACATTTAGAAAATTGACAAATGGCGTCCAAATCATTGAACTGCGAAATGCTTGTGTTCGTGCTTTTCCAAAGGTGAAAAAAAATTCTCAAAACATACTATGAGGAATTGTAGCTAGTACTTTATTGGCTAGAACAAAAGGATGATAATTAATAAGTGAAACTCTATTTCTAGTTTCCAGAGATATTGTAGGATTTCTCCATAAAGAATTAGAACTGTTGAAACCTGCTTGAAATTCTAACGAATTACGAAAAATCACTTTGACAAAATAATAATACTGAGGGTGATGCCCACATAAGCTCTTAAGGCTTGTGCGTGGGTAATGAGTGAGAGGGATGATGAAGATAAGTCAACAAGTTCCCATAGTTTGTAATACTGTATTAATGATACTATTCGTATGGCTTTTATTGGTGGGGAGTCGCTCAATCAAGTTCCAACTCGACTGAATATATTTATAATTCAAGCCTTCAATAGGCCTAACGACTTTTATATAGCCGGGACCGATTTTGATATAGTCGGTCAGCCGGGACTGACAGTTTAACGAGCCCCTCCAATAACACGGGAGTCTTAATGACCTGACTAAAAACGTTTGAACCCCGGACCTCAAGGTTGCTACGAATACACTATATCCACTAGACCACGGATCACCATCCTATAATATGTCATAAAAGCTAATATTCATATTACTCAATTATCTTATGTTTATATTATTTAAATGTAAACGTCAGTGGAAACGAGTGTATTGATTCAATTTCGTTTGTGATCGTAACACCTCCTATCATTGGACAAACATCAACACCAGTAATTTCACAAGCAAGAATCACCCAGACTATAATGGATTGATAGTGAATGGTCCAAGTCCATCCATTTCAATATACTTTCACGTCTATCAACCTGTTAAGTGAGTGATCAATTGACGGGTTAAAGTTCACGAAAATTTCTTAATTTTCGACTGATTATAAGACAAAAATGTTGCAGACAATACATTATCTTCACATGAAATTCTCACAACTTTGCCAAAATTGTTCAAAAATGAGTGCATATTCCACTATCTTGAAAAGTTTGTATGTACTCATTGCTTGGGGAATTCAAGCAATACATTCAATTTTTAGAGTATCTACCAGTATTTTTTTCATTTTCAACACAGTCAATTTGCATGATGTTTCGATTTCTTCAATTTTATCGAACAACAATGATTTCTTCACCATCTTAAACAGAATTTATCAATTACATAACATTGTATTCCGAAGGCGTGTCAATTCAAGAGAGAGTGAAAAGTTGAATTAGACTGACTTTAAATGATTCGTAAAATCGGGATAGATTAATGATAGATAGATGATCAGAGCTGATCGATTTTGATCGCTTAAATTCAAATACTCGAGAAAATGGTGCTGAGCATTCTGCTTTAATGTTGAGATGAGTTGCATTTAGTTGAGTTTTCACGCTTTTCTCCAATATAGAACGAATAAAATATTAATAGTTATGAATGCAATAAATGATTAATTGTTTTGCCTGATAAATGAAAAACCTAACTAAGAGCTGAACTTGAAAGAACTCCAAATCGTACTGTATAGAGTTTGGTAAAAATTAGAATGAATATAATTCTTTGTTTCCAAAGAAATATTCCGAAATGTCTTGGATGTTTGCAGGAATATCATCATATTTTTCTTGTTATTATGTTTTTCATAAACGTTACACTGCACTGCATTTATTCCCAATTTTTATATATGAGCCCGATTTAATTATGAAATCTACAAGAAAAAGTATTGGTTCACCATTCATAATAGGAATAGGGAATAGGACGCGAGCAGACTGAAACAATTCGTATTTTAAAAATGGAATGGGTGCTCATGAGTTATTAAAAATTTATCATTTCCCTAAAATTAAAATCGTTGATTAACAGTAAGTTCACAAGTTGAAATTTTCATATTAATGTGCGACTTCCCCCAATTCCTTCTTTTCTTGAGTCAATCAATCGAAAAATGTTATGCCATTGTGACGTCCGAATACACTGCCTCCGAAGGTTGATTGCAAATTTTCGGCAACAGCTCAATGAAACGACGATTGCCAAAGGCGCTCGAGAAGGCATTGAGAGAAACATCGCGTGATGAATGAACTGGAGGATGCCATTCAAATACTACCACTTATTAAAATGGATTTTCTACATTTTTCATCAATAATAAATACGAGAAATATGAAATTTGCAGCAATGTGCGATGAAACATCGACCTTAAGTGAAGGTTTTTCGCCTGCGAATTGATAAATAATTCAAGAACACCCACTCAGCCTTGACTGAAGCGCGTCAGGATTTCCGACCTAGAACAGTCTCTCAGAGTATATACTATATAATATCAAGTACAGTATGTAGTATATAGCATCAAGGCAAAAGAAGGTTGCCGGCTGTAAACAAAGTGAGACGATTAGCAAAGGCGGAAGGTCAGTGTAGGTAATATCAATGCTATCTCGCTGATTGATAATATTGGCCACGGGAAATGGTCGCGAATTAAGATTTGCCGCAATAAAATTAATCAAGTATGACTTAGTGGATCGTTAGTAGGCGTGGTGATTGCATTACTATATAAGGCTGGTGAATTGATTGAAAAGTTGACTTGTTATATTGATATTGTAGCGTTTGGAAACTAAGTATTAGTTTTTTTATTCGTATTCAATTTCAGCTCAGTTAGTTTGATATTTCAAACTATTTAAGCAGTTAAATAGTTTTAATAGATTCAATTTATAGTATTAATTTTTCACTCATTTCTCAATGATGAAAAAATTAATTTTTCAATATGAGAAAAATTGACTGTTCAGTATATATTAAGCCTCATAAATGAAGGAACTCAACCTCTATTCCCCTATTCCTCTATTTCCCTATCCTCAGATGAGAGATTTCAGGTCGTCAATTTTACAGAATATAAATGAAACGAAAAATAGCGTACAAAGAAAATGCAATATGGAATAGGAATTAATGAGGAATTTTCAGAAATAACAGGAAAAGGAATTTAGGTATGCGAGAAAAATTATGTTAGGTGGAAAATTTTGCATGTTGGTAATTTTGAAATGTTGGTAACGCAAAAAACGTATTATCAGTTTTAAATGAATGAGTACAAACAAAATGAATGTGTGTCAGAATCAGAACATTGTTTAGGGTGCAGTGAGACATTTCTTCAAGGTGCAGTAGATTAAATTCTGAAATTTATAAGAATATGAAATACGAAAATGTGCAAGAGAATATATTATTGAGTATGAAGTAACAAAATTGATCTGCAAGAAGAAAAGAAAATAATATCCCTAGAGAAATGAAAAATACAAAATAATCTTTGGTACTAAAAATTTATGAACTTGAACAAAATGACTAAATCAATCCTGTGACAAATTGACAACGATCGCCTAAACGAGTTGGAAATGGAAAGTAAAACGAGCATAATCACTAATTTCAGTCCGTCGCTGCCTGACTCCATCCATTTCCTCTCAACTTGGGGCAGATTACAGCCGCCGACTATAGTGAGATTCTCTCCAATCTGTCAGCATTGATTGAATGGGGGCATGAGTGTTACATGGAAGGGAAGCTGGCGAGTTAGTGGGGATCTCACTATAGAAGGTAAAAGCCTGAACGCGGGCGCACCGCGCGGGCAAATTATCAAGTTTAATAGCTTGGCACGATGAAGAGTAAAAGTAAATTCGACTATTAGCAAGTGAAAGTGTCTTCTTTAATTTGCATCAGGTTGCCTGCGGCATCCAAATTACTTATTATTCGTATCTTTTCCCAACCTCAACACTAGAGAGCAACTACTCATTAATTATAATTAATTTAATAACTTCGCGATGAATTAAAATTTCTCCACATGAGCACAGTTAGGCATAGGCTTGAGCATATACCTCTTATGATGAGAACTACCCACCTTACGTGTGTTAGCTGGTGTCTGTAACTTATAATAATACGTTGTTGCAATGAACAATTAGCTGATTTCATTGGTGTGAGTGCACAGCTTCCGAACACTTTCTTATTCAAGTACTTCCTGAATATTTGTTTCACATTAGACATCTTGTTGCTACACCTGATATTAGATACCGTATTTAATAGAGGAGGTACGGTAGTAACAGAGTAATTGATGAAGCACGATTGGTTAAAGCTACCATGGAATTTGAAAAATTAGATTTCCACTTGTGTAGCTTAAACGTGAAACAATAGGACTAAACTTGAAACATTTTTGCCAAGTGTGATGTACACATAAGCCTCAAGCTAGAACGTGGGTGATGAAGGATGATGATTTCATATTAAATTGGATTAATTATTTTATATATGTATATTTTCAATATTTACCATTGATCCTAGTCTATCATGATAATTAATATCATCACTCATTTTTTTAACTTTTCAACATTCAAACTGGAGAACCAGTCAAAGATTACATCCTATTTCATAATATTCATTTCACATAATAATTTTTACCCAAAAACTACAACACCCAAACTGAAGAATTATGTAAAAAATATATTAACTTGAAGTTGATTTATGATGTTGTGTTCTATCGACATGGAAAGAGAAGTTTGAAAATATCAATTTCCATTTTTGAGAAAAAATGCGATGATATCCTCTCAATTCTTGAAAGGAAGCCTTCAGTAATATGGTGGAATCCACGTGAATCTGCAGGTGGATTCCAAACTACAGCTCATAAAATAGCTTCCAGTCCGTGGAGTAAGAATCAGTCACACCCCAACAAGATTATTGAGACCACGTCACTCATCTTATCTGAGCAATCAGATAATTATGACTTTGACCAGTAAGGAAATTCCTCATTTATAGAATAATAATCAGAATGATAATTTCCACTTCCAACTCAAGAAGAAACAATTTTCAAAAGCTAGAGTTTTCAGAGACACCAACTGTTCACTTCAATGTTCTTGTAGTATTTAAGTTGTAAATAATGATTATCAGAAAACTTGTTAATAAATTTGAAAAATTATCATTATTGAGGACTTTAATGTGCGTTGTAGAATTATGCAGTACTCTATCACACTACTAATTCATTAAATTGAAAGTTGGACATTATATTTGTATTAGTTTCGACTTCATAAAACAGTATTCAATGCTGCTATTTATAAATTTAAATTCACATTAAATACTAAAATTATCGGACATTAGAATTTATTTCGATTCCCTCAGATTAGGATTGTAAAAACAGATTTACTATCAATCTACAACACATTATGGTTCCCGATCAAAAATAGTTACTGTAGCGATTTCCAAAAATAAATACATATAATTTGTATTCCAGTCTAGTAAATAAGATTTATAACAGTATCTTGTAGTTGAACATAGTACAACAAGAGTTATCCTTATAAGTCTTTCATTAGCGTGTTAGAACTTCCTGTATAAGATTTATTGCTCGATCTGAAACATGCATGCTGAATGCAAAACTGCTTTATATCCATCATGAATATTGCTCTCTTTTTCAGCCAAGTACTGCACAATGTCAACCTCGAATGCAACACATTTAATGAACTTTTAAAAAGTAGCTTGACATAAACTTGACCTCTGGTTATGAGAGGCATTCTGGATTACAGCCAATTCTAGACAATAACGTAGCTTAAAATCAAGCAGCCTACAGTAGTTGAAGGACTGGATTTTATTTATTATCTATGTGGTCTTGAACATAGTTGATCTTGAAATACATACCCAATCAACATACCTAATAGAGTCAATCAGTAGGATATCAAATGCTACTCTTGAATCCCAATCATTTAAACGAGAGCAGTAAAATAATATAGGCCTACAGTGAAATATACCCAAAATGTATTCCAAAAGAGAATTAGTGGAATCATTGCTAGAACAAATTCATACTGAAAAGGAGCTTTTAATAGGCTGATTCAACCACAGAAGGACTATTATTGATTAAACAGGACACGCCAACATTTTATCCCAAACCCGAGTTGAAATCCTTTTTTGGAATTGAATTTATCCATTTTAAATAAGAAATCAATCATAAACAGTTGAGAATAAAAAATTATTAGTTGGTTTGAAATATGACTATATTATCTTCCTATAGATAGTTGAATCAACTTATAAAGCCCTCAATCAATCATCTATGTACATTTTTACATTTCAAATTATTTATATGAAGAAATTTTGATGCCGAGCTGAGATTATGGAATAACCTCATAAACTTAATTTGGACAATTTATTAATTGAGTTCTTTAAAGAACGCATTTTAGGCGAATTCTTATTATTTGCTTCCTTATACTCACTATGAATATTCCTATTCATAAATTACTAATATTCAAATGGAACTTATTATATGCAAAGTGAGGAAAGCTAGAAATTAGAAAGATCTAATAAAGATGGGGTAAAGTTCTATCACTTATTCCAGGAAAATACATAATACACATAATATATTTCCATGCGAGGAAAAATGTCCAGAATATTTGATAGATAGAGAAACAACAGTAGAAGAAAATTTGTGGAAAATTTCCGTTAGAGTTAGATAAGTGCTAACTAAATTTGTCAGCAGCTGTAGATGGCTTCTCTGCGACTTAAGCTGCATGCTTTACAATGCATGCATTTGCCTTGCTTACATAATGCTATTAACGAGACTAGGAAGCTTGCATTCAATGTATCGATTGTTTCACATTTTTCAAGGGTAGGTCAATGTTATTCTTGAACAGAGATTGAACTTGAAAGTCTGAAAGCGTTTTCAAAAAAAAAAAAATTTTTTTTCAATAAATAAATGTATTGAGTGATGACTTAAAGACTTAATTGTAGCGCTTCAATATGTGAGAATGAAAAGTATATAAATTATGATGGGAAGGAATTAAGTTTTACAATGAAACTTGATAGGACAATTAGAAAATATTGGTGAAATGGAACCGTAGCCTACATATTGCAGGATAGAATACTATTGATTGGAAATTCATAAAATTTTTACAGATATTTTCACAGAATGGTCTGAGAAAAGATTGAATAATCTGAAAATTAAATACGTACATTGGAATTTATAACATTCATACAATGGATTAAATGAGAACAATGATAGCACAATGTTTCAAGATGAAAAGTATTGGAAGACAATTTTAATAAGGAAACATCCCCTCGATTATATAAGATTGATTTTTTATATTGAATTTTATAATAAATTTGTACAAAATCACAGGCCATTTATCATATTAATATTTGGACCTTTTCCACAAGAGTAGAGAACCTTTATGCAGCAGCTATAGGCTACAATCATTGCACGCCTCCAAATAACGATTTTTTGAAAAAATCTACCAATTCAACATTTCATCATCTCCGATGTTAACACTATCCAAATATTCTAAAAGAATTTCCCAACCTCCACCAGTATCAAAAGGTTACATAAAATGCTATCAAAAACTTTTATTTTGATAAAAAAACCTTGAGTTTATCATAATTTAATGAATACGGTTGAAGTCACAGTCTATTCAAAATTTTTAATTTTCTTATCATTCTTATTACGTGTTTTATATTTTGTAACTGCTGTTATTGTATTCTTTAGATACTATTACTGTATAAGATGTCAATTTCTATAAGAAGCTTTCATCAGAAAAATATCATTACAAAAACCTTTTGATAAATTCATCAGTTTTAACATTGAATTCTCAGAATTTCAATACTGTACCTCATTCTCACCACACATGTAAATTGTATTATCATTACTTATGTGTATCCTAGAATTTGAAGCGATTTCTTCCGTTAGATGCAGAATTCACATTCAAGATCATACAGATCGAACATTCAAGCGTCTACATAATCAATGCCTGGTACTAGAAAAAACTTATACTGATTGTTTTATTCTAGAAATTTAAAACTTATAAAGATTATTTTATTCTATGCTGGAAGTCATCATGGAAAAGTGTGGTTAGAAATAGGTTCAGGCTGCTACATCTCAATTTGATTGATTATTTAGTGATTATTGGAGACTAATTGGAGAAAATGTAAAAGGCAAAGAGAGATTGATTGATTGATTGAGTACTTTATGTAGATTACAATATATACTGGCTTATACACTTATATACAATAGCTTACAATACAGCATATGGATGTTTCTCTTGTTAATGAAGACAATCATCATCCAGCTCTTAATATATGCTTTCCCACGTTGTCATCGTCATTTGTTGAAAATATTGATGATTCGAAGGAATACTATGATTTCAAGAGGGGAGATTATTATGATTATATTGTCATATTAGGGATGCAGATTGGGATTCATTGTATTCTTGTGCTGACGTTGATGGGGCGGTTGATGTTCTTTATACCAACATTTTCAACGCTCTTGATGAGTGTATACCTAAACGGAAGAAATCAGGAGTGAAGAGTAAATATCCTTACTGGTTTACACCTGAGATCATTAATGACATAAAACAAAAGAATAAATGCTCCCGAAAAAGGAAATTTTCAAGGTATCATGATGAGTTGTTCAAAAAATTGAGAGCTGAAATAAAGTTGAAAATTCAAAATGCCCATCGTGCACACTTAGATGAAGTGGAGTCTCAAATGAAAGGCAATGTTAAATCATTTTGGAAATTCGTCAATATCAAGCGCTGCAATAGTTTTTCAGAAAAGGCAATGAAGCTGAATGATGTGTCATACTTTGGTAGGGATATTCCCAGTACATTTGCTGAGTACTTTGCTTCTGTATATGTCAATGACCCTCCTTGTCCGAATATTGATACAGTATATTGCAGTAATAATGGTGGCTGCTTTTTCAACTTGTCCTCGGTCTCCATTGAAGAGATTTCTGCAGCAATTGTGGAGTTGAAGCCAAGAGCATCGATGGGGCCGGATGGTTTACCACCATTTATAATTAAGGGCTGTGCCACATTGCTGATGGAACCATTGAAGTTCATCTTTGACATGTCATTGAGGCTTGGCGTTTTTCCATCTAGGTGGAAGATGGCCCGTGTCACCCCAATTTTTAAGAGTGGGAATAGGTATCTGATTACTAATAACAGATCAATATCATTATTGAATGTACTAGCTAAGGTTTTTGAAAAGGTTATATACAGGAATATATTCAATCATGTCCATCCTCTGATTTGTAGAGAGCAACATGGTTTCATGCCCAAAAAGTCAACTGTAACCAATCTGATGGAGTTTACTAGCACTGTATCATCTGCTTTGGAGCAGGGTGGCTCAGTGGATGTGGTGTATAGTGATATGTCCAAGGCTTTTGACAGGGTCAATCATGGTATACTATTGAAAAAGTTGGCAAATTTTGGTTTCGGTAGGAATATGTTGTCCTTTGTTAGAAGCTACCTTGTTGAGAGGATACAATATGTATCGGTGCATGGTACTGATTCTTTTCATTTCAAGAATGGATCAGGGGTGACCCAGGGCTCAAATCTTGGGCCCTTGTTCTTCTTGCTATTTGTTAATGATTTGCCTCATGCGATCAAGAATTCTCACTGCTTAATGTTTGCAGATGATGTGAAGGTAATACACACCACTCAAGACTGTGAATCTTTGCAGGAGGATGTAGATAGGTTGCATGCATGGTGCACAGAAAATGGCTTACTGCTGAATGTTAATAAGTGTAGTGTTGTCACCTTTACTCGTAGGCGAAATGAGCTGATTAACTTTGCTTACAAACTGTCAGCTGCCTCGTAACCTGGAAGTTAAGGATCTGGGAGTTTATTTTCATTCTTGGCTGTTCAATACGGTTGCTGACAGAATTGACTATTTCACCTTTCTGGGAGTCGGTTTCGTCGTGAAGTTAGAGAGGCCCTACTGGATGGAAGGGAGTATGGGAGAGTTGATCCATAGAGTCTGGGAGAATTAATCTTATTTCCAAGTATTATTTCATTTCATCCATTTTTCATTTTAGTATTTGGTGCAGAACTTAAGATTATATAATCACTTGATGTAATTGCATTTTATATTAATGTATTTATAATCATCATCATAAATTAATGTTTCTACATTCAATTTCTTATTTCCAATATTAATTTGTTTAGTTGTAGTTCAAATTTTCTTTGTTCTTCAAACGATTAATGTAATGGAAGCAAAATGGATCATTGATCTGTTGCTTCCACATATTCTTGTATTCAATAAATAAATAAATATTGCAGGATAGAATAAAATTGATTGAAAATTTATAAAATTTTTCCAGATATTTTCACAGAATGGTTTGAGAAAAGATAGAATAATCTGAAAATTAAATACGTGTATTTGTGAAATAGATGAATTCGTACATTGGAATTTATAACATTCATACAATGGATTAAATGAGAACAATGATAGCACAATGTTTCAAGATGAAAAGTATTGGAAGACAATTTTAATAAGGAAACATCCCCTCGATTATATAAGATTGATTTCTTATATTGAATTTTATAATAAATTTGTACAAAATCACAGGCCATTTATCATATTAATATTTGGACCTTTTCCACAAGAGTAGAGAACCTTTATGCAGCTATAGGCTACAATCATTGCACGCCTCCAAATAACGATTTTTTGAAAAAAAATCTACCAATTCAACATTTCATCATCTCCAATGTTAACACTATCCAAATATTCTAAAAGAATTTCCCAACCTCCACCAGTATCAAAAGGTTACATAAAAAGCTATCAAAAACTTTTATTTTGATAAAAAACCTTGAGTTTATCATAATTTAATGAATACGGTTGAAGTCACAGTCGATTCAAAATTTTTAATTTTCTTATCATTCTTATTACGTGTTTTATATTTTGTAACTGCTGTTATTGTATTCTTTAGATACTATGACTGTATAAGATGTCAATTTCTATAAGAAGCTTTCATCAGAAAAATATCATTACAAAAACCTTTTGATAAATTCATCAGTTTTAACATTGAATTCTCAGAATTCCAATACCTCATTCTCACCACGCATGTAAATTGTATTATCATTACTTATGTGTATCCTAGAATTTGAAGCGATCTCTTCCGTTAGATGCAGAATTCACATTCAAGATCATACAGATCGAACATTCAAGCGTCTACATAATCAATGCCTGGTACTAGTATGACCGCGTCCTCTACTGAAATGTTATTCAGACAAAAATCAAGCTCATTAAATCCCATTTCTTCCCTCTTACAACATCTAATCTAGTTTTATTTTATCACCATATTAAAAAGTTAGAAGAAAACCAGTGACTTAGTTGTACAAACATAGATTGTTCACCTACAAACAACTGTGAGCAACTGAAGACTTGTCTCATTTGTGATTCAAATGTTATGATTTAGAATCAGAAAAAAAATTCTCCATTACAACAGCAGGCCTGAAGGGAAAATGCCTCAATAGAGCTATACACCTCAATTGATCAGGAAAAGAAACATTCATTAGGACAATATGCTTATAAATTGCATAGCATAATAATTCGCATAAATAGGCTATATTCAGTTCTGCATCTTTACAAAATCCTTCGTTATCACATTACTTTTTCATA
Source organism: Nilaparvata lugens (assembly GCF_014356525.2). NCBI lineage: Eukaryota > Metazoa > Arthropoda > Insecta > Hemiptera > Delphacidae > Nilaparvata > Nilaparvata lugens. The sequence goes on from NC_052510.1 coordinate 20,577,934, forward strand.
TTAAATTTTATATATTCTCATATATGGGTTCATAGAGTTACGAAAAACGATCAGCCGAAAAACGAACGAACGAGAAATCATGCAAAGAATAGCCCGGGTAACAGCCTCGATTATACGAACCTCTGCACCACAAATATCTCGATAAGAACATTTTTCCTAGTCCCTAAAAATTGGTCTCACAAAGTTTCGACTGTGTATCGGGCATTGAATAGCCAACTAAACAGGCACTGTATATCTATCTATACACCAGCAAATGCTGAACCTGAGTCTATGTGAGCAGCCTTGACAGTAGGTCTCTGCAGATTGGCGAACCTGACCCCGAAAACGGACGGGGACGGCCATGATGTGCTAGGTATACACTAGAGGAGCCTCTGACCTACTTAATCCGGTCCGAGCAGTGAAATCTTCGTCGTGCAAAAAACGTGCAAAACTCAGCCGCCACTCTCCTTACACCTCCTGCTTCGTCTTCCACTCTCATTTCTTCCTTTTCCCCGCATTTTCTTCCCGTTTCTTTCACTTTCTACTCGACGCAACTCTACATCATGTTCTCTAGGCCTGAAAGTGAACGCGGAGATTGTGGAGGCGGAAAATTGGACCACTTTTCAATAAACCATAGGCCTACCCAAGACTATGAATAGATGTTTCCAACAATTCCCAGCACACAGTGCTGTGGCTAGTGAAGCCATTTATTTATTATTTTATTCATTTTTTTTCTTTATTCATTAAAACCTACACTTAGTCTAGCTGTTAGTTTATTACATTCTGAGAATTTTCGCTTGAGGCCAAGTTCAACTGTTGGATTACTTTGAAGGAATTGAAGCATATAATTTGTCACGTGGTATTTTAGCACCACAAAATATTTTTGAAATGAACTATTGAGCTTTAATAGAATTATAAAATAGAAAGGAAAGATAGCCTAGTCAAAGTACCACTCAAGTAAAATCGAATGTTATTTGTGATAAAAATAAATCAGATTATCAATTAAGCGATAAGAAAATCATGCAAAATTGTAATTCAACAATAATGAGAATTCATTGGCAGAATTAAAAATTATAAAGCGGCTTATTTATTATTGGCAGATCATAAAAAATAAAAGTTTGCATGTACATTTGAGGTTAGAATTCTTTTTATTTGTTCTAAATGAATCAATCGATCTAGGATAAATCGACAGTTCTTTGAATCGATACCTAACGAATCAGCTGATTGCTCGATCAACCAGTATAAATTGAATTATAAGTTTTACTCACAAAATATATTATACACTAGGGAAGGTTTATGTAAATAGATAAGGACAACTATTATTGTTACATGAGTATTTATTGCAATCTAAAAAAGTATGAAAATCAAGAGTACACAAAGCTCACATAAAAAATTAAATGTATACTGTTTTATAGTATCATATATCGAGATTTATTTATTGGAATAATCTAAGACAATCATTCAATTTATTTATATAAAAACTTTTTATTTATCTTTGTATAACAAAGTTGGAGAAACCCTGAATCTGAAGTAACCAATTGCATTGAGTCTTACTAAAATTAGAAAGCCAATCAGAATGAAGCTTACAAATCGTTCAAGGAAGAGATGAAATTTTTCTGAAAATCTTTTCTCTTTGGCTTGTGATCCTGATCTGTGAGGACACACATGGAGATTAGGGTTCTTTCTTCCTATTAAATTCTAAAATCATCAAGCCAACCAATTTTTAAATGTAATTTATGTTTGATTATTTGTGAACTCAGTGTTGCTAAAGAGTTCTTAATTGTTATCTGTTCCCATAAATATATTTTTAATACTGAGAGAAATTTATAAGAAATCTGGACCACGCGCGAGCCCAGCAGAGATGAAAAGGACCTACCTAATTAATTATTGGAAATAATTAATTTACTCTACAAGACCTTCAAGAACATCATTTTTGTGAGTGCAAAAATTTGTCTTAAATGAGCTCATTTTTTAAGGCCTTTAACAGTGAATTGGGGAATTAATTGAAGTGCTATATAAATTAATTCAAGTTTAAGAAATTCGCAATGTGCTGAATACTATCATAATATAATCTATAAGAACGTTCTATGAATTTATTGATTTATGTAGGAAGCTTACTTCCATGCACAGCACGAACTCGTAAAACCCTGAGATTATTGAATGGTTATTTTATTAATTATTATTTACTCATTGATCAAAGTATGTCATGTTAAATCTACAGACCGAACAGGTTTTAAGTTGTAGAATTCTGAATTGACTGGAAGTCCATGTATCAGTATTAAATACAAATTTATAATTTTTAAAGCTCACAACTGTGAATGCTATTAAGCCTTGTGATAATTATTCAAATTATAGAAAAGAATTTATTTAAAGAAAATTATAAATATAAGAATATTTTATATATATTATTTTATGGGAATATATTTTATGTTTTATGTCAGCATACAAAATCATAGAAGTTTTTATTATATCCCAACTCATCTCGTGATATACAGTTTGAGCTCTCTTGGTACCAAGAGAAAATATTCTGCAGTACATAAAATTAGTGAATCAATTAATATTGATCTTATTAAGAGCATTCATTACTTATCATCCTTTGATGATAGTTATACTAGTCCGCCAGAAAAATCATACTGATAATTTATTATATTAATAAGGTTACAGTTATATCATATAAGGATCCAGAGAACTTCAAGAACTGGCGTTGTAAGTTCCAAGGAATTTCAGAAGGGTGAGTTGGTGAATACCTGTATTCATGATAAGCGTTTTAATAATCAACTAGAAAGATCATAGTTGGTTTTCATTATTCTCGATTGAATATATGGTTACTGATAATCAGTCACCAATTATCTTTTTGACTTCCTTATTGGTATTCTTCAAGAACTTCACGGAAGTAGCGGTAAGAGTTATTGATCACCAGTCATTGAACCCTGTGGTGATTAATTATATTGGGAAAATTCATGCATCTACCACTGAGCTAGAGCTGCGGTCTGAACCCAGCATATTTGTGAGCCGGACGGCCTTAATTTTTTGCGAATTCATTTGCAAAATAGGGATTTTAGTGACTGCTCTTACAAAGATCAAAAATACCACACCACATATGAATGGGCAAAAATCTACGCCTTTACAAATTTGAGAAGAAAAAATAATTTGATCGGTGATTTGGATAATTCCAAAAATTCTGGAAATACTCCCTCAGATCGGAGTGAAAGATAAGACCGTTTGCACATTCGCTATGTATATTTCATGATTATTCATTTCCTCACATTTTCCTATTAGAAGGAAACTGTTTGTGAGAAGAATTCCAAAGAATAGCGTATAGTTGCACTTTTTTCAAAAATATTTTTAGACTTCTAAAAAGACTTCATGTATAAGCGTGCCAATGTTCATTAATGTATGCTCTTACACAGTATCTTTTTGTATTGAATTCTCCTGTAAGCTGCGCTACATAAATGAATAGTTATAGTGATTTCAGCAAGGAGGTCGTTTAAACTGTATTCTTCTATATTCACATCAAGTTACGAGGGAAGAAAAATAACCTATTGAAATTTGATGTAGATAGAAACTTTTCAAGAATGAAATGAAGAGAATCTCGGTGTAAAAGAGCTAGTATATTTATTATTGTTATTCTCGTACTTCAAAAATGATACTTAAAATCAAAAGTCTCGTGATTATTCTGATTACTTGGTGATGCCCGATTATTTTCTGATGCATATATACGAATCATTCGCATGCGTCCATGACTTGCGAGAGTAATGAAAAGAATTAGGGGTTATTCTCTGATCAATGAACGGAAAATGATAAGAGATGTACCATATGGATGTACTGTTTCAATAGAGTTCCAAACCCATCCATTGTTGTTAGTCTAGTTATCTTCCAATATCAATTCAGTTGGTGTGAATCAATATTGTTCCCTGCAGCAATTATATTTGAGGAAAACTGGAACGCCCCATATGTTATTATATATTTCATTAATTTTCCAATTAAAATTTGAGGAACAATAGTTATTCCTATTACGGTTATAACAACTACTGGAGACTTCGTTTCAAATAAAAAGTGAGAGGAAAAATCTATTACATAGAAGAATTATCTCTATAGTAGATTACTTAGCGTCTCATTGATTTAAAAATTTGCCTTAAAACATGCTATGCTTCCACTTTATTTGTGTACTTCCCAGTTCCTTATTTTCTCTACTTGCTCTTCATCTGGTTTTACAACATATTTCATATTTCCAATTGCTTCTAGTGGCCAGACGGTAACCGAGCCAACATAGCGTGATTGTGGAAACTTAGTTCCTATATTTTACAACTGTTTCAGTTTTCTTTCGCGGCAACTTCAAAGCATTGGTTACGATTGAGTAATAGTCTTCCGACACTACACTACTAGTGTACAGAAATATGCAGAAAAATGGTGGGGCGATCAGACGTCTGTAAGAGAGTCTAGAACTTATAGTACAGTCGGTATGAGAACTGACACAAGAAGCAAGCTGGAATCCTCGGATATGTGTCGATACAATATGTAGGATACAATAAATTGAACATTTAAGTTTGAGCTTTGATATAGAGCAGTTCGGATGTCGGACATTAATCAAAACAATGATACAAGCCATGATAGATGGCAATAAATTTCAGGTAGAAAGCACAAATAAAAGCCAAGTGCTGTGAATTATTGAAGATGGATTACTCAAGCAACGTAATATTTATCAATAAATCAATGGCATGTACTGGAAATTAGATCAATCGGATTTTTGTACAATCAAATACGATATCATAAATTTTTACATTTGGAATTCAATGGTAAAATGTGGAGAACAGGGTGAAAACATGAAAAAAGAATTGATCAAAGAACAACAACATTTTCATAAATAACCTACTTTTGCGATAAAATTTCACTAATATTTCATATTAGCTCAGTGCAATGGGATGATAATAACACAGCACTAGCTACAATTGAAAAAATGTAATGTTGAAAAAGTATTCAATTTTTTTCAAAAAAGAAGGGATACTTTAGTTTCATGCTCAAATCGATTTTATTGAGAAATACGTTAGTAAATAACTTCAATAATAGAATGATCATTCCAATAAATTGTGTATTATTGCAAAACAGATTGATTTGAATATGATACCATTCAAAACATTATTTTTCTGCATCATTCCTGTATAAGACTAGACTCAGCTCTCATGCGAATATTTTCATGGAATTATGAGAGGTATGGTTGGATTGAAGAAGAGAATGTTAGATAAATCATCCAAATCTCCATAATAAATCACCCTAGACCTACTTTTCGAGGAGTTAGCGTCTAGAAATTCAATAGGTCGTATTCGATAGATTAGTTTTTAGAATCATTGAAACTTTGTAACACTAATCATATTACTCAATACTGTATTGTAAAACCATTTTATCACGGTATATTCTCTATTGTAAAACTTCAAAAACAAGTCATAGACATTATTTTCATTAAAAATTAACTATTTTTCCGCTCGAAGAATACCCACATCATCTTCATCGCATTACACATGCAACAATAAATTGAAAGTTTCAACTCCAGGAAAACTACTCATAATCCACGATACAATGATACAAACCTAACAATAGCAGAGAAGCCACAAAAGTGTCACTCACAAAAGTACGTACTCCAAGTAACTGTAGTAACAATAAAATACTACTATGAGGGAAAGAGTTGGGAGTTTGGTTGGGGAAGTTGGAGCGTCAGGTATTTGAACTGTAGAACAAGAGTTCTGAGAGCCCTCCCTTACCACCCCAAAAATCCCCCTTCTCACTATCATCTCCCCACCCCCTCCAGTAAGTAAGGGGTGTGTTTTGCGCCCTTCAGCTGTTGGAGAAGTAGGAACAGTGTGAGTGGTTTGGGTTTGTTGATAATGTGTAGCGAGCAAGCGAGGAGCAAAGAACCACGGGGCGTTCAACTCTGCACAGAGGAGATATCGATCTTCAGGGGGCCGAAATTCGTTGACCCCTTGGGGTGTACGGCCTATGCCCCCCTCACCATTACCCCACAAGCTTAGGAACCACCAACACTTGCCGAATATCGAGATCTTAACGCTTGCCGACTTGGGTTCCAACAAATTGAATTAAAGTTCATTCACGCCTGGCCGTACATTCATACTTCGATTGTTACACATCAATATAGATTGATAGAAATAGTAATTTACGAGTGATAAAAGACCACCTTCGTGATAGTACAAGAAGAATCTCTGGTACAAGAAGAAATAGTCTGGTATTTGTAATTTCTATAGTAAATTAGATTATTGATCAATAAGGATAGAACTAAGGATAAAGCAAGTAAAGAAAATAGGATAAACGAGATTCAAGAATGATCTCTATACAGTATATTCACAAGTTTTTAAAATGTGAGAATAGGCTTGCTTGCAGACATTAAATATATTATTCACTTCGATAAGTCAATATAATAGTAACCACCCTTAATTCATCATGCATACGTATATTACAAGACAGCCTGGATGACCAATGAAAAATGTTAATAGATAATAAGAAAAGTTTGTTCTAATGTGTATGTAGCATCATTCCAATATGCGAACATTTTATCACATAATCATTTGTTCATATTGTTCGGATGACTGTAGTCACTAGCTAAACACTAGCTAGTCATTTATTTTCTGAAGAAATAATCAAAATTATTGCTTCTGAAGTTTGCCTATACATGCTGCTATACACTGCTTACCCCTTCATACTTCATATCAATGGAATATATATAGTTTGTAAGATGTTACTAGTGAAATGAATTCTCAAGTTCATTGTAACAATTTGTCTGCACCAAGTGTGCACTACTGTACTTAATATTCTGCCTATTTGCAGTTAGATTTTACAGATACTGAAACGAGTTTTTTGCAAAACTTCATGTAATTCAATATAATTATTTCAAGTGATTTCAAATTTCTTTCTCACAATAGGCAATATAATATATTATTGAATGTTAAAAAATAATACATTTTGGAAATATAAATTATAAATGTCAATGTAAAACAAGGAATTAGGCATTGATATGTGTTTGTTAAGTCAACTGGTGGAAGTCCAGTTTGTCCACTTTCAGTCCACCTTCCAGGTAGAAGGATTGATTTGTTTGGAACATCAAAATTTTTAAAGAGGAAAATGAAGGCTTCTCATGTAAACTAATAATTACAATTCTAGATTTATTATTTCAACATTTTATTGTGCACTTGAAATATATAACGTTCTTCTATTGCACGCAAAAATGTCCTAAAAGCACCATCCATCTGGCGTCTGTTGTCTGTAAGGGGTTATGTAGAGGCCATCTATTATTAAATTATTTCATTATAAGGGAATTCTAGATCATGCCAAAATAGACAAAATAGAGATCCCACCCATCCACTAGTACAAAAACCGTCTTGGGAAAGGCTGGCCTAATGAATCACGAATTAGCATAGCAATGACAAAAAGAGCAGTGTTGGTGTGTTGCGTAGATTGAGAGTAATAACTGTTTAAATACAGTGTTGACCTAGTTTCTGGTGTCGCACCATCATTAGCCTTACTTACCTTCACATGACAAAGGGACTTCGTTTTTGACAAAAGTTTCTGTTAATGACTAATGGTTTCGCGAATTGATTTGTATTTAATGTTCGCCAAGGTCAGTTCAAAAATTGGTCACTTATCACTTTTTGCAAGCTGATAATAAAACCCTTCTCAACAATAAATTCAAGGCTCTTCTATATTTCTGGTTCATTACAGCAAATTGTACACTTGAACAGTTTACCAAATAAAATTGAAGATGTAGATGAAATTAAATGAATAGTTATTCTCTCAACTGAATAGATTAATTTTCAATTTCAAAAGGATTTATAAAAATTCCACTACTACTCTATGGTAGTGAATCGTGGGTAACATTAAAGCCACTTGGGAGTACAGTGCAGGCAGCTGAGATAAGATTTCTTCGCAGAACTAAGGGCTGTGACAGAAGAGATCACATCAGGAATGAGGATATACGGAAGAGCTGAATATCTTCTGCCTGAATGAGAGAGTAGCAACTTATCGTCAGCAATGGAAAGAGCATGTGGAACGAATGTCAGCTGATAGGCTTCCTCACAGAATTTTCAAGTATAAACCGGTAGGCAAAAGAGACATAGGCAGAACACGAAAAAGATGGCAATGATCATTATATCTATTATAAAATAAAAACAGTAGATTGTATTGATGCTTATGATGATATTAGATTAGATTATATTGATGTTATTAATTTATAGATTTTATATATTATTATTTTTTTTATTCTAATTACAAGCTGAATGTGAGTCGGAACAGGCAATAGCCTAATCCCTGATTGAAAGAAGAAGAAGATTTATAAAAAAAAACATCATGGAAAATTATGAAATTGAGATAGACCTCATCATCAAATTAGAATATTCACATTACAAAATTATTTCATTTTCATTCCTCATAACGTTTGAGATAGCACAATTTTACTGACTGTATCTGTCTTATTTCCATGTTCAACGTTCAAAGAGTGTCAATTTATTTTATTATCGTATTATATTAAGCGAGCAATTTCTGTATTTATATATCTGGTTATTTCTATATCTGGCTATTTTTATATCTGGTTATTTATGTTTAACGGATCTCGAAAACGGCTCTAGCGATTTTCACGAAATTTGGAAAATAGTAGGTTTTTGATATAAAGATTCGATTGCACTAGGTCTCATCCTTGAGAAAACTCGCTGAACGACAAAGGATAAGGATAAATCATAACGATATAAAACATAAACGACAAGGATAAATCATTCTTGGCTGAAACAGCTGTGGATAGTAAAAAAAGAGTATGTGAAAAATCAAAATATCGCATCCCCAAAATTCATAAGATGACGTATAGCCAGCTGTGAAATGAAATATAAACACGATCATTTTAGAGAATTGTGTTCTGTTTATCAATAAATAAAAATAACGAGCGAAGCTTGGTGCCCCGATATTTTTGTGTGAACGATATTCCCGTTGTATGAATACTATACTAAAAGTCTCCAACAAAATCAAGTTCAAGAAAGTACTTTAAAGAAAGTTTCATTAGGGATAATTTCTAATTACAGATAGAATTACTCCACCACGCCACAACAGAATATGGACTAGAATTTCAGAAACTCTCGTTTTCAAAGATGCATGTCATAGTCCCCACAATGAAACTCATTGATGATTTTTCGCTCACAATAAACATTACCATTCACCGAGTAAGCAAATTATTTTGAAACCTACAAAACCTTGTCATCTGATACATAACTCTAACAAGGAACAACATTGAACTATGGAAACAAACCAGTAAAACATAAAACAGCAGGCCATCTGATGATTACCAGCTAATTTCGTATATTAACAAACCTCACATGATGAAGTCATGGCATTTGAACATGGTGAAGTCGTGAAGACATAGGTACTTTATCCCGAACATTAACGCTTGAATCGTTCTGATTGGTTAAAATTGGTTAAATTTGGGCTTGGAGAAGAACGTTCGCAAGAATAGTTTAATACGGGTTGAGTGCACAGAGCAGTAGGCCTATGCAGTAGGTTCTCTACAGTACTAAATTAAGATTAGAATGGAGTAACTTAGTACATTAATATGCCTTACTGCACTTATCGGCACATACAGAACTCAAGTACAGTGAGAATATAACCAAGAGGTATAATTTGACTATTTGTATTTAGCTGTAGTAGAAAGCTCTTACAATATGCTGTAATAAAGTACTATATTATATGCCTTCCTGCAGTGAGAAGAACATTATAGTGGGCAAGTACAGTGAGAATATAAAAAAGTAGTATAGTATACATGGTAAGAAGCACGTATAGTAGTGAAGTGTATGAGTGTGATTAGAAGAGGGCCTCCGATGCTAAGTAGGTCACTAGACAAAGGTTACGACACTGACCCACATTTGCGCGCTAAACTGGGTCAACTGTTTTAATATCTGGTGCCAATGTCACTTTCACATGGCCTTCCTCCTAAGGGGGACCTCCTCACCCCCTCCTATCATCACAACCAATCATCATCATCCCCCCCCCCCAACTTTTATTCCCAACAACTTGATGCACAACAACAGCCGACTTCTTAGGGGGCCTTTTCGTTGTGCTTGTATTCATTATCGAGGTCGCCAATTGACGACTGACTACCAATTTTTCCCCTCCAACGCAGAACGCAGATCTTCTCACTCTCTCTCTCATCGACCGCCATCTCTCTTTGTCTCACTCAGTCACTCTCACTTCTGACAGACGCACGCACACTCACGCAATCAATGTCAAAGTTACACGTATTTCGGCAATACGGTTTACAAGGAGAGGTTGAGGATGATGTTCAGCTGGAATGAGTTGCGAGAGGATAAAGTTTAGGAAAAACGGAAAGCCACCTGAAAATAGGAAAAGGAAAAATAGCGAAACGAAGCAAACTGAAGGAAATAGAGAAAGAGAGGAGTTCAAGATGATAATTAATGGAGAAGAAGTTGCAGTAGGCTACAATATATTGATGAAAATAAAAAATATGAGGCTTATATAAATGAAAATGTAAAAGAAACTTAGAAAGGAGTTGGGATAAGAAAGAGAGAAGAAATACCGGGAGAAGGAAGATGGTGGGAGTGTGGAAGGAGGTCAAAAATATAAAAATATAGTGGAAGAAATCAATGAAAATGGAAAATGGAGGATGACGCCTAAAGGAAAGAAAAAGAGGTTCAATAGCTATACACAATAAAATGTTTTTGATTACTACTTCGTGTTTTTCAAACATTCCATCCCTGAATCAGATAAAACTTACAAATTGAGGTACAGAACCTTTCACTCGATAATTTTCTAATCATCTATGGGCTTGATGGGATTCGAACCCATGAATCTTGCGGCTGATAACACCTTATAGGACTGAGCTATCGGTGTTCGCCATTTCAACTCTTCCTGTACATTTTTTCAGTCGAAGTTATGGAGTGTTCGTAGTTATTATTAAAATCAAATTCGCTGAACCATTCATCCACTCCCAATTCAGAATCAAATGAAATCACGCTCAAATGTCAAATACCATCTATATCGAACTAGATTCCAGTATAGTAGCACAGTATAAGATTAATAATAATCAAGGACGAAGCCACACTAGATGTTGGGATCAGGCCTAGATTTCAAGATATTTGTAAGGCACTATTATAATTTTAATATAATAAATACATGACTGTACTCCAATATAAGTACACTGGATGATATGATTCCTATTTATGGGATTACAGTAGTTTCTTATAATCCAGCTGAAATACATTAATTCTTAAATGAAATCTGATCAAGCTTTCATTAGAAATAACCCATCACGCCAAAATCAAATACCAAAAACTGAACAAAATACTCAACACATTACCAACTTTCAAGCTCGTGACTGCAACCTTAGATCAACCGTATTTTAAAAAAACAAAATACATGTTTTCAAGGATGCGAAGTATTAATACGCTATTTACAAAACATCTATAAAGTCAGCGTGACTGAGGCATTTAAAGCAGCATTCAGCATTTATGATAAAACTCCGATAATGTATGTGAAGTACCGGTCGAGATGGGGGTATCGAAACCTCTATAACCTGTCCCTGTCCTCATCTAAAAGCCTCTCCTCTCCTTTTCCTCTTTTTTATCTGTTATTCTGTCTTTTTTCTTGGGTGAAAGTGAAATAACGACCGCCACTCGTATAGCAAGTGGGTACTGACCATCTATATTGATGTATTCTGTATACATGTATACTGACCACCTGCCCAGCTCATGCCTTCTAGCCTACATTTTCGAGATTTTCAGCTTATCAAAATCGAAAGTTCCCCCCGGTTCTATCTCAATATTGTTGGACAATGTATAATAAGTTATTAGAAACTTGTTGGGATTAGAATCGATGTTGACCTACGCTTGTATAATAAGTTGAAGAGACTTGAAATGTCGTCAAAAAATCCACTTTATTTTAATAAAAAATATTTCACAGGAGCATGCTTTCTTGTGTGCTCACACACGCTAAAAAAGTATAATTAGTTGTTTTCAAATCATACATATTTGATATTCTGTATTTTGTCCCTTTTCTGAAGTAGAAGAGGCTATTAGAAACTTAATAGGATCGAAATTAAAGTTGACCTTAGAGTTATCTACCTACAATAGTTCGCGGACATTAATGAGTTGCTTTGAGATTTTAATTATTATTGATTACTATCATGACAATGAATCAATTCAAGGATGAAGTTCACCTATTAGTTTGGCATTGGTTCTTACAAGCAAGATTAATATATAGGAGGTGGTAGATAATATTTTCTTGTTTTAAAAACTGCTGTATTAATATTTCTTTCAAATGCTTTCAGAATATACATTTTTGAATACCCTTGACAAATTTTGTGATAGTTAATTTCAAAACTGGAATGTAATGTGGTTGATTTCAATTATTATAGAATCTTTCTTCAGAATAATGGAATACTCAATTACTGTACTGACAAGCATTTCAGAAACATTTGACAGATTAAAAATAGAAATAATCTTATCTCACCCAACATTGCGTGCCCATCACAGATCCGATTTGGGACATGTTGAACAAGCATTTTACCCATTCACATCATCCCAACATTGATGTTGAAATCTTGCTCACCTTTATTTCAGCAACAACTGGAAAGAAAAAAAACAGATCTTTAAAGATGGAGATAATGCTATGGGTGCGATAAGAATGCAGAAAACTAATAGAAACAAAAAAAATAGCACCAAGGAGGTTAGGAAGTTGAAAGAGAAGAGTTTAATACAGTATATCATCAGATTCAAATATAATATAAGACCATGAATTTAAAAAAATATTCGATGTTGACAGGGAAAGAGTTTATAAAAAAGCAAATGAAAGGTATATATGATAAGATAACTGATCAAATATTTAGAACCTAATTCTTTGGACAATGTCAAAAATGAAGAAACCCGTTTCATGCTATAACCTGTTTTTCTCTACAAATTAATTTAATTAATACATACATTCATACATTTGTTTGCTTCATTTGATTATTAAAAACATATTGTCACAGGGTAAAACACATTGCTCCAAGAATTCCAATACTATAAGGTTTCATCATTAAAGTTTTTCTAAAAAAGTATTTCCTGTATATATCCTGCAATTTGGGAGCCACAAGTAGATGAATCTACGAATATGTAGTAGATGAAAATAGAAAATATGATTATTCAAGTAATTATTCCCATTCAATTCCTTAATTTGAATCTAAATTCAAGGACTCGAGAATCAAGCAAGCGAAGTGAAGCAACCAGTTCTTCCAGTTGCCATGAGGTAGCGCTACACTACAGACTTGGATTAAACGAAAGTGAAAGAAGTCGTTCTTTTCTTTCCTTGTTTCTCTTTCTTTCTTTCTATTTTCTATTTACTCCTTCTGAGTTTTTCAATTGGAATATTGATTATATTATCTAGAATATCAAACTTCTCTTAGTTTCTTCCAAACTTGAAGGAGTACAGGAAGACTTATTTTTTAATGATATTGCATTGCATGACTTCCCCGAATATTGATGAGGATAAAAATTATAATAATTATAATGATTAGGATTAGGATTATTGAATGTTTTTTCATCACTGTTTGCCAGATTAATATTTATTTATTTGATGATAATCATCTCGAAAGTTCAAATTCAAAAGTATATTTATAAAAGATTACCAAGATATAAAAATTGAACATATTTTTGGCTGTAGAAGAGAAGGTTGTTTACTGTAGCATCTCTTTCTCAAATTATTGTAGTTACTTAGTAAAATAGAAGGAAAGAATGCCAACTTTCTAACAAATAGGTGTTAATATAATTGATCATGTAATGAATAACAGCAGAAGTATAGGAAATGTGTGTGATTTGTGAATTTGAAGGAAATAAGGTCATGAAAATAATATTTTTTATGAAAGAACCAGTTGTTTTAATTGTAGGCTACTCTTCCAGCTTTTTGGTTCTGATCGGTGTACTGAGTAGAATGCCCCTGCAATTCGTACTATAGGCAGACCCGCTTAACAACGTATGGGACAGGCTTGAAGGTGAAGCACGGTGAGCACTTTTTCACAAGGAGGAGAGCCAATACCTACTATTACTTCTATTACTTACTATTAAGTAATAGTAGGTATTGGGAGAGCACAGTCTCACCAATACATACTGAAGTAATAGTAGGTATTGGTCTCACCGTCATGATAAGTATGACGTCATGGATAAATATATCGATATCCATAGCTTAGAATCGATAGTTTATAATTAGAATAGAATCGATAGTTTAGTCATAGAATGCAATGTATTTACAGAATACTGTAGTGTATGTACTCCGTGGTTTAGTACAGTAGCCTAGTTGGCAGAGCGACTGTTATGAATTTCTGATATTAAAATTAAAGAACTTAAAATCATGTTCAGTAGCTTATCTTTTATAGTAAAGTCAATACCGTAGAGATCTTTTAGTCTTGTACAAGACTGACAGATCATTTGAAACAACAAGATTTGAAGCTTTAAATCTTTGTTCTTTTAAAGTAACTACTAGTTAAGGCCCGGTTGCCCAACAGCCAGTTACATTTTAATCGTGATTAATCTCACGAGAAAAATATCATTTTTACATAACCTCTAGACTGTGTATTCCAAATTAAGGTTTAGAGCAGTTTTGGGCGAATGCCTGTTGTTTCTACCTGGATTGTACTTGTATATGAATAAATAAATAAATATTTAGAACCAGTTGCCACTCTATGGTCTCCTTTTAACACGTTGTTTAATGTTTTACAATTTACATACCGAATTTTCTTTAGTTGGTTCATAACCAACTCTTGTAACATGCAACTGCCAATCAACAATGATCAAAGTATAGTGGTAAAATCAATAAACTATTGATTCTAAGCAACTTGGATTGATGGATTTTGATATAAGTATTCATGGAGTCATTTTATTATGACGTCGAGACTCTGCTCTCCTCCTTGTGAAAAAGTGCTCACCGTGAAGCACACTGTACATTCGAGAGCTTCTCATCACTATTGAAATCACTGTTATTGGAAGAATATACTCAATTATAATTTTTAATAATATTATAATTATGAATCGATTATTCAGAATTTGAGTGGATTGAGTTTTTAGAGACTTTATTTGAATTATTGCTAGAATTTAAGAGCTTGTGAATAAATTGAAAGGAAATTATTTAGTAAAGAAATTGGTTGATCATTGGAATACATTGAAATTTCCCAACTCCAATACAATTATATTGCTACACTTTACATTTTTCAAGATTGTCTTGAGATATATATCATTCATTGTTATTGCTCATTCATGTGTATGTTGCTAGAAACGCTAGGTGAAGAAAAGTTGAGAAGCGATCGAATACTTTGATCAGAAGCAGGGGTGAATAAAATTTATAGTGTATATATTTTATCATATTATACTCAAGGAAATAAAAATGTTGTGTATCATTAAGCCGTGTCCACACTGAACAAACGTTCGACATACATGTTTAGCAAACATGTTTGTTGAGGAGCTCAGGGACAAACATTTTAAAAAGTTTGAACAATCACTGTTTGTCAAACAAAAAATAACTGTTTCCCAAACATTTTATAAGTTGACAACTGTAAAACATAAAACCTGTTCTTCTCACTTACAAATATTTTGTTTCATGACGCGTCCACACTGGTCAGTGGCAAACATTGTTTGTTAAACATAATAAAAACTTTTTCAACAAACATGTTTGTCGAACATTTGTTCAGTGTGGACACGGCTTAATGATAATAATCAATGAAAATGGAAATAGTAGGTAACAATGTTTTTAAATTGTACGTTTTGCTAGAATTCCATAATACTCGATAAAATACGGCTATAAGAATACATGAACTGCTCCCACTTTCAAAATTATTCATCTTCTCAGAATTTTATTAGACACAACTCCCACCTACTTAATTGAGATACATCAGAAAACTCCTTTACAGTTTTGAAACGAGGTTAGTGAGCACCATCACATCTGGCCACATTTATAGCTCAATTTCCCTCTAAATTTTCCCGCCAATTCGCTGAAATGGCGGGAAATGTGTGGAGGCGGGAAATATGAAACGGGAAATGTCGTCGACGACTACTACTGTTATTAATTTTAAACAGTTGTGTCTACAGTTGGGGTAGTTTGGGGGTGAGAAAGGGTGCCGATTGCAATAATTACACCATTGGGTCTGGAAGGGGGGTGAGTTGGTGAGGGTTGGGTAGAGCAACGACCCAGGAGGTTGCTGGAGGGGTTGGGAAAGGTCAATAGCCTGCCCCACTGAGCCAGCGCTTGCTGTGCGCGCGCAATTTCCATTCATAACCGGGAAAGGTGTCACTGCCCCCACCCAACCCCCCTACAACCACTAGGGGTTGTCGCACCTTTCAGCGTGAAAATCATCCCCTTTGATGAGCGTAAAAGCAATTGCCTCCTTCCTGTGGCCCCCCCTCACACACCAAAGTATAAGGAAGAATGGAAGATATGGAAATCAGCGAACAAGTGTGAATCTCGGTAATTGACAGGGTAAAAAATTAAAGGTAATCATTTTTCTTATATTTATCTATTACTGTAGCATGTAATTTGAAAACTGATCACATAAAATTCTACAAAATCAATTGATGATTATATACACAAGATTCAAATGGAATTTTCTTGAATTCACTTCATCTTTATTCTATAATCTTTCCGAATCAGGTAAGTAATATCGAATCTGAAGTTTTGCATCGCTAAAAACTCAAAGACAAATAAAGTGAAATTCACTTCTACTTGCAGACATAGAGTATTGTATACCTAACAGAAAGTAGAATATTCTTAATTCCTAATTCACAAATTTTGTCCTGAAAAAACATAACTTATTCAATCATGATTGTCCAGTTTATAATAATTACTTAATACATTTTTGTTCATTATTTTTCACCTTACTGATATGAGTGTTTTTGTAAATAATATATAATATTCTTTGCGGGCTATGGTAGCCGACTTTCTAGTGTTGCAACTTCCAGTTTGCTAGCGCTACGTGGTCAGGGGTTCGAATACCACAATCACCTCTAATCTGTATATCACATCACCTGATCTCATCATCTCATATTATTACACACGCACAAGACTGTGTGGGCCTCATCCGCAATAACTGAGCAATCTGCATCAAAGCTATCTCCATTGTCCATGTTCAGAGAGTAACTTAACAGTGCTTTTTGATTATTAGCAAGAATTTCTCAATAAATAAGAACACACTATCATAAAAATAAACTATTCTGATCAAAACACAAATTTGAATCACAACAAGCTTTGCATTCAACCTTGCTACCTCACAAAAAAAACTCTGACAACAAAATATGGGCGATCCGACCTTGTTTTTTGCAAATGCAATCTCTATTCTAAGAGTTCAGGATCCAAGAGAACGTTCAAAACAACTGTTTTGGTTAGAATTTATTGGGTCAACTCAGTTCTAGGATAATCTTTCTTTCTCTCTCACACTCACACACTCACTCCCTTTTTGCATGAAGCATATACACTCTCATACACTCATTCTATCTCTCTTTCATTAAACACGCACCAACAAATTTTTGAGATCCCTTGATTCGCTGCCAAAATCTATAATATAAATGGCCTCGAGATTAAAACTTGTCGCGAATTTATATGTGCCAAGTTCAGGCCGACTGAGAGGATGATATTAATTATCCACTGCTTCCAAACAAGCAAACGTTCACTGTGAATAATAGAGTTTTCACATTTTTGAGCCTTGAAGCTTCCAGGCTTGCACAATCAGTGGGAATTCCCACTTTGTTCAGTTTCCACTACACTTGTTTGGTGTTTTCCGGGAGAAATATTTGTATTGAACATCAAAACAATTCATTTAGGTTTTCCATCAGGTCATATTCCATAACTATTGGAACTGATAGTTATGATATGAAATGGAGAAATAATCGTTCCATGCAAATCACAAAGTTTCGCTCACTGAACCAGATTGAGTGCTGAAACCTACTACAAGTGATTTATCTTGTAAGTGTTTGAAGTTGAGAGCAATTACAATGAAGAAGTTGATACTTAGGACAGTATTTATAAATGATTCTAAGAATCGATTCTGCTTGGGGAAATGTTTAAATGTTTAAATGTTTAAATGTTCAAATGTTTAAATGTTTAAATGTTTAAATGTTTAAATGTTTAAATGTTTAAATGTTTAAATGTTTAAATGTTTAATGTTTAAATGTTTAAATGTTTAAATGTTTAATGTTAAATGTTTAAATGTTTAAATGTTTAAATGTTTAAATGTTTAAATGTTTAAATGTTCAAATGTTTAAATGTTCAAATGTTCAAATGTTTAAATGTTAAATGTTTAAATTTTAAATGTTTAAATGTTTAAATGTTTAAATGTTTAAATGTTTAAATGTTTAAATGTTTAAATGTTTAAATGTTTAAATGTTTAAATGTTTAAATGTTTAAATGTTTAAATGTTTAAATGTTTAAATGTTTAAATGTTTAAATGTTTAAATGTTTAAATGTTTAAATGTTTAAATGTTTAAATGTTTAATGTTTAAATGTTTAAATGTTTAAATGTTTAAATGTTTAAATGTTTAAATGTTTAAATGTTTAAATGTTTAAATGTTTAAATGTTTAAATGTTTAAATGTTTAATGTTTAAATGTTTAAATGTTAAATGTTTAAATTTTAAATGTTTAAATGTTTAAATGTTTAAATGTTTAAATGTTTAATGTTTAAATGTTTAATGTTTAAATGTTTAAATGTTTAAATGTTTAAATGTTTAAATGTTTAAATGTTTAAATGTTTAAATGTTTAAATGTTTAAATGTTTAAATGTTTAAATGTTTAAATGTTTAAATGTTTAAATGTTTAAATGTTAAATGTTTAAATGTTAAATGTTTAAATGTTTAAATGTTTAAATGTTTAAATGTTTAAATGTTTAAATGTTTAAATGTTTAAATGTTTAAATGTTTAAATGTTTAAATGTTTAAATGTTTAAATGTTTAAATGTTTTAAACAAAAAACATCGAACATCTTGAAAATTTATCTTTCCATCAACGTTAGTAGACAGTTGACTATAATACTACCCGTTCAAAAACATCGAACATCTTGAAAATAATTGTATCATTCCATCAACGTTGTAGACATTTGCAGCCAGACCTGATAACAGCGCTCACACTCACATTCCGGGACGACACGTCACGGTACGATAGGACAGAAAGCTCTATATTTATTTAGGATTTCTTTCTATACATGTTAAATGATCCACAGATCAGTAGTCTTGTAGGGGTTTCCTTAAAGCTTATTTTTGAAAATGTAACTCTCATTTTGTATGTAACATTCTGGGAAATAAATTTGTTTGATTTGAATTATTATGTTCGTTAACCTGCTCAAAAATTCATTTGGATATTGAATCCAGAATCAAAACTTAGTTTTGAGAATTTATCTATAAATTTGTAACTTTCTACTTCATGGTTTGATGCTTATATGAATCATTCACATAAAAGTAGGAAAATATTTGATCAAAGGCTCTTCCATTGTTGAAAAATTAATAAACCTTACTGATAGCACCGCTAATACGTAAATAGCCTTTTAAAATAACATTCATTCATGAAAAAAATCCATCAAATAAATCTGTACGGAGTTGGAAATAAACCTATTACAGTTAATATTGTTACTACCTATGAACACTACCATTCTTAGAACTTCCAACATCGAGCTTTTTTCACTCATGAGTATTTTAACACTATGGACAGTATCATAGCCACCTCTAATAAAAGGCCCCGGCCTACGATATTGCAACGTCGCAGCGTAGGCCTTGAATCTAATACATGATTGGT
This sequence comes from Nilaparvata lugens, assembly GCF_014356525.2. Lineage (NCBI taxonomy): Eukaryota > Metazoa > Arthropoda > Insecta > Hemiptera > Delphacidae > Nilaparvata > Nilaparvata lugens. The sequence continues at coordinate 20,597,707 of NC_052510.1, forward strand.
GAAAAAGATCAGCTGGTATTTTTTAAAATCTTTTTCACCAATCATGTATTAGATTCTAGGCCTACACTGCGACGTTGCAATATCGTAGGCCGGGGCCTTTTGTTAACCTTTGGTGGCTATAACAGTATGGAATAAAGATTATATATATTTTCTTAGCACCTGATGTGATTTATTTTGAAAACAAACGAATCCTCACAATATTATGAAAAACATATCTATTCCTGAACAACCCTTGTAGAAATAAATCTGCGAAGTTGTTGATAATAATCCTATTACCATTTCAAACAACCTACGTCACAATTCGCTTGCCAACTGAAGCCTAAAAACAAGGGATGCGCTTGCGCAAACAATAATATTCAACACGCAACTCAGCGCACAACCTACCCACATATTTGGAGCACAGCTCCTAAATTAAGTTATCATTTTATCCTATTCGTCGCCCCCTTGCGTAATAACAGCACAGATGCAAAGCTAGGAGCAACAGCTGACATCATACACTTGCATTGTTGTTACATAATTCGAGAATGGTTCCCCGATAACACAGCAGCAATAAAGGGATTTCAATGTGTGACACAAACTCAGAGCGCGATTCCAAGTAGCCTACAGGTTTGACACATTCGAGGAGATGAGGTACAACAATTCAAATAGTGCAGTGAAGAGGTGGAGATTCAATCGAAACGTTTCTAAGACATTCTAATAATCTGATGAAGACGAATGTTTAATCGATAATATACATCAAATTGAAATGTATCATTAAAATTTATCAATTATTTCTTCTAAAACTCAAACTTCAATCAGCCGCCATTTTGAATAAAAGTATCATAGAACATTTTTATTGATGACATATTCCTAGTTTTGAGAAGGCCTTTAAAATGATGTATCACACAATGGATGTTTACGTTCAAAATATCTGAGTTACAATCCCTAATTTCTTTAAAAACTAAAACTTCAATCAGCCTTTGGGTACAATTATCATAGAACAGTTTTGTCGATGCCATTTTTCTTGTTTCAAAAAGCCTTTAAAATGATCTACCACACAATGAGTATTTACATTTAAAACATTCGAGTTACACCCCCTTATGAGGGGTTGAAATTCAGTTTTACGTCAAAAGGTGGAGTATTTGACCAATAAATTATCCTGAAAGTTACAGTTTCATATCTACAATAGTCTCTAATTTATTGAAGGGTTCCCATACATATGACTCACTTGTATATTCTATAAAAAATATGTTGATACAGTAATGAGTAGGAAATGAACTTGGAGAGATTGATAGCATATGGAGAAGAATTATCAGGAAATAAGACTGAAATGAAGGGAGAATTAAGGAAGATTTCGATAGATTCGAGGATTTCACAGTTTTACTGATAAGTCCATAGAATCTATCTCGAATAAAATTAATTCTCCATGTGTTAAATTACAATAATTTCCAATTTTAGAAAAATGTCTTCTCTACATTTTCAAATGTCTGAAAAATAATAATTTTGCATTTTAGAGAACTTTTTTCTCTGTTATCTAGGAATTTAGTTCAAGGAATGAAATATCAAGGACACTGAATGTTCAACGATTAATCGCTATTGTTTTAGATTTTCAAATTGAGTAATCTTCATTTCGATAAGATGAAAATTGTAGTTTTCAATAATCTCTATACTTATAAAAGGCTAAGCCCCGTTAGACTAAAATCACACCACAGCCCAAACTACTGAGCCTAAAAACTTGAAATTTTGCACGATTGTTTATGGTAGCCTGAAAACATCCACTAAGAAAGGATTTTCAGGAATTTGCCCCCCTGAGGGAGCTGGGGCCCCCCCAAAATTTTGTACTTTTTAACCGCTCATTGCACAGCAAAGTCATGAGGAACTTTTTTGTTCAGCAACAAAAAAAAATTAGATCTATGCAGAAAAATTTCGATCAGGAGCACAGGGGGGTCCAGGAGAGGACATTTTTCGACAATTTTATGTAAAATCACACTACAGCTCAAACTAATTGTCCTACAGACTTGAAACTTTGCACAAATATTCTTCAAACATGCTAGACGCGCACTAAGAACGGATTTTGAGATATTTTGCCTCTAAGGGTTTCAAAGGATGAAAAAGGATCCTATTAAGTAAGGTTATGAACATGGTAAGGTGAGTGCCATATGGAAATAGGATAATTTATTTATTGAGATGTGATATTCTAACATATGTTGTAATCATTGGAAATAACAAAATAATATGATAGAAATTCAAAAAAGAACATTCATTCATGAAAAAAATCCATCAAATAAATCTGTACGGAGTTGGAAATAAACCTATTACAGTTAATATTGTTACTACCTATGAACACTACCATTCTTAGAACTTGCAACATCGAGCTTTTTTCACTCATGAGTATTTTAACACTATGGACAGTATCATAGCCACCTCTAATACAAGGCCCCGGCCTACGATATTGCAACGTCGCAGCGTAGGCCTTGAATCTAATACATGATTGGTGAAAAGATCAGCTGGTATTTTTTAAAATCTTTTTCACCAATCATGTATTAGATTCTAGGCCTACACTGCGACGTTGCAATATCGTAGGCCGGGGCCTTTTGTTAACCTTTGGTGGCTATAACCATAGATGAAGGATAAGTAAGATATATTATTCTTGTCTCTGCTATAACAGTATGGAATAAAGATTATATATATTTTCTTAGCACCTGATGTGATTTATTTTGAAAACAAACGAATCCTCACAATATTATGAAAAACATATCTATTCCTGAACAACCCTTGTAGAAATAAATCTGCGAAGTTGTTGATAATAATCCTATTACCATTTCAAACAACCTACGTCACAATTCGCTTGCCAACTGAAGCCTAAAAACAAGGGATGCGCTTGCGCAAACAATAATATTCAACACGCAACTCAGCGCACAACCTACCCACATATTTGGAGCACAGCTCCTAAATTAAGTTATCATTTTATCCTATTCGTCGCCCCCTTGCGTAATAACAGCACAGATGCAAAGCTAGGAGCAACAGCTGACATCATACACTTGCATTGTTGTTACATAATTCGAGAATGGTTCCCCGATAACACAGCAGCAATAAAGGGATTTCAATGTGTGACACAAACTCAGAGCGCGATTCCAAGTAGCCTACAGGTTTGACACATTCGAGGAGATGAGGTACAACAATTCAAATAGTGCAGTGAAGAGGTGGAGATTCAATCGAAACGTTTCTAAGACATTCTAATAATCTGATGAAGACGAATGTTTAATCGATAATATACATCAAATTGAAATGTATCATTAAAATTTATCAATTATTTCTTCTAAAACTCAAACTTCAATCAGCCGCCATTTTGAATAAAAGTATCATAGAACATTTTTATTGATGACATATTCCTAGTTTTGAGAAGGCCTTTAAAATGATGTATCACACAATGGATGTTTACGTTCAAAATATCTGAGTTACAATCCCTAATTTCTTTAAAAACTAAAACTTCAATCAGCCTTTGGGTACAATTATCATAGAACAGTTTTGTCGATGCCATTTTTCTTGTTTCAAAAAGGCCTTTAAAATGATCTACCACACAATGAGTATTTACATTTAAAACATTCGAGTTACACCCCCTTATGAGGGGTTGAAATTCAGTTTTACGTCAAAAGGTGGAGTATTTGACCAATAAATTATCCTGAAAGTTACAGTTTCATATCTACAATAGTCTCTAATTTATTGAAGGGTTCCCATACATATGACTCACTTGTATATTCTATAAAAAATATGTTGATACAGTAATGAGTAGGAAATGAACTTGGAGAGATTGATAGCATATGGAGAAGAATTATCAGGAAATAAGACTGAAATGAAGGGAGAATTAAGGAAGATTTCGATAGATTCGAGGATTTCACAGTTTTACTGATAAGTCCATAGAATCTATCTCGAATAAAATTAATTCTCCATGTGTTAAATTACAATAATTTCCAATTTTAGAAAAATGTCTTCTCTACATTTTCAAATGTCTGAAAAATAATAATTTTGCATTTTAGAGAACTTTTTTCTCTGTTATCTAGGAATTTAGTTCAAGGAATGAAATATCAAGGACACTGAATGTTCAACGATTAATCGCTATTGTTTTAGATTTTCAAATTGAGTAATCTTCATTTCGATAAGATGAAAATTGTAGTTTTCAATAATCTCTATACTTATAAAAGGCTAAGCCCCGTTAGACTAAAATCACACCACAGCCCAAACTACTGAGCCTAAAAACTTGAAATTTTGCACGATTGTTTATGGTAGCCTGAAAACATCCACTAAGAAAGGATTTTCAGGAATTTGCCCCCCTGAGGGAGCTGGGGCCCCCCCAAAATTTTGTACTTTTTAACCGCTCATTGCACAGCAAAGTCATGAGGAACTTTTTTGTTCAGCAACAAAAAAAAATTAGATCTATGCAGAAAAATTTCGATCAGGAGCACAGGGGGGTCCAGGAGAGGACATTTTTCGACAATTTTTATGTAAAATCACACTACAGCTCAAACTAATTGTCCTACAGACTTGAAACTTTGCACAAATATTCTTCAAACATGCTAGACGCGCACTAAGAACGGATTTTGAGATATTTTGCCTCTAAGGGTTTCAAAGGATGAAAAAGGATCCTATTAAGTAAGGTTATGAACATGGTAAGGTGAGTGCCATATGGAAATAGGATAATTTATTTATTGAGATGTGATATTCTAACATATGTTGTAATCATTGGAAATAACAAAATAATATGATAGAAATTCAAAAAAGAACATCTGTTCATCTGAGAAAATGATTATAATTTTATCAATACAGAATTAGTTGAATGAATTGTCGATGTACTGAGTTCTTGGTCAACAATAATTCAATATTGGTATTCATCCAATCATTATTTTTTTCAGAAGTTATTTCATTTGAATTAGAAAATATTTATAAGCTCCTATCAATTTATCATTCGTAACAATGAATTCTTCAAAAAATGAATTTAATCAAATAAAAAATTGCCCATAGCCCACTTCTGTATTTATGTTCGCATGTTTTCCACTTGTGATGGATAGCCAAAATATTGTGGAGCGAAAAGTGTGTGGCTGAAAAGTTCAGCGTTCGGAGTGAGGTGAGGCGAGCAGTTAGAACAGTGGCAAGCGGCACGGCGAATGGTTCGGAGTGCGGTACGGCGAATGATTAACAGCTGATTTTTAACATTATGAAACATATGCTCATGTTCGTTGAAAGGCAAGATGTTCGGAGGAATGCACGGTTTGCTGCGCGGTTCGAGGTTCGGTTCGGCATGTGTGGATGCACCTTTAGTTGTTACAGGACATTTATATAGGTCACAGGCCAAAGCAACATAATAATCTATCTTCTTCTTCTTCAGTTGTTCTTCTTCTTCCACTTTAGTTGTTACAGGACATTTATACAGATCACAGGCCAAAGCAACATAATAATCTATCTTCTTCTTCTTCTTCTTCTTTTTTTCTTCTTCTACCTATATCTAAAAGGCTAAGCCCCGACAAACTGAAATCACACCACAGCCCAAACTACTAAGCCTAAAAACTTGAAATTTCGCACAATTGTTTATAGTAGCCTCAAAACATCCACTACAAAAGGATTTTCAGAAATTTCCCCCCCCCCTGAGGGAGCTGGGCCCCCCAAAATTTTCACTTTTTAACCGTTCATTGCACAGCAAAGTCATTTTTCAGCGTTGTCTATTAATAATAAAGCTTAATTTACATTTAGCTTACCCAGCGAACTTCGTACCGCCAATGTATCTCATGTTACACTTGACTTTATTTGGTCAATCGTGAAATTTATCTGACATTCAACATGTTCATTTACATCTCAATACGGACTTCCTATGTGCTTAGTCATGCAGCATTCATTATTCCGAAAACATATTATTCTTCTCAATCAATTGGTAGTAATATCTATCAGTAAAGTTTTCAATTAAAAAAAAGGTTATATCAGTGTTTCAAAGAAAAATATTCAATGTTTTCATAGCTGTAGATTGTCGATATATGGTCCAGGAAATATGCGATGTACGATGAATCACACAGAATTCCATATTCTTTCCATTTTAGGATGAATATAAGCTAAGCTAAATTCAAAAAAATGTAAATTATTCTTCCATTCTTCAGTAATTAATGAATGCAATATAAATACTATACAATATAATATATATACTCTCTTTCATTGGGTGAATAATTTTTTTCAACATTTTCCAGTTTCTCAATGATAGGGGAGTGATAATTATTTGTTATCAACAGCTGGTACCAATCAACTACATTTCAACTCCAAACTACCGTTTTAATACCAGTACACAATAATTCATCACAGGGTGATATGTTTATTACAGCTGGTAACTTTAGATGCTTAATCATATTATCACAATATGATCATGAATCATGATCATCTTTTCGTTCTTCAGTAGCCGCTCGGCCGAAAATTTCGAAAACATATGTCTGTAAAATGGATTAATAAATAATTATTATTAGCCCCCCTATTAAAATTTCTGTTCAGAAACCATCCCCAATATTCACACAACATACCGTATTCCCAAAGTTTCATGCCGTTATGTCAAGTAGTTTTCAAGTCTACAGGGAACAAACAAACATTAAAACAAACACACAAACATACATTCATTTTGTTATAAATAGATTTCCATTCGGCTCAAACTAAAGCCTCTCTAAATGAAGGTAGAATGATAAGGATTCAGTTCTGTTGTTTTAACATTTTTTCATATCACTTTCAAAAAGTTCATGTAGTACCTACTATTGTGTTTGAGACACTTCTGGCGCTATCATAGTTTCACCACTATTCTGTTCCACAGTCCTATCTCTTGCAGTCGTAAACTATATCTTCTTCTTCTCTCTCTATATCTATAAAAGGCTAAGCCCCAACAGACTGAAATCACACCACAGCCCAAACTACTGAGCCTACAAACTTGAAATTTTGCACAATTGTTTATGGTAGCCTGAAAACATCCACTAAGAAAGGATTTTCAGAAATTTGCCCCCTTGAGGGAGCTTGGCCCCCCCCAAAATTTTGTACTTTTTAACCGCTCATTGCACAGCAAAGTCATGAGGAACTTTTTTGTTCAGCTACAAAAAATAATTGGATATATGCAGAAAAATTTCGATCAGGAGCACAGGGGAGTTCAGGAGAGGGCATTTTTCGAAAATTTTGATGTAAAATCACACTACAGCTCAAACTAATTGTCCTACAGACTTAAAAATTTGCACAAATATTCTTCAAACATGCTAGACGCGCACTAAGAAAGGATTTTGAGATATTTTGTCTCTAAGGGTTTCGAAGGATAAAAAAGGATCATATTAAGTAAGCTTATGAACATTGTAAGGTGAAGGCCATATGGAACTGTGATAATTTATTGATTGACATGAGATACTCTAACATATGGTTTAATCATTGGAAATGACAAAATCATATGATAGAAATTCAAAAAAGAACATATGTTTTATTATTGCTATCTACCTGATTCAACTTAACCTCAATAATATTGTTCTAATAATATTGATAAATATGTTACTACCAGCAGAAACCCGTGCTCCGCAAGGATCTATTTTGAAACTTGACAAACTGAAAACTTGATGTAATAAAATTTTGAATAATTGAAAATAGGCCTATAATCATACTTGGTTAATTGAGAATATATATGAAAAAATTCAAGTTAATCAGTCCAGTAGTTCAGACGTGATGATGCGTCAAACATAATTTTCCTATCCCGTACGTGTATAAGCTCTTCACTTTATCTTCTTCTCTATATCTATAAAAGGCTAAGCCCCGACAGACTGAAATCACACCACAGCCCAAACTACTGAGCCTACAAACTTGAAATTTTGCACAATTGTTCATGATAGCCTCAAAACATCCACTAAGAAAGGATTTTCAGGAATTTGCCCCCCTGAGGGAGCTGGGGCCCCCAAAAAATTTCTACTTTTTAACCGCTCATTGCACAGCAAAGTCATGAGGAACTTTTTTGTTCAGCTACGAAAAAAAATTCTATGCAGAAAAATTCCGACCAGGAGCAGAGAGGGGTCCAGGAGAGGGCATTTTTTGAAAATTTTCATGTAAAATCACACTACAGCTCAAACTAATTGGCCTACAGACTTAAAACTCTGCACAAATATTCTTCAAACATGCTAGACGCGCACTAAGAACAGAATTTGAGATATTTTGCCTCTAAGGGTTTCAAAGGATGAAAAAGGATCCTATTTAGTAAGGTTATGAACATGGTAAGGTGAATGCCATATGGAACTGAAATTATTGACACATGATATTCTAACATATGTTGTAATCATTGGAAAGCTTAAAATAATTTTATCAATCAGCGGATCAAATTTAATTTTCTTTGGATCGAAAACGCAAGCTTGCCACGTGTTTGTTCCATTGTTACATTCCGATTAGAACAGAGCACAGAGATTTTCTTTGGTTAGGAGTTTTTTGATAATTCTTTTTTCAAATTCAAATTTTATTGCAAACAAAAATCACATTGAAAAATTTCTTAATAGACAATAAGATTACAAAAACGGGATGTCAAACATGAACCTACATTTATTTGTAGCACGGCCAGAGAAAGACAAACTTGAGTAAGGTCAATACCTACTACTACTTAAGTAATGAGTAATATTACTATAAGTAATAGTAGGTATTGGTACGGTACTAGCCGTGAGTTCATTCAATAATATAACTTATATTTTTGTGTTAATATTTTGTGAATAAAAAGTAGGAGTTGATGAGAGATGTGAGTAATTTCTTATATTTGATCTAAATTGTTATTCATATTGTAGTAGTCGGGGTCACTTCAATCAAAGTTTATTATTTTGTAGCTAATAAATTTCATACGTATTGATTGTCCATAATGTATTCAGTGTCCATAATGGAAGTGATTGAACTACTCAAAATTAATGGCTTACTGGTCCTTCATAGAATTTATAGTACTCCTGGTGATTGAGCCTGTCTTTTTTCAGCATTGACTATTAATAATAAAGCTTTATTTACAACTAGCTTACCTGGCGAACTTCGTACCGCCAAAAAGTCAATGTATCTCATGTCACATTTTACTTTATTTGGTGAATCATTAAATGTATCTGACAATCAATTTTTCCATTTACATCTGAATATGGACTTCCTATGTGTTTAGTCATGCAGCATTCATTATTCCCAAAACATATACTTCTCAATCAATTGGTAGTAACAGTAACATCAATATCTAACAGTAAAGACTTTACTAAAGACTTTACTGAAAACACTTAGTGTTGAATTAAAAAAAATAGATAGGATAAATCAGTGTTTCAAAGATAAATTCAATGTTTTCATAGTTGTTGATTGTCAATAGATGGTCCAGGAAATATGCGATGTACAACGAAACACACAGAATTACAATCATATTCTTTCCATCTTCCATATTTTAGGATGAATATAAGTTAAGCTAGATTTAAAAAAAAATGTAAATTATTCTGCCATTAATGAATGCAATATGAACAACTCTCTTCCATGAGGTGAATCATTTTTTTCCAACATTTTCCGGTTAGCCTACTCATTGATAGGGGAGTGATGATTATTTGTATAGGTCTTCTAAGGAACCATTATCTGGTATCAATCAACTACACTTCAACTCCAAACTACCGTTGTAATACCAGTAGCCTATACAATTTATCATAGGGTGACGTGTTTATTACAGCTGGTAACTTTAGATGCTAAATCATAGGCCTATTATACCAATATAATCTTGAATCATGATCATCTTTCTGTTCTTCGGTAGCCGCTAGGCCGACAATTTCTAAAACATGGGTCTGTGAAATGGATTAATAAATAATCATTATCAGCCACCCCATTAAAATTTCTGGTCAGAAACCATCTTCAATATTCACACAACATATTCCCAAAGTTTCATGCCGTTATGTCAAGTATTTTTCAAGTCATAGGGAACAAACACACAATATATATATAGAAGATAGAAGATTTCATTCGGCTCAAACAAAAGCCTCTCTAAATGGAGGTAGAATGATAAGGTTGAGAACTTTCAGTTCTGTTGTTTTAACATTTTGTTTTCAAATCACTTCCAAGAAGTTCATGTAGTACCTACTTTTGTGTTTGAGACACTTCTGATGCAGTTGTTAACCATATCTATAATAAAATAAAGAGTTGGCTTATACATACGTACGGGAAAGGAAAATTATGTTTGACGCATCATCACGTCTGAACTATAGGGCTAATTAACTTGAAATTTTGCTTATAGGCTAGATTCTTAATTAACCAAAGATGGTTATAGGCCTATTTCCAATTCTTCAAGATTTCATTTCGTCAAGTTTTCAGATTATCAAGTTTGAAAATAGACCCTTGCGAAGCACGGGTTCCTGCTAGTGATTAATAAATCAATTGCAATTTGGTAAAATTTGGTTCAATCTTGTGATTATCATACTAAGTTCATTTCGGAATCGTTGTGCGGATGACTTAGCACAGTGAAATATAGCGGAGATTTAGAAATGTAAGATTGAGTTCAATTTCATAGAAAATGGCTCTAGAAGTGGCATTCCATAAGTTCTCAAATTCAGTGGATCCTCGATGTAGTGAACGATATAGGCTACTATAATCCCAGTTATAGTACATTTATGCTGCAGTCCCTTGAAACGTCCATATAGCTTCCAACCTTGATATAGTACACCTTGATTTAGTTCAGACCAACAGGCCTCGTAGCAATACATTTTTTGAGCGGTCCCTTGATATGGCATAGTACATTGTACTATATTGAGTATTATTATTGAGTAATGTTTCACTGTAGTATTAATATTGTAAGTAACGTTGTGTTTGTTTTCAAATAACTTGAACATCAAACAACGTATAGTAGCTTGAAACTATATTTATATAATTTCAAGAATTGTACAAACTAACTCACTAACTTGAATGGGATTGTACTCTAAATTTGACTCTTAATTAAACTAACAGTTGGAATAGGCTACTATAGAGCTAAACTTGTCAGAAAAACAATTTGGATGTATACTTCACAATCCAAGATCTTGATATTAAAAGCCTCTTTTATGGGAGTGGCAATATCTCTCTCAATTGCTATATCTTTTGTAGAATCTGATGTAATATACATAAATTTCCAATAAAATTGGAAAATTATCTCTCCTATACTCTTTTTTGAATTGGGAATCCACTTCAAACAAACCACCCAATTTAACAACTTAATAATTAGTGAGTTATTTTCTCGAATTGGAAAACTGTTAGTTTCCGTAAAGATGGATTCGTTGAAGTCCATTAGCATAATCATTATTAAGCCAATGCCTTGCTCTTCGAACCGCTAATGTCATTGACTTGTGAAAACGTTGTTACATTGAATAAAAAATGACTACTTCACGCTTTCCTAGACTATTAACAGTTCTAGTGACTTTGAGTGAAATCTAACTAATCAGGATGAAATTCAAATCATTATTTATTCAGATTCATCACTAATAATTGAGAATAAGATCTTCAAATTGAGTCATCAAGTCTAATAGAATTGCTACTCTGACCCTGACGGATTTCCTGGTTTTAAGTTAGGATTTCTGATGTTCCTGCACCGCAAGCTTGATATAAATTTCATTTTTTCTGGATCAGAATTAAAAAATTTTCTGTTCACAATACTCATTATTGATTTTGTTAGGGTACAAATGAATGTAAAGAAATTCTATTCAAATTTTGAAAGTTTGACGGATTGATTCAATAGCCTTGTGTTCCAGCTTGCAACTTTGCCATACTGACCGTTTGCACAGTGACAGTTTAAACTAAATTTCATTTTAAACTGGATTAAATCCATATCAGGTCTCGTTTGTTATAATGTGATTCATTTTGAGTTTAAGCCACCAGCTGATAGAATTCAGTTTAAGCTTTGACTATGCAAACGGCCCTTAGATGACCATAGGAGAAAACTAAAATTTAAGAATAATAACTGGAAACAAAAACTAGTATTACTCTACATTCACTCACCTGCAATATGAGCTCAAGTGGCTAGTTTTGTTTGCAAGAGCAAAAGAAGAAACCCAAATAATACGATATCGATCGCTTTAGAATCTTTAGATCATTTACTGTATTTCATTCATAATCTATACTCAATACTACTGTATTCCAATTCCAACAGCATATTCTGTCTCTATCTCTTCATAGTTACGACAAAAAACCCTAGACCTGTAGCCGCCTTGTAGCAGTGATGCATGATGGGTTTCCAAGTTAAGATTTCCTAAAACTGAATCAGAGACTATAAACCTATACTATGATATTTTTACATTCAACAATGACTGAAATATCTGGCAGGTTCGAATCCCTTACCACTACCACATCATCATCATCATATTTCATCTGCATAATCTGCATAACAAATTGGTTGCATAACAAATCCCCCGTGCATTGATCACTATGACAACCCGCGGATCCAATCTGTTCATAGGAAATACACCAACAACTTCAATCGCAGCGGTTAATCCTGAATTATTGTCATTTTTATGTCCAACTTATCATCACGAGTTCTACCGTTTTCTCTTTCGTGGCATCCCGAGTGCAACCTAACCTAACCTAAGCGACGATCAATGACAGACGGATGGATGCAACTGCAATTTTCTGCAATGATTGTTTGAGGCTCGGTGCAAGTACAAGTACATCTTTTCCTATGCAGTTTTCTCAGCTCGCCGTGTCTGTAATTGCAGTTTATGTAATAATACCTTCAACCACTACAAGGAAACATCTATTTCCATCTTTCTCTTTCTCCAGGAAGCAGCTGGCAACTTCCTCTCCATCCTTCTCGAACATAATGGAACGTTTAGAATATTATTGCATCGGTCAGGTATGAATTAAAGCACCACTTTCACCTATTGAATGAAGTACAGTGTACTGCTTTTTAATAATACATATTTATTATATTATAAGTTATCTTTTAGAGAAATCGAAAGCAACGTTTACACGGTGAATGACAAATTATGTGAGTTACATAAAATATTACGTTGGTACCAATCTCCAATAGATCACTCGTAAAAACTGATTTATGATGATTAATTTCTTATATTTCCTGAACAATAACAGTTGTAGAGGACTATTGTCCACCATTTCCGATAATAATTGAAAAATAAATTAAATTGTATTATTTGGTTTGATTCCTTATACTTGTTATCAGATGGATTTTTCTGGATTTTCTTGTTAACCAACCGATAAATAATATCCGACATTTTCCAATATTTCCTGAACAATAACAATTTTCAGGTCCCGCTGTCGAACATTCACAATAACTAATTTCGAAATTACAAATGTTGTGTGCTGATTTCCCATGGAGAGCATTTTGGCAATGGAATACAAAGAGATATCTTGATTTTTTAGTGTCATCCAACGTATTAATTGTCAGCATCCAGCATTTTATTTTGAGGAAGAAACCGAATAGTTTCCCTCTCTTTCTCTTTGGCTACTCTGTTTTCATTTCTAGTAAAAAAAAACATTTATCGTAACAAATTCCTACGCTAATAAATCGCAGACTGCTATTTTCTAGCTTGTTAGTGGTTGTGATGATTACAGTATTTTAATCCAATATATTGTGTATCCTCATTACTTTCAGCACTACTGCACAGGAAGTTATAAAATTACAATTTTTCAACAATGAATAAATCAGAATCCAATGAGATAATTATTTGTATGTTCTTTTTAGAGAACTCAGTCCTATATCAAGTCTTAATAATGTTTATAAAATAAAATTCATTAGTGAGTTACCTTTTTTGTCATCAGAATAGTGTGTCTCGATAATACATTTCAATAAATGGATAACAAAAAAAATTATAAAAGGAAACATTATACAAGAAAGACCCTGACAAGAACACATTAATTTTCAACTGTTGATCTACCAATCGATGAGAAAAAGTGAAAAGAAAGAATAGAGAAGCAATCAGCTGACTGACTGATCGATGATCCAACTCTAATCTGCAATTTATTTCGCACTCTTTCATCAACTCTTTCTTTTCTATTCTTTTCCTCCATTATCAACACTACACCAGGAAGTGATTGGTGTAATACATGCTGTCATTTATCCTTTTGTCTTCTTTCTTCTTTTATCAGGTTCGTTTTGTCCGATCTGGAGCCCCTCCGGCGATGTGATAGTAAACAACCAAGGTCATTGACCTTCTCTCTCTCGCTTGCATTTTCTCCTCTCATGCGTGCTCTTCGCTTTGTGACGTCATTCTCCATACTTTCTTCGCATTTTCCTTCTCATTCTTCTCTTTTTATTCTATTCGTAGCAATGAGTGCGCGCGCGCAATAATTCGCTACACCGAATGCATGCATCACAGCTCTCAAGATTTCGCGCCTATTTGCCAGTCCAGTCTTGCCAACACAATTATTGTTTTCCACTGTTGTTTCAGGAGCTTTGATTTTGAGGTAGTTTCAATGAGATCCAATAATTTGCTTTGCATTGTGAGATTTAATGTTAGTGGTCTGTTTCATTTTTATCAAAATATAGACTAGAATACCGTATCAGAAATGCTCACCTACACTAAATTCCCTCTAAGATCATACGTACACAACCCACCACTATAATACAGATGAAACCCTCTACATTTCACTTCATATATGTGGAAAATTTGAAATAGCTATTGTTCGGAAGACATTCACCACTTTACATTATTCATTTCAGAAGAGGATTTTTATGAAAGAGGGCACAGGTTACACTACATTACCAAGAGAACATTTTATCACACACATAAGAACAAGATGTCAGATCTACAAATCTCAAATATCTATCCGATATTTGAACTTGAGTTGTGTTGAGACAGAATGGAGAAATAAGTTACCTGGAGGAAGTTACTTGGACTAAAAAGCTCCACGCATTCATACTGGTCTAGTGTTTCGAATGACTGGAAAGCAGGAAACGCAACATAGTTTTGATAAGAATACCTACAGAGTTCCATTGGTAGACGATTTTGACATAATTGTGAATGAATGATGAATTGATATCTACGAGAATTTATCATGAATAAAGACTAATATCACTCCTGCTTTGGGATACGTACTTCTATTCCCAAAAACGCAGATAGTTTCCCAACAGGTTCAAATTGTGATAAGTCAGCACTGTACTTCTTGTTCCCATTCCCATCTATCCAAACTTGACCGCACTCGATTTGGCAACAATTTTGGTTGAATCAATCAACATTCCTCAATCAACCGTAGCTGATGATAAACGTTGTTTCACGGGCCACGTCCGTCGGTCCGTCTACACTCTTGTGGTTGGAGCTTGCAAAACAAACGTCTCCTTTCAGTCCGCCAATACAAGGAGCCTTGACTCTTGACGTGAAAAACTGCAGACTCCTCCAGTGCTGAATGAAAGAAAAAGTGGATGCCATTGTCCAATCACTCTATGCCCAATTGCTCTCCATCTTATTCTTCTTCTCATTCTTTTTCTTATCTCACCTTTCATTTCTCTACTCTTCCTTATTTTTCCTGATCTTCACCTTCTGTTGCTAGCCTACTTCTTCTTTTCATCAGCTCCTTTCTCCTCCATTATCATCCACTATACCTCTTTTTCTTTGTAAAAATAGCATTGAATTGCAGTCTTGTCACGTCTTCTTCTTTATTTTGAACTGCTTCTCCTCATACTTCTAGTTCACATCCACTTCTTCTTTTTAATTTTTCCGTTCACAGAGGGTTAAGTGTAAGAGAGAGCCGACTGCGCCCTTACTTCGGCCTCCTTGGTCAAAAAATAAAGTCAGTCATTCTATTCTATTCACTCACCCCCTTCCTATACTTTCTCTTCTCTCACTTTTCCTAATTGTCTCTTAGGCCCATCATTCATTTAATTTTCTCACAAACTTCCTCTTTTACTTATTACTTTGGCACCATCTTATAATCATTCTTTAAATTTGTCTTCTCTTTCTCTCCATCATTATCCTCTTCTTCTACTCCTTGTTCCTTCTATAGCACATCCTTTCTCCAATCCACCTCTTTCTCCAACTGCTTCCTCTTCCTCCTACCTCTTGTAATTCAACTAACTTATTCTTCTTCTTCCCTATTCGTTTTATTATTTAGCTTTCCTTTCCATCTCCTTCCCTTTCCTCAGTATAGTTCAGTACTCGTATTCTCCTTCTCATTTCTATTCGTCTTCGTCTCCATATTTTCTGTTATACCTTTCCTTCCTCTTTTGTTCTTCTCTCTTTTCTTTCTGCTTCTCGTTCAGTACTCCTCTTCACCATTTCCTTTCTCTTCATCTTAATCCTTTCTTTTCTACATCTCCTTCTCCTTTTCCTCTACTACCACCAATACCTTTTTCGTATACCTATCTATCTTCCTCTTTTGCTGCTCCGTCTTAATCCTTTCTTCTCTCTCTCTCTCTCTCTCCTTCTCCTATTTCTTCATCCGCATTACCTCCATCGTCCACCTAGCTTTCTTCTTCTACTTCTTCTTCTTCTTCTTCTTCTTCTTCTTCTTCTTCTTCTTCTTCTTCTTCTTCTTCTTCTTCTTCTTCTTCTTCTTCTTCTTCTTCTTCTTCTTCTTCTTCTTCTTCTGCTGTGTTGTAGATACTTCTTGTAGCAGTTGATGCTGCTACAGCTTCTTCTTCTCATTGTTGTTCTTGTTGGATGGGATCGATGACCGCCGCGACGCTGAGAGGACGCCGCCGTCTGGCAAGACGGAACGTGGTCTTCAGTCAAACCGTGAAAGATGAGAACAAGTAAAAGTGAAATTTGGCGAAAGCATGCGGCCCTCAATTTCATCTTTCTCAAAACCATGACGATTGGTTCGAGTTATAAATTGAGTAGCATTTTTGAAAAATTTGACCAATCTGAACAAATAAACTAAATAATTTGAACAAAGAAGATGTTTCATAAAATATCTTGTTAATTCATTAGAAATGTAACTTCTCTATAAATAAATCAGGCTGAATTCTAAAAGAATGTCGCATTTTTATCAAAGAGAAAAAGCCTTATGCAGTCAAAAACCTTTTTAATTGAAATATTTAATTTTTTTTTAATTGAATATTTAATTTTTTTTTAAATTTTTTTTTGAATGCCGATAATACCCTTATATACCTATGCTTACTTTATGAGAGGATGAAGTAAGAAAGATGGATGAATCTAAATTTTTAGATTGGTTCTGAACGCGTATATTCCAATATTAATTGATGAAGCTTCTGACTTGGAATGCATTATTTATTATTCAATCATTCAAAATCTTCTTCTTCTTCTTCTTCTTCTTCTTCTTCTTCTTCTTCTTCTTCTTCTTCCTCTTCTTCTTCTTCTTCTTCTTACAAACAAGGATTAGGCTTTAACCTGTTCCGACTCACATGTAGCCAATTATTCAAATAAACATTTAAAACAATTCCTTATTGCCACCACTTGCGTGGTCTGCCAACATCTCTTTTGCCTACTGGCTGATAATATTAGACTTTAAATGACATTCTTTCAGCTGACATTCTATGAACATGCTCCCTCCATTGATGCCGATTCTCCTTAAGACTTTCATTCTTGCTGCAGATATTTGATTCTTTCCTAATATCTTCATTCCTGAAATGATCTCTTTTTCACATCCCTTGGTTCTTCGGAGAAATCTCATTTCGGCTGCCTGCCGAGATCATTCACAATTACACAACTTTCAGAAGAGAACCACAGGCTTTTGCCTAAAACGGTTCCAATTCTAATTCCAACAATTATCTTATACCTGTTAAAGCAAATCGGAAGCTATATCGAAAACAGTGTAGTTAGTAGAGTTCACTTTCAAATTCTTAAAATGGGAGTATCAAAAACACGAGTTTCATATTGAGTAGATGAGTAATTATTTTAAGATTGCATGTACCATTTTTTAATTGTAGAAGGTTGATGAGAGTAGGGGCAAGGTGAAGGAGGAGATGTAGAATACACAAAATCCAAGCTTTATATTGATAAGTAAATTTTAAATACATTGGAAAAACCAATAAAATCCAGTACGTTTTATATTGTTGAAATTAACAATAATGTACTGCAGTTGAAAGACTCCACTAGGAGTTCAGTTGAGAGGAAATTACACATTAGTATTTCGAACATGTTGATAAGATAGACGGAATTCATGAGAACTCGGAAACTCAAAGAATATTAAAAAAAACAAATGATTAAAAGCTTCACCTGGAATGAGTTTGATTAAAGAACCAAATTGAAATACAGGTAGTATCTACGATAGTACTGTATTTAGAAGCCAGGAAACCCTTAAGCGCGCAAAGGGCAAGGCAAAATAGTCGCATGTAACCTAGTTGGGCCGAAATGCAGCAGTGGAGGTGATAGGCCTGCCAAATTCCTAGCAAGTTAGATAGTTGGCCCCTTGCTGTGGGCATGGGTTGTTGGCCGATCATCAGTCGACACACGAAGGTCGAGACTCATTTGCACGCAGCAAGACCAGCACTAGATCTCTTAACCGTCACAGCAATAGGCAGTTCAAAATAACAAATGAAATGTGATTTTCAAGTTTACTTAAAGACTAGTAATTTCAATCAATGATGATTTAATTTAATGATTTTTTATGGAACCATATCTATCGAAGCAATAAAGCTGAAACTATATATTTATTGGACCCATAGTTTGTATGAAATATAGAAAAACGTTCATGTATGAAAATAATCTGTTTTTATTCAATGAACATCACTCATATTTCAATTCTTAATTCTAGTAAATACTGCCGTGAATAGGAAATTTTACTCCAGCTAGTAAGAACTATCGGTAGAACTAAAAAATTTGACTCAATTGGTCTTCATGGGGAGAATCATTTGAAAGAATTCACTAGGAGGTTGGGAAATTTATGTTTTCTCAAAATTGTGGTAAAAAATGAAAATAAATTTTCATATGGCAATATCGATTGGACAGGAAATACAAGTTGGAATTTCGTTTTCAAATACGGTTGGAGAACTCAACAAAAAATATTGAGCTATCAAGTATGCTTTTTGGAAAATGATTGACAACCCTGATGCAAGCGACAGTTTTCAATGAATATTGTGACATATTTCATAGTTGATGGACTTCCCTTTCAATATTTCAAACTCATCTGTTGAAATTATGGAATGTTTTCAACATCAAAGCACAAACATTTTGATGGGAAGTGCAAGTGATGTCTATTCGTTTTCGACCAGATCAGTTTTGTAGAAGATGAGCATTCATATACATTTATCAATATTTTTTTCACTTTAAACTTCCCATTTTTTAATACACATTATCAAATTTCTTGAGATTGGAAGTTTGGATGCATTCATTCCAAATCAAAATCTAGGTACTATCACTCATCAAAATAACAATTTATTCACACTTCCAAAAACAGACACATCATCAATTACAAATAGATATACTATTAATTCGATTTAGATTGATATACTATGTTCGCTACAATATTTGTTAATATACTATGCACTATTCTACACTAACAGCATCTACAACATTCTGAAGTAAACATGTTTTCTAAAAAAAGAGGAGTAAACGAAAATAAGTTTTCCTAGCTGATTTTTTTTTGTGAGATCAACTGAATGATCCCATACATGCACTCGTTTACTCACTTCCATTACGGTATCGACAGACGACAAAATTTCCAGCTGTTTTTCCAAGGACGTATTTATCCTTTTAATGTCCTTCAGTAAGTCATCCCAGGGTTGAGACCTAGTGCAATCGAATTTTCATATCATAAACCTACTTAGTTCCAAATTTCGTGAGAATCGTTAGAGCCGTTTTCGAGATTCGGTCACATTCAGATACCGGTATACGATTATATAAACAGAAATTGCTCGTTTAATAGTATAGGTTAGAGATCTATGGAGGAGATCACACTTTCTTGAAGTTACGAATCGTGAGAAGATTTTGATAAAAGAACCGAAATCCATCATTTCGAATGAAGGAAAATCTGATTTCATGAGAAAACAAAATTTGATTCAAATATTCAAATGAATTTGATAATTATATTTCTTCAGTCAATGATTTAAATCTTACAACCCAAAGTCTTTTATCAGTAATTTCTCAGTAGACGACACTGTTCAATATGAGTATAGGCCTACTGACTGGGCTATGAAACAATTATACTTTACTGTATTGTATTTTCAGCGATCAAAATTACTATCAATTGAAATAAGAAACAGCATCATCATTCAACGCATCATCATACCTCTCAATCAGTATGATTCAAATCAAAACGTAGTTGGAACTTAAAATGAATGAACATGGAACATGGATTGATTGACAGTTCATAATGAGGGTCGTTTCGTCGAAAAACCTTGATGAATCAGTGAACAGTGAATGACATTACTTGATTTAGTGACAATGAATGATTCATTCGGTCGACCTCAAAGTGTATTTAATTAAAATTAACTAACGACGCTTTTTATTTGATCACGGTGAGACAGTGAAATCGATTTCATTGTATAATTGGATAGGTGTACCGTGATATGGAATATCAACTGTAAACAATTAAATAATGAGTATTACAATTTGAAACTACCTGATTGATTTGAAAGTCTATTCAATAAATAGTGTCGAGAAGTAACAAGTGAGTGATTTCAAGGAATAACCGAGGTATTTGAAAGCATTGGAGCAAACTAACGAGGAAAAGTTACATAATTAGGCTGGAAACTGATTATTAGTTTCTTGTGATAAGATAAGTAATACATTTAGTGATATTATACATGAGTTGGAACTTCTATGGAAAAAATTGAATGGATAGTCTTGAGAATATCATGGATTATACATCAAATAGTAAAGACTAGCTGCAGAACTAATAAATTAATAAATATCGTTTAAAAACGTTATTCTTTGAACGATTCAGCTATTTGTTGAATTACTAAGATGACTGACCTTCTCGTTGGAGCTTTATGATATGATGGAATAAAAAATAATCCTATTCCTATTCGAGTAGTGATGTGACCATGGGATTCA